>NC_064250.1:64264943-64564943 GCF_003254725.2 Canis lupus dingo
TTTGCTCTGACCTGCATCCCTTTTATCAAGACTTTGGTAATAAAATGCAAAACCCTCCTTGGGACCACAGGCCAAGCAGCTCGCCCACTCGCTGCAAATAAGGGTGCAGAGAAGAGCTGGTCACCCTCTCTCCGGGTCCCCTGCCCCCTGCTCTCCTGTGTCCCTCCTGCAGCCTGGGGACGCACTGGGGACATCGGGGACGGAGACTGGGTAACCTGGCCCAGCCGGTGCAAACTGGTGGTCTCCCCAATATATACCCGTAGAGACTCCAATAAAACTGCCAAGCTCACTCTAACTGGGGACTCCAATCCAATTCTCTCACAGGTCCCAGAGGCCACCAATTAACATACCACGTCCTGCCCTGCCGTGGCCCCGCTCCTCCGCCGCTCCAAAGAGCTAGTCCCAATTACACACCAAATTAAGTTTTAAGCTATATATATATATTTAGGCTGGTGCCTGTAACAGAAATAAAAAATAAACCCGCTCTAGTTTTTTCTGTTGAGTGATTCTGTATAACCTCAGCGCTAAACCTCAGTCCACTTTTATGATGACGGGTGACGCCAGCCAGCCATAAAAACCCAAGCCTAGGAAAAGGGATTTTTAACGTCCACCCCGATGGGCAGGCCAGGGTGACTCGATCAGTGCAGGCGGACTGCCCTGCCGCGTCCGGCCGAAGCGAGATGGGGCCGTACGTGGCCCCGCACAGATCATGCACGTCCCCATGCAGGTGGCAGAGGGCGAGGACTGCACTCAGCCACAGACGATAAGACGTCGACCGCATCCAAACAGGTTCTGGAAGGACGGGTGGAGAGAGGGAGAGGAGGGGGGGAGGAAGAGAAAACAAGAAAAAAAGGAGGAAAGGCAGAAAAATGATCTCTTCACACAGCACCGCGAGGCTCAGCTCTTCTCCATAAATTTTGATTTTTTTTACACAAGTGTTTTCGTGAAAGTATTCTGTTTTCTGAATACCGAGCAACTCCTAAAGCAGTGTTTTCTGAACCACCTTCTGTAGATTATTAGTTCTCACGGGCCTCTCAAAAGAGGAGCCCAAGAAGTCTGGGAAATAGCAGTATAATAAAGACTCTGATAAGTCCTGCAATAAAAAAAAATTTTTTTTTTCCTTTAACTTGGTGTGAACCAAGCTCATTTGAAGGCAGACCCCTCTTCTGGGTAAAACTGATCACAATTTCCTTGTAGGAGCCTGCTCTGGAGACACAGATGTTCGTTAATGGGGACGCCTCCACTGGGTCCTCACAGCCAATGAATTGGGCAGCCTCACATCCTGTGACAGAGACTACCATGGGTTTGCCAAACTCTGTTTCCTTTTCCTCGTGGGCGCTCAGCCAAACTACACTTCTCAGCAGTCCCCCTCCCCTTGCAGGTGGTGGGGGCCTCACGACTGAGTTCCAGCCAACAGCACGTCGGTAGGTCCAAGGTACGCCACTTTCGGACAAGACCCATACAATTATACAGGGGAGATCCCAAGGACACAGAGGATGCCACAGCCACAAGGGGGAAGGAGTCTGGACTCCCGAGCCTCCCATGGACAAGGGTCACCCGGCAGCGCCCCTGGATGAGGACTATCACTCTTGGGCCCCTGATTGAGTCAGAAACACGTCGTCGCAGGCATCGTGGGGTTGTGGCTGAGAGCTGCCCACCCTAGCTAACACCTGTCGTGAGCAAGACGCGGGCTCCCCGGGAGGAAGGGAGGAGGCCAACATTACCATGTCTCCCCCGGCATAGTGAGAATCACCCGACACCTGCCATTTACTGTCCCAGCTACCCACCCCTCAGGGGAGCGACACCGTTTCCTGCGTGGATCGGGACACCGTGTCTCAGACAGGGGATGGGACTTGCCCCAGCCTTGGCGGTAGAGCCAGGAGAAGACTCTAGTGTGGTCACCGCAAGCCCACACTCTCCCCGAGGCTGGCGCCGGGCTGCTCAAAGCCCCTTCAAAACTAACATTTTACCGAAGATCCTTCATGAAGAACCTGCTTCGGGATCCCTGGGTGGCTCAGCGGTTCAGCACCTGCCTTTGGCCCAGGGCGTGACCCTGGGGTCCCGGGATCAAGTCCCGCATCGGGCTCCCTGGATGGAGCCTGCTTCTCCCTCTGCCTGTGTCTCTGCCTCTCTCTCTCTCTCATGAATAAATAAATAAAATCTTAAAAAAAAAAAAAAAGAACCTGTTTCGTGCCCATGTTAGCTCAACTGCGGAATAACGGCTGACCTGGTGTTTTATCCCCAAACAGATCTTAACAGGCCTACTAAGAATTAGCTCGACTGCTTGGGTTCAGCTATATACATACATACATATTTTTTTTTTAAAGGAGATTGATTAAAAACATTCCACTTCATACAAATGACCCTGATTTGCATTTTGGAGCACATCTGTCTTTAATAAACCCCACACCTGCCCTCACATACCGATATTTTCAGCCAACGAGAATCTCGGTTGAGTATTAGGGTCACCCATTGTCCCGGCTCGCCCAGGACTGACGGGACCCCAGGACTCGGGAGGTGTTAGTGCTAGAACTGGGAAGGTCCCCGGCAGGCCGGGATGAGCTGGTCGGTCTGGCCGGTAGACACGGTGGGAGCAGGTTCCCCGGGGGACAGTGGAAGGCACGGGGACACCCCCCGCGGGAGACACAGACAGCGAGAGGCAAGGTGGTTAATATTTGCTTTAAATGCCAGGACTAAAGCAAACTGTGAAACCTCCATTTACAGCTTTCGCCTGCCAACAAAAAGTGACACCAGCGTGACTTTGAATTCCTACTCGGAGCAGGAGAGGCAGGGCTGGAACCTTCGGTGGGGGGAAGGCCAGAGGTGTGGGATCCTCCCCCAGATGGAAGCGTTACCAATGCTTCGCGTTAACTGGCAGGAGAGAGGACAGGCTGCCTGCGCTGGGGGCCAGGGACTGAGCCGTGCCAACGCGACACAGGCACTTCCCACAGCACCGGGTCCTTTTAGACACACATTTGCTTGAAAGCAGACGAAAGTCATCTACTGATGTGAGCCACCCCAATGGACACACTTGCGCACATCCGTGTGCGCGTGCAGGCATGGCCCTCCCCGTGACGAGGTCCACCTCCAACCCTCTTTGGGCACCTGCAGTCCCCAGGGTCACCGTGGGGATTTCATCAGGACGAGGTCTCCCGTGTGGCACGGACACGCAGTTCAGACCTACGGGCTGCACTCTGACACTGAGGTCAAGGCTGCATCACTGTCACTGGGTACAAATCCTACAGAATGGCAAATTCCAGTTCTATAATCTTAAAAAAAAAAAAAAGAAAGAAAGAAAAAAAGAAAGAAACCCACTGAGATGAGACACGTGATTCTCAACCTTGGCCGCACACGACAGTCACTTGGGGAAACTCTAAAATAAAGGGATGCCTGGGCTCCACTCCAGGCTAATTGAATCCAAATCCCTGGGGGTGGGGCCCAGGCATCTGCATTTTTAAAGCTCCCCAGGTGATTCTGACACTGAGCCTGGGCTGAGAGCCACTGCTCTAGGCCAGGAGTTGGCAATTTTTCCTGTCAAGGGCCAGACAGTAAATGTTTCAGACTTCGCAGGCCATATGGTCTCCAGCGACTAGTCAACTCTGCGGTCCTGGTGGGAAAGCCGCCAGGGCGGCACATAAACGGGCACGGCCGTGTTCCAATAAAACTTTATTTATATGAACAGGCAGCGGGCTGCAGCGTGCCAAGCCCTGCGCTGGACTCCGCAGGCCCCACCGCCGGACGTAAGCAGCCATCCCAGGTCTCACTGGGGGCCCGACCTCACAGCCCAACTTTTAAAATTCACTTTGGGGCTTCAAAAGCAGGGGTTTGTTTGCATTCTATTTACTGTCATAGGAAAACAAAACAGCAGGGGCAGGGTGGCTCGGGTGGGTGGAGTGGCAGGCACGTGGGAAATGAAAGTCGAAAAGCTGGGGCGCCTGGGTGGCTCAGTCCGCTGAGCCATCCAACTCTTGGGTTTCAGCTCAGGTCATGATCTTGGGGGAGGTCGTGGGATTGAGCCCCTGTGTGGGGTTCCATGCTCGGGGGAGGGGGGGAGTCTGCTTCGGATTCCTTCTCCCTCTGCCCCTCCTCTCTCTCTGTTTCTCAAATAAGTAAAATCTTAAAAAAAAAAAAAAAAAGAAGAAGCAGAAGCAGAAGCAGAAGCAGAAAGGCTGAGTGTTTGGTGCCTGCAGATCAGAAAATGCCTTCTCTCGGGCAGCCCGGGTGGCTCAGCGGTTTAGCGCCGCCTTCAGCCCAGGGCACGATCCTGGAGACCCAGGATCGAGTCCCACGCCGGGCTCCCTGCATGGAGCCTGCTTCTCTCTCTACGTCTCTTTCTCTCTGTGTCTCTCATGAAAAAATAAGTAAAAAATTAAAAAAAAAAAAAAAGAAAATGCCTTCTCTCCTCCCATCACCAAAAACAGTAAAAAAATAACATCTGGGCAACCAGACTTTGACGTGATTCTTCCCTTTGCTTTCCTTCCTCAGCAACCGGCCTTTCTCAAGACAAGTTGATCATACTCCTCTTCCCTCACCTCACCCCTACTAAATGTCCCCTTTGTCTGAGGAACCCAAAAGAGCAAGAGGAAAAACCACCCCAGACCATCATCATTGATTTTTTTCTTTTTTTCTATAAAGTTTAAATGGAAACAAGCTAAAAATAAATCAAATAGGCTACCTCCTCCTTGTAGGCAAAAATTCTGAGTAGATTAAATTTTGTTCAAGGGCAGTAATCTCCATTTTCTTCTGCTTCACGAGGAATCCAGAATCACTCTGCTCATCAGCCATTCAGGAATCTGGTAATCAGGCTGGAGATTCTTTTTTTTTTTTTAAGATTTTTTTTTAAAGATTTTATTTATTTATTCATGAGAGACACACACAGAGAGAGAGAGAGGCAGAGACACAGGCAGAGGGAGAAGACTCCACACAGGGAGTCCGATGTGGGACCCAATCCCAGGTCTCCAGGATCACGCCCTGGGCCAAAGGCAGGTGCTAAACCACTGCGCCACCCAGGGATCCCCTCTTTTAAGATTTTATTTATTTATTCATGAGAGTCACAGACAGAGGCAGAAACACAGGCAGAGGGGAAAGTTGGCTCCCTGTGCAGAGCCCGATGCGGGACCCGATCCTGGGACTCCGGGATCACGACCTGAGCCAAAGGCGGATGCTCAACCACTGAGCCACCCAGGTGCCCCTCTAGCTGGAGATTCTTAAATAGGATTATTGAAGGAAGCTTCCCAGCCAGCATCGGCATGAAGGCAGTCATCCGGAGTCCACCTGAATGCTTCTCAGGAGGAGAGGCTCAGCACTACTGCAAAATCAGTCTTCCATGATCTTACCGCTGTTTTTTGGGGGAGAAAGGGCAAAGCCAGTAGGGGTACAACAGTTAGGGAAGTGACAGGAAATAATCAGGCTTCAGTGTGACATCAGGAAGGCAGGCCATCAGTGTCCCAAAGACACAGCACGCTACCTGGAGAGGCCAAATGTTTCCAGTCTTTCAGATCTCAGCATTTTAGAAAGAAACTAAAAGCACACAGGTATGCTATAGCAGCTGATTCTCATAGAAAGCCGGTAAATGGTTTTCAGGCTGCTGGAAAACCTGGTGAACTGGAAGGTTCTGTTACTGCCATTATAAGTCCTCCATCCGGATAGGCTCTGACATCCCTCCTGGTCACAGATTTCTTCGGGGTGGAATCTGTATTTGAAAATGAATCTGCGTGTTTATGCGGGAGGTGAAAACACAGGAGTCCACCAAGAGAAGGGACAGATTCTATCCCTAGCAGATTCCTGAACAGCTTCTTACATGAAGGGCAGGGGCCGCTGCAAATCCTCAGGTTTTCCTCGTTGGGGACAACCAAAATCTCATAGCCAGCGGAATTTCCTTTGTTGCTCTGCTGTCAGGAAGTTCTTTATTAAACCCCAATGCCAAGTTTCGCAGAGGAACGGAACCACGGCCCAGGTAATCTGGATACTAACTTCCACCCAATTTTTACAAAGATATCATGTGATACAGACCCTTTTGTTGATTTTCTTTTTTTAGCTGTTTCATGAATCAGGTGAGCCACCTTAAATGTTTTTGTTCAACGAGGCAGGGTATACTCAGGGAATGAATGAACAGGTGAATGGGGATCTCCGTTGGTAGAAAGGGTCTTGTACGTCACTGTTGCCGCTGCTGTGCACTGCACCACCCCCAAGTGCCTTGCACATGAGTACAGATGCTCGTTGAATGAGTGGGAAACCCCCCTACCATCTGCTCCTTGCACCTGGCCCCCACTACGCCCATTCTGATGCAGCCTGGATCACTCACCTTCCAACTGCCACCTGCACCACTAACCTGTCTGTCTAACCTCCCCAAGTGTGGCTCTAGGAAAAAAAAAATCTAGGATATCTCCCTTTGTGTGTACCCGCCCTCTGAGACTCCCGCAGTCCCTGCTCACAGGTTTGCTGGGCCTGCTCCTGTGAGCCACAACCTCAGGTAGATCCAACAGGACAGGAACCCAGAAAGCCCAGGCGAGGATTCCCAGGAACTGGTGTGGGGACCAGCTCCGCGGAGCGCTGGGTTCTATCGGAGGGAGTCTGACCTGGAGTCCGAGTCCACGGGGTTGTTCGGGGGCACTGAGCTGCCACAAGGGGATCTCTCCCAGGATGGCATTTTTCAGGCCCATGTTCAGGAACGAGGAGGGCAAGCCTGACCGCGTGATGCCCACCACCTGTGCACAGCGGCCGAGGGCCACGTCTGGCCTGTGTTACCATGTGGCACTTGGCTTAAACGAACGGTCTAAGCTCTAGTTAAGGAGCTGGGGGGGCAGTACAGGCTCCATCTGGTTGGTCCCTGAATGGAGGGGGTGGCGTGGTGGCCACCTGCTGCGGGGGAGGCTCAGGGGCGGACGAGTACAATCAGGAGAAGGATGGAGCGGGGCAAAGTGTGCAAAGGACAGTTCTGTTCTGGCCTTTTCCAGAGGCCCTGCTGTACCCAGGCCTTTGGATTCAGTGGGACTGATGTATTTCTCTCAAAGTAAATACAAGTTTTTAGCTTCATCACGCTCTCGTGGGTTTCTGAGGGTTACAGTTAAGAGCATCCTCACTAATTTCTTCAACAAAGTACAAAGAAAGAGATGAAGGAAAACCTATGGATGAAGGAAGGTTTAAAGGCTTAGGAGACCCCAGGTGATTGCAATGGAGGGCCCTTGGCGGGATCCCAATCCAAACTTTTATTTTTATTTTTTTTTAAGATTTATTTATTTATTCATGAGAGACAGAGAGGGAGAGGCAGAGACCCAGGCAGAGGGAGAAGCAGGCTCTTTGCAGGAGCCTGATGCGAGACGCGACCCCAGGGTCCCGGGATCACGACCCAAGCCAAAGGCAGCCGCCCAACCACTGAGCCACCCAGGCATCCCTCCAAACAAACTTTTAAAGACCACATCATTGTGTTCTGAAAGTTTAAAACCACAGCTAAACGAAATTCTCGGAAAACCGTAGAATGCCGAAACGAGAGCAGGAAGAAATAGAGAATTTAAATAAATCAACAGATGTTAAAAACCAACAACAAAGAGTCCTTACCGCGAACATCCCTGATTCCTATTTTAGAGACGCACTGACCAAGCCAGGGACAGGTCAGGTCACCCTGTCTGGTAAGATCCGGAGCTGGGGTTCACACCCAGGCCTGACTCCAATGCCAGTGACCTAACCATGACCTCGCCCCTGACCGACTCAGACTCCCCAGTAAACCAGGATGGAAATCATTAGTTAGATATTCTAAGTCGCTCCAATTTAGGTCACCGCCTCCTGCCACGCTGCCTGCCACCTTGGCGGGTCCCTCTGCAGATGGACGCATATTTCATAAATTTTACTGAGCTCTTCCGACACCGAACCACAACTCGGGCGAGGGAAGAGCCCTAGGTTAATAAGTCTAAGAGCTGTCAAAGGACTTCCCTGTGGGGACAGGCCAGCAGGTGGAGAAACCTGCAGGAGAAGGCTACAGCAGCTTTCCCTAGAAGCTTGTCTGTGTATTTTATCTTCCTAACCATGTGCATATATTTGGGAGAAGTGTTAAGTTTTACTTAAAAAAAAAAATTGCTATGTACGCAACCCCGTGCACAGTGCAACGTTTCTGATCTTCTGTCTTTCGGACCATTGGGGGAAATATTTCCAAATGTAATATTCGACAAAAGGATTTTCTGTTCATAAAATAGATAACCTGTAACGGAAAAAGTTGGAAAAGTCAATAGGAAAAAATGCTTCCAAGACAGCTTCTTTCCTTTCATCTTTCCTTCTGCATGGGTTTGAATTTTGCTCGCTGGTTTTAACAGGCTTTTGACCATATTATGTGTGCAGGACAGTATTCTGTGTGGCGGGCACTGCCGGGTGCCGAGCCGGGATCCTTCCTCACTTTTCCTAAATGGTGGTTATTGCTGCCATTCTTTTTTTTTTTTTTAAGATTTATTTATTTATTTATGATAGACAGAGAGAGAGAGAGAGAGAGGCAGAGACACAGGAGGAGGGAGAAGCAGGCTCCATGCCGGGAGCGTGACGCAGGACTCGATCCCGGGACTCCAGGATCAGGCCCTGGGCCAAAGGCAGGCGCCAAACCGTTGAGCCACCCAGGGATCCCTTATTGTTGCCATTCTTATTATCTTGCTCCTCTTCTCCATCCCTGCACACTGGCTGGGCGGGGGGAGGTGGGCAGACAACCTGTCTTTTCACGTACAGGCACAAGGAACCAGACACATTCAAACCGGCGGGGAACCTGGCACAGGCCTTCACAATCCCGGATTCCAAGCCCTGGCTGCACCAACAGGATGAAACCTTGTAGCTCTCTCCTTGGAAGAAGGTGCGTATGGATGCTGGGCAGCTTTGGGTAGGCTGCAGCAGACAGTTCGATGCCTCCCCTATAACCGTTTTGCTCTTCTCAACTATTAGGACCCTTAATCTTGAGTGAGCAATCTGCCTAGTTTAAAAATGGTCATTTCCCAGCCTCCTGGGCTGTTAGGAGTAGTCCTGGGACAAAGCCTGGCCAATGAAGTTGGGGGTTTGGGGGTGGACGATAGGGTTGGGGCTTCCAGGAATGTTCTGCAGAGGCGTGCAGAGAACGCTGGGATGTGCCCCCTTTGCCTCCTTCCTAACCCTCTGTCTTCTTGTAATGGAGCCATGAGGCTAGAAACACAAGAGCCAGTGCTAAAGATGGTTGGACCATGGAAGGAAATAGATGGTTCCATGGTGGCCCTGCCGGGTCCCTAACCGGCCATAGGCTGCCTATTTCTGGGCTTCCTGTTGCAGGAGATAGATGAATCCTCTTGGATGAAGTCCTATAAGTTGGGTTTTTGTTACTTGCAGCTAAACACAATCCTAAGTGGTACCGCACATGTCCTCTTGTTTTTATGAACCCATCAGAACCCCGGCGGTGCTGCCTCAACCACATCCCCACTGTTGGCAGTCAGGCTAGCTGCAATGTTTCTGGCTGCTAAAAACACTTTAGTAATGAAAATCCTTTTGTTTATTATGCATAAACACCCACGGGTTCTTACATCTCTACAGCACTTTACAACCTGCAAACCTGTTTTGCACACACCCCGTCCCCAGCGCAGCCAGAGGAAAACGATTCGAGACAGAACAGCTCAGCAGCCACACGATAGGTAATGGGGCTCTCCATCCATGATGTCTTTGCTCTGTGTCTGTCCCCCCTACTCCTACATCTGAGTTATGCTCAAAAAGCCATCCAACTCCAGTGAATCGTGGCTGCTGAGTCTACACAAGAAATGAGAAACAATTACAAAAGGTGAAGAGCTAAGGGATGTGTTGTCCAGGTTCAAAACCCCGCAGCTGAGCCTTATGGGAGGGCACGATACCAAGTCAGGAAGCCTTCCTCTCACCGCAGGGTGCAAAGAATGAATGAATGCAAGAGTCTGAGGCATGGGGAAGGATGTGTCAAGACTGTATATCGCCCGGGAGCCTCTGAACAACATGGATGGGGGTAGTGGACTAGAGTCTCAGAGATGATGAGCCAAATGTTTTTGTGTTGGTGGATAAGTTGGTGGAGTGTGGGGGGGAATTGGGAAGGACGGGTATTAGGAAAGGGGGCAAAGACTGTGAGATCTTGAAAAGGCATTAGGCTTTTAACGACAATACAGGAAATCTGCTCGGGGGACCACCTGGAACCAAACATCACCCCCTCTAACCTCTGGGTTTCCTGCGCACACTTTTTATTTCCCATGTGGTAAGTGCACTCGGCATCTGCAAGAAGTGATCCCATGTGTGTGTGTTGGGGGGGGGAAGGGGTGTGGAAGAGCCAAAGGCAATGTCCGTCTTCCTGGTTCTTAGATAGTGGTGATAGGACCACCACCTGGCACCTTGCATGCTGTAAAAGCTTTGCGCCTCCGCACCCGATGGTCATTCTGCAAATGGGATCCAATCATCCTGGCTGCAAAAGGAGTCTCAGTCCTCACTGACTGACCCTATAAACTAAGAGGCTCATCTCCCAGTCAAGTGGTCTTTGCTATCTTCCGTAACACACTGGATCCCCACCTGTGCCATGCTGAACGTCTTCAAGTTTATAAATTGATCCTGTGCTCAGGATCGCACAGGAAGAAAGAGAAATGCTAAATGTAGGGAGCAGGATGCCTGGGTGGCTCAGTGGTGGAGCGTCTGCCTTTGGCTCAGGGCCTGATCCCAGGGTCCCAGGATCGAGTCCTGCATCGGGCTCCTGCATGGGGCCTACTTCTCCCTCTGCCTGTGTCTCTGCCTCTCTGTGTGTCTCTCATGAATTAATAAATGAAATCTTTAAATGTAGGGAGCAAATTCACTCTGACCCCAGAATAGGAGAATGGCAGAGAAATCGCTGGGTCTTTGGTGGGAGCCCCTCCTCCCACATTCAATCTTCTCCTTCAGAAGGAGCAGCTGGAACCCTTCAGGACGTGTGGGTTTCTGAGCCACATTCCTTGACGTTTGCTGTTCTCAGAGCTGCAGGCCCCGGTTCTCCACCCGGGTCCGAGGGCCAGAGCCAGGCCTGGGGGCCCTTCACGCAGAGAAGCGTTTTCTGCCCTTGGCCCCTGCAGAAGGGAAGGATTAGCGAGGCAAAGCCCAACTTGATTGAAAAATAACTTCCCTACAGGCTGCTTTATGGCTTTGCACCTCTTCCAGCTCTCGCTGAGTCTGGCCCCGAGACCGGCGGACTCGGGGTGGTCTTTCCTCCTCCAAGGAGCCGGAAATTAGCAAAGGAACGCCAGGGGGTGCTGGACAGGCCATCTGAAGTAGGGCAGCAACTTATTAATGTTTTTTAAAAGTTTAAAAACGAGTAGCCAACTATAAGGGGGCAAGGCAGTCTGGCTCCACTGCTTACTAGCTCTGTGACGGGGCAAGGGGCCGCCCCTCGCCGTCCCCATCTATAATGTGCGTGTGTACGTGTGTGTGTGTGGGGGGGAGTTGTCTACACCACCATGTGGTTGGCATGGGGATGAAATGAGAGCTGGTGTTTATAAAGTGCTTACAACTGACACATGGTCGTGCCTGCACATGGGACGGCCCCAGGCCTGCGCCAGAATGAGCACGTTTATATCCACCAGACCAGCCAAAGCCATGAGTTCCAAGCAGGGTAGACTCTGGCCTTGACCAAAGAGAGGCCTGGCCTTCATGCTGGGCTTCTGGGAGGTGATCTTCATATGCAGTAGGAGTGTGCCTGGAGAGGGCAGGGCTGAGCACAGCGGATCTCAGTGCAGGGCTGGCCATGGTCCGGGAAGGCCAACCGTGTGATTGATTTATTTACTTATTATTTTTAAAAAGATTTTATTTATTTATTCACGAGAGACACGGAGAGAGAGGCAGAGACACAGGCAGAGGGAGAAGCAGGCTCTCCGTGGGGAGCCCAATACAGGACTCGATCCCAGGATCCCGGGATCACGATCTGAGCCCAAGGCAGATGCTCAACCACTGAGCCACACAGGTGCCCCCCAACCGTGTAATTTAGGGTGGTCACGCGGTATCAGCTGGGCTGGAGACTGAGTTCAACAATGAGAGTAATCAGTCAATCAATCAATTTTGCCTCAATTGTGCATCAGCTTCTCTGATGGTGATGCTCTGTGTGTACCTCACACATCGGTGCCAGGAGAGTAACGTGAGTGTAAGAGCTCTCAGTGGGGATTGGGTCTTTCTAAGGAGTTATCAAACCAGAGGGTGAACGTGCAATTGGTGTCGGAAATGTGGCCTGTTCCCCTCAACCTCTGCAGTCTGGTGACCCCGGGCAATTTCTACAACAGGAACCCTCCTGAGCTTCATGCCCACTGTCGCCCCCAACCACCCAAACTGGAAAGGGTGAGGGGACAACAGGAGCTTGTGTGGGGCACTAAGTGAAGCGCTTTCCAGAGGCCAGCTCATGGGTGCCTCAGTCTACATGTCTGTCGTCATAGCCAGTTCTGGCTGGACTATTCTAAGCACTTCACCTAAATTAACACTTTTAATCTTAATCCTTCTACCCCTGGTGACCAGCACAGAGAGGTCAGGTAATTTGGCTACAGTCGCACTCCCTGGACGTGGGGATGCTGTGGTCTGAGCCCAGGTGGTCAGGCTCTGGCGCCCAGGGTGCTGAGCCCCCACCACCAACTCCTCTGTGGTCAGGGAAGGACTGCACGATGCTCCCTATGTCATTTTACACTCGTGCTGTATTGTAAGACCATGACTCTCGCCCAAGGAAATTGTAACCAGTCGCTTTGTGATCTACGAGATAATTGCAGTGCTTGCTGCTGAGAACGTGCTGTCTTTATGAACACGGTTTTGCTCCCTGAGAAGATGCTGGCTTGGAGGCATAGTCCACCTGCTGTGCCCAGGGGAGGGCGTTTGCTCTGTGCTGGCCGAGCACTCCCTGTGCCCCCAACACCTCTCTTCTCGCCCATCTCTCAATCATTCAAGACACTTAAATGGCCAGAGCACACCATGTAGCTCGGGGCTCAATGTCCCTTATTCAGTACAGATGAAAATGAACAATGCACTGGACACAACATGTGTCTTTGCTGGTCTGCGAGAAAAACTGCCAAATACAGAGTCCCGGTCCACAGCCTGCTGGATGGCAGGACAAGGACTCTGCTGGGGGACCGGGTCACCAGCCTCAGCAATGTCCCCCGGTGGGAAATGAAGCTGTAGCAGGGACTTGCAGGTCCTGGGAGACCCCACCAGGCAGGGAAGTGGGATAACAGTAATGATCATAATAACGAATGGTGGGTTCTGAGACAGGCTAAGCCCAGCTCCACGGCGGGGGGGGGGGGGGGGGGGGGGGGGGGGAGCGGCGCTCGGTGAGAGCCCTGAATGCCACCCAAGGGCTTCCTTTGGACCAAATATACAATGAGGCCGTTCTTCACATGGGCTCCTTAAATTAGAACGTGCGATCTTTCATTCTGGGGTGCAGTCTACACTGGTTAGAATTTGAGAAGTACACCAAAGGCAAAGGCAAGAGTAAAAGAGATGATTTATACTTTGTTCATCCAATTAAACAATTGTCCAGAACCCGCTGCCAGTTGCGTCTAGACAAGGAACCATTCGCTACTGTTTTTATTCATTTTCTGTCTTCGTTCTCTATAAGGAATGGATTTTAAGTCATTCTCTTGGATGTGAAGGACGCCAACCCTAAATGAAGGTGTCTATTCATCGACAAAGACCCAGCACCGGCCATTTAAAATATTTGGTTAATAGAATAACTATGCGCTTAAATGTTAAGGCATACTTTAACCTGCACCCCATTAATTCAAATTAATCTCCTTTAATTCACTTGAATTACATAAGGGGTGGATAGGGAGAAGGGAACTCACATTTCCAGAGGCAAGCAGTCAGCTCAGAAGGCTCATGAGCACCATCTTGTTTAATTGTCAGGGTGGGGAGCTCCCTATTTTCGACGCTGCCTCCTTGCTCCCCTGACACTGCCAGTGGCTCTGAGGGGTATGGAGCTACCCTGTCCTATGGGACCTCAGATCCTAGGCCATGACCCTACCACACATCAGAACCCAGCCCCTCTCAGTCACAGATTGCCTTGGAGGACGCGGGACCCCAGCTGAGCCAATGAGCGTCTTCCCTGGGAGCTTAGGACTTGGGTCTACAGAGACCACCAGGGAGATCTCTCTCTCAGGACTGGAGCTGTGATTTGAACATAAGGGTTCATGGTGGTCATATTTCCCACTCAGTGGTGGAAGTTGATCCAGAGAATAAGGAGGGAATTTTTTTTTTAAGATTTAATTAATTTATTTATTAGAGAGAGAGCAAGTGAGCAGGGGGAGGGGCCAAGGGAGGGGGACAAGCAGATTCTGCACAGAGCCCGGCACAGGGCTCAGCCCCATGACTCCAAGATCATGATCTGAGTGAAAATAAAGAATCAGACACTTAACCAATGGAGCCACCCAGGCTTATTCCCAAGAATGCAGAGAGTGAAATCATGGTTGATGCCTGAGTCCTGGTTTCCTTTACTCCTGGGCCCCGGCTACATCCCTGCCTGGTCAGTGGTCTGATCAGTATCTCCTCCTTGAAATTCATAAGCAAATTTACTCCTGTTATCACTTAGGTGAGTTCCAGTTAGGTTTCTGTCACCTGTCACCAAGAGTCCCAATAGGCAGGCAGCATCTCACCAATGTCTTCATTGCTTGGGATGCATGCCCAAGGCCATGCTGCTAAAAAGTTTCCCAACTAGAATCTGACCCACAAATTTCTTCATATTTTCAACATAACCTTGGATACGTGCAACAGAAAGAACAGTCTCCGTGACTAACGTTACGGGTCATTCTGGTTGGAGAGTGGGGTGTCCTCAGAGTCAAGCACATAAAGGCATCTGCAGGGATGGGCGGGCTCAGCTCTCCATCCTTTCCCATCAAGTCCCCACAACCCCAACCACCCCTCAAAGCCCTCTCCAAGATGGCTGCTGTTGGGTGGTCTTTGGAGTCTGGCAAAAGTCGGTTCTTCTCCTAGCACCACCTCCCAGCTATATGGTCAAGGGTAAATGCTCTACGATGGGCTGAATTAAGTTCCCTCAAAAATTCATATGTTGAAGTCCTAACCGCCAGTACCTCAGAACTGACCCTACTGGAGATGGGGTCTTGACAGAGGTAGTCATGTTAAAATGAGGTCATGGTAGGGGGCAGTAATCCAATATGACTGGTATCCTTGAACACACACAGGGAAGACTCAGTGAAGACACAGAAGAACACAGCTGTCTACAATCCAAGGAGAGAGGCCTGGAACAGATTCAGACCTCATGACCTCAAAAGGAACCAACCCTGACGGCACGCTGACCCTGGATTCTGGCCTCCAGACCTGTGAGAAAATGAATGTCTATTGTTAAAGCACCGGTCTGTGGCACTTTGTTACAGCAGCTCTAGAGAACTATTAGACTCTTGGAGATTCATCCTTTCCATCTGTGGAATCATTAAAACAATACCTGTGGCCCCGCAGTGTCTGGGGGCGGGGGTGATGAGAATTAAAAAGTAGACATCACGGCAACAGCAGTATCACATGCCTTCAGGGGTGGCTACCTATGTTCTAATAATGCTCCCCCAAGAACTCCAGGAGGTTCTCTTTCCTTTGCCAGTTCTTCAAGGAATCCCATTGTTTCCTTGACAACCATGTTCTAAGGAGCTGACACATGTCCATCTTTCCTGAAAAGACTGCTCGAATCTGAAGGGCCTGCAGTAAAGCCAACTGGGTCTCTTTGCACCAGGGACAAAAACTTCCAGGTATTGGCTCATCCCAAGAGAAGAGGGAACGAAGGGTGCATGGTTCACTGGATACGCCCAAAGAGCCCAAGGTGGAGGGAAGGATGACCTCAAGCACCAGTGGGTGTCCATGTGGCTGACATTAACAGGTACTGGCCAGAACCCTTAGGCCACCCCATAAACACAGTGAGCCTCGGAAAAGAAAGTCCTGATAGGAAATATCTCTGAGGAGAAGGGAGCATGTGGGGGCTGGTACTCACAGGGAATAGAATGCATCTCGTGTGTGTGTGTGTGTGTGTGTGTGTGTGTGTGTAGTATATGGAGGGTATGTGGGGTGTGTGGGGAGGTGTGTAGTACTTGTGGGGTGTAGGGGGTGTGTGTGGGCTGTGATGTGTGTGTTCAGGGGCTGTGGGGGGGGCCAGAGGCCGGAGGAGCCAGGAGGGCGAGCTGTAAAGGAGAGGGAGCCACACTCAGGGAGCACCTCCTGCAGGCAGCAGGGGGAGAGATGAGGAGGGTGTGTGTGTGTGTGTGTGTGTGTGTGTCTGGCTGGGAGCCGGAGAGCTCAAGTGCAGGCTGGACCCTGGCCATCCACCGGCTCCCCTGCCCAGGCCTGACCTCAGGCCCGGGGCAGGGAGGAAACGCTGCATGGAAAAGCCTGGCAGGTGCCAGAAACGAACTCCACAAGGACAGGGAAGGACACCCCGCCCCCACCTCGGCCCCGGCCCCCCTGGGGTTTCAAGAAACATTTCAGAGGAAGCGAGATGGCTGTGGTTCCCACGGAGCCGCTGGGAGCGGGCCAGAAAACCAAGATCTTGATCTGTTTGGGGATCCTGTTTGTAATGCCTCACTGGAGGGGCTGGGAAAGAGGTGTGCGTCTCGCCCCCCTCCTGGGTGAGAGCCCCCCAAGGTGAGAGCCCCCCAGGCTGCCTTATGCCTCTGAGCCCTCCCACCTGTCTGCACAGCACAGGTAACCCGGCTCGGTACCCACATGTGCTGTCAAGCTAATTAAGGACAAAGGAATCATGTCTGACTGCAAACCACCGAGGACCTAAACCCCTCAAAGGCTTCTTGTCACTCAGGGCCACCCCTGTGCAAATACATGGCCCCCGGCCCTGGCCCCACTGCTTGTTCAGCTGCACCCATCCTTTTGGCTCCCCACTCCCACCCTGGACCGTGTCCCCTTCGCTGCTGCACATCCTTGCAGCTCCTAACACATCTGCTTGCCATGGCTCTGGACCCTTGCAGGTGCTTGTTCCTGCTGCCTGGAACACCCTCCCTGCACTCCTCCACCCAGCTGTCCAATCTCCCTGGATGCCCACCCTGCAGGCGCCTCCTTTCTGCTCCCCACTACTGCAGCACCCAAAATTCTGTCACTAACGGCTTCCTCATCCCATGGGTACCTGGCACTTGGCCTCCCTCCCTCTTTCCTTCCTTCCTTCCTTCCTTCCTTCCTTCCTTCCTTCCTTCCTTCCTTCCTTCCCTCAGTCCTGCATGTAGTCATTCATTAAAAGAAGGAATCGAACAGAGAAATCAAATGAATGACTCAAATATTTGTGGAAAGAATCAAACACTCATCATATTGCCTACTACGAGTCCGGTCCAAAGATTTATAAAGAACACATTCCCAGCCTTCAGGGAGCTCATGCTATTGTCACACAGTAAGATAAACGTGTGGGGATAATGACTAGTATCTTGCAGTCGGTCATGTGCTAAATCAATGATACGCATATTGGGGGCGAAAGAAGCTAGGGGAAAGATCTTGAGGCTAGAGGCTAGAGAGACCATGGGAGGCTTCCTGGAGGAGGTGGCTTTGCATCGGTCTTGAGTGATTGATTACATGATCCAGTTTATCCCTACTGACCAAAGAAAATACAGTTGGTTCTCATTATTCAGGGCCGTTATGCTCTAGAAAGTCACCACGAACACTGACTTAGCAAATACTGAACTATTATTAATAGTTATATATGAACTATTATTGCTGCAGGAGAAATGCAGGATTAGTTTCCTGCAAACACCGGGCCGCGACATTTTTGTTGACCAATCAATCCATACCTGGTTTCAGGTGTATTTCTGTCTGAAGACACCTTAGTTAGCATAGAGTGGACTCTTGAACAACACGGGTTTGAACTGTAGGAATCTATTTATGCGCAGATTTTTTTTTTCCAGTAAATCCAGTACAGTACTGAAAGGGTATTTTCTCTTCCTTATAATTTGCTGAACGACATTTTTCTTCTCTCCAGCTTATTTTATTATAAGATAATAGCATCGGATACATATAACATACAATATACGTGTTAATCAACTGTTTAGGTTGCTGATAAGGCTTCCCATTAGCGGCAGGCTATTAGTAATTAAGTTGCAGGGGCAGGGAGGAGGAGCCCAAAGTTACACTGGGATTTTGACTGCAGGAGGCATGAGCCCCCCAACTCCTGTGTTGCTCAAGGGTCAACTGGATATTGGGGACTCATTAACACTGAACTCCTGACCAACAGCACCATAACTCTGGCCGAGACAAAGCTTATGTAATGCAAGCATTTTTTTCCGTAAGGTAGGTCACAGCCTTCTTGCGCTTTAGCAGGGGGGGGGGGCGCATTTTAAACAGCCAGATCACCAACAGAAAGCACAAAAATGCTGAAAATGTGGCATTGACTGGACCCCGAAAAGGACACTTGTTTACGGGATGAGAGCTGAAACAAGAAGACACACTGTCACTTTGCTCTGACTCAACTGGGGCCACGTGCCACTGGTTGCGTATCTGCAAGGGACCAGGAAAGCGCCACAACTATTGATTTTAGGGTTACAAATAATTGTAGTGAGTGTGTGAACTGCAAAGATGAGACAAGTGGCTAAGGAGTGTCGACTAGAATTAACAGCATCCCCTTTTTACGTTCTCAAAAGTTTGAGTCACCAAGGTCCCCAAGCCCCGTGTCTCTGCAGAGGGACCAGGCAAAGCACACGGTGGCTGTTAGGCAGGGTGGCTCTTCCAACTCTGGGCATCCGTGGCCGCCTACAGGTGTGCTCCCCATGAAGGTCTGTGAGGATCCCCACTGCCCCCCCCCACCTGCAGCAAGGACCCGGAAGCCATCACTGCCCTGGCCTCGGAGGGCACCCATCAACATCATTCAAAGAAGGAATGAATCCTGACAACCTGCTTCCTCTCCCAGATGCCTTTTCTGGGAGTTTCTCCTCTGAGTATTATGTTCAGCTTATGGCTCAGGAGAACCAGCATCAAAAGCCTAGATGGGGACACCTGGGTAGCTCACTGGTTGAGCATCTGCCTTCAGCTCAGGTCGTGATTTTCGGGTCCTGGGATTGAGTCCTGCATCAGGCTCCCCACAGGGAGCCTGCTTCTCCCTCTGCCTGTGTCTCTGCCTCTCTCTGTGTGTCTCTCATGAATAAATAAATAACATCTTAAAAAAAAAAATAGATACTGGCTGGGCCAGTCTGTGTCCCCAGACACCCCAGGAAGTCAATATGCACTCTGCACGTGTCTCCCTGAGTCGCGTGGGGTGCCTGCAATCAAGAGTCGTCACCTGTTCAAAGGCATGAAAGCCATTCTCAGTCAGGTTCTGGGGGGCCTCTCTGGAAGATGACTTTTCTCAGGGCCCTGAACGTGCCCCGTGCTTAACCCAGTTTTTGGCCTGGCTACTGAACACGGAGCTTTTCTCTAGCTGTTCTGCTCACCGGAAAGCCAACCCCACCTCCCTCCATAAAAGACAAATACATTTCAGTGACCAGAGGACAGCTCAGCAAGCTATGGCCTGAAAAATAATCTAGAACGAGCAGCGTGTCAGCCAAGAGATATCCACTTGGTATTTATTAAATGCCTAATAAAAATAGATACCAGGGACGCCTGGGTGCCTCAGTGATTGAGCGTCTGCCTTTGGCTCAGGTTGTGATCCCGGGTCTTGGGATCAAGTCCCGCATTGGGCTCCCTGCATGGAGCCTGCTTCTCCCTCTGCCTGCGTCTCGGCCTCTCTCTGTGTGTGTCTCATGGATAAGTAAATAAAATCTTTTAAAAAGATAGATACCATTTCTTGAGCTATTGCTGTGCGCCAGGCAGGCACTGTGATAGTACTTTATCCAATCTTGCTAAGTTCGAGGTGGGTGCTACTCTTTAGCCTCTTTATCCAGATGAGATCGGGCCTAGGAAGTCTGGGAATAGGCCCTGGGACACACAGTTGGCCCTTCTGGGAGGTGGAAAGCAAACCCGGCCCTTAATCACCATGCAGTGGGTGCCATCCCGGGCTCCGCTGCTGGCAGTGGACATGTGGCTCCTTGGGACCAGGTACCTGGCAGGACTGCATGACCCAGATACGGATGGGAGGATGGTGCTGCCACACATATCCAGAGAAAGGGCTGTGGTGCGACCCAGAAAGAGGAGGCCGGGAGATCTGCTCTCTTCACCCCAAAGTCAGAATTCAGCATCGAAGCCACAGCATGTATTTGCAATGGGATCACAGATCCCATAGAGTAACTGCATATCCTCGTTGGGTGGCTGGGTGGGGGGTGGTACCAGTGTTAGGAACCAATGTTTGTATCTCCCCAGAATTCATATATTGAAACCTAACCCCTAAAGTGATGGTTTTAGGAGGTGAGGCCTTGGGGGATGATTAGGTCATAAGTGTGGACTCCTCATGAATGGGATCAATGCCCTTAGAGAAAGGGGTCCCAGAGGGGCACCTGGGTGGCTCTGCAGCTGAGTGTCTGCCTTTGGCTCAAGTTGTGATTCCAACTTGGTTCCAGGATCGAGTCCTGCACCAGGCTCCTCGCAGGAAGCCCGCTTCTCCCTCGCCTGGGTCTCTGCCTCTCTCTCTGTGTCTCTCGTGAATAAATAAATAAACTCTTAAAAATGGGGCGCCCAGAGAGCTTCCTCATGAAGACACAGCGAGAAGGCACCGTCTATGAAACAGGAGCGAGCCCTCACCAGACACTGTGATCATAGCCTTCCGGCATCCAGCACCAGGGGAAATGGATTTCTGTTGTTCACCAGCCAGTCCGTAGGAGTGCGTCGGAGCAGCCCGAGTTGACGGAGCCCGACGGGCGGTGAGGTGGCTGTGCGGGTGAAGGAGGAGACTCGAAGCAGACACCTAAGCTGAGCCTTGATCTCCTGGAAAATGGGGGGAATCGCTGTGCCCACCTCATGGGGCTGCTGTGACAACTAAGTGAGCTCATGTCATGAAGGGCTCAGGCAAATGCCTGGCGAAGGTGGGTTGTCACTGTCCTTGTCACCATCATCACCTGGCCCTAGATGGCAAGTCCACCATTCCTAATGGGGCCCTTTGGCAAAGAAACCTGTTAATGACTGAGCTGGGCAGATGCCAGTCTTGTGTTTGGTGGTCTACGCACACGCCTGCATCATACTTAACCAATCCTCACCCAGGTTGATGCGTGGTGGTGGGAGGTCTGGGACCCCTGGGCCAGAGCTGGCCTCCACACCCCACTCTTCCACTCCAAGCAGTCTGGCATTAGGACAGTTCCCTTCAAATGCCCTGTCTTTATTTTTTTTTTAAAGACTTCATTTATTTATTCATGAGAGATACACAGACAAAGAGACAGAGAGAGAGGCAGAGACACAGGCAGAGGGGGAAGCAGGCTCCATGCAGGGAGCCCCATGTGGGACTCGATCCTGGAACCCTGGGATCACACCCTGAGCCACCCAGGCATCCCCAAATGCCCTGTCTTTAAACTTGGGAAGAATCACGAATCCACCACGCTCAGGCCCCATAAATGGCTGGTACTTTTACAGAGGCTTAGAGAGGTTCAAGTCACATCCCTAGAAAATTCGGCTGGAAAGATTCACACCCTGGCTTCCCAGCACCCATGCATTCTGCAGGTCAACCTGCCGCTTCTGTGTGCATGTCTGGATTAAACACAGCGTGATGGGTAATTTTATTGCTGAGTTGATTAGGCCATGCACCCTAGTCACAGGTTATTCTGGATTGTTTTCTGTGAAAGTAGTTTTCTGGATGAGATTAATATTTAAATTAATAGACTGAGGGAAGCAGATTACTTTTCATGGTGTGTTTGGGCCTCACTCGATCAGTTGAAGGCCTTACTAGAATAAGAAGTGAGCCCCTCTGAGCAGGAAGGGATTGGGCCAGCAGACGGCCTCAGGACTTGACCTGCAGCTCTTTCCTGGTGTCTGGCCTGCCAGGCTATGCTGCAAATTTGGACTGACCTGTCTCCATAATCGTGTTAGTCAATTCTTTAAAATAAATCTGTCTCTCTATACATGCCCTGTTGGTTCTTTTTGCTCTGGAAAACCCTGACTAAGACACACAGGTATGAATAGGGGAGGAGATACACTACCTATGTATCAGACCTCCAATCTGCAATAATTTGCAATCACCGCATCTCATTTTCACCTCTCAGTGAATCATACTTCAAGCTGCTGGCTGGGATCACAAAAGAACAAGGCATTCTTTTCCTGCTCAGACACACACTATTGAACATACACCTTCCAATAGCCTGGGGTAGGCAGAAGGAGGAAGGGCCTCCCTGTGACATCCTCTAGCCTAGAGGAAAAAGAACATTCTGGTTTAATGACTTTGATTTTGAATATAATCAGATTTTCTCTATAGCAACCACCTCACAACACAAGCCTCTTGGCAGCTCCAAGGGGCGAGCAGCCAACTCCCTGTGGAACGCATCTCACACGCAGGCCATGGGCGAAGCTGCCGCTGGCACATGAAACACCAGAGTCCTGCATGGGACAGTCACATCTAGGCCTCAGCTGTAGACCAGATTGAAGGGGGAGCCCGTCAGCTGCTCCAGGCCTGTGGTTCGGCACTCTATAGGTGTTCTTGTAAAAACATGCTTCCCCTCTGATTGGTAGATCTGAAAGGGGGTCAGATGGTCTGACCCTCAGGACCCAGAAGGCTTTATCCCAGCTCATGACACATGATTAAGGCTAGAGTGCTTTGTGTTCATTTCTTGATTTCCAATTCACCAAAGGGCTTCTTCTCATGGTCCAACTGAATAATAATATGGCCTCTTGACTGGTCAAAAGGTCCCATCAACCTGAGCCTCTGCCAGGCTCCCCTCCTGGATCCATGAGCCCAGCCGCCTGCCCAAGAAGGTCCATGCTTCCCTCCAAAGTGTGGAGACATTCCCAGGGGGCAACTGTATCTCCAGGCCCCTATATCAAGATAGGGTCAATGTCATAGAGTTCTGGTCAACGGGATGGGGTGGAAGGATGTGTGTCACTTCCAGCTTGGCCATAACACCCTCCCCTGTTCTCTCTCATCCCATGCACAGTTATAAGGTGGACTGTGCATGAGTAAGAAATTAACTTCTGCAATGGCAGCCCAGTGAACAAGAGGAGATATCTGCAAGTGATATACCTGACAAGGGATTAGTAGCCAAAATATATAAAGAACTTCTACAACTGCACACCAGACAAAATAAACTATCTGATTAAAAATGGGCAGAAGATCTGAACATTTTCCCAAAGACATGCAGACAGCAAACAGACTCATGAAAAGATGTTCCACATCACTAATCAGAGAAATGCAAATCAAAACCACAATGATACATCGCACCTGTCAGAATGACTAGCATCAAAAAGACAAGGAATAATAAGCACTGGCAGGGATGTGGAAAAAAAGGAACTCTCTTGCACTGTTGGCGGGAATGCAAATTGGTACAGCTACTGTGGAAAACAGTATGGAGGCTTCTCAAAAAAATTAAAAATAGGAATACCATACGATCTAGTAATTCCACTACTGAGTATTGGAAAGAAAACAAAAACACTAATTTAAAAAGATATATGCAGGACACCTGGGTGGCTCAGTGGTTGAGCGTCTGCCTTCAGCTCAGGGCATGGTCCCAGGGTCCTGGGATCGAGTCCCACATCAGATTCCCTGCGAGGAGCCTGCTTCTCCCTCTGCCTGTGTCTCTGCCTCTCTCTGTGTCTCTCATGAATAAATAAATAAAATCTTTAAAAAAAAACCCAAAAAGATCTATGCACCCTCATGTTTACTGAGCATTATTTATGATAGCCAAGATATGGAAGCAGCCCAATTGTCCACAAAGAGGAATGGATAAAGAAGATGTGGGCTATTCATACGATGGAATATTATACCATAAAAAAGAATGCAATCTTACCGTTTGTGACATGAGTGAACCTAGAGGGTATTACACTAAGTGAAATCAGACAAAGACAAATACCTTATGATTTCACCTATTTATGGGATCTAAAAAACAAAATGAATAAAACCAAACAGACTCTTAATTACAGCAAATAAAACGGTGGTTGCCAGAGGGGAGGTGGTTGGGGGGATGGGAGAAATAGATAAAAGGGATTTAGAAGGACAAGTTTCCAGTTATAAAATAAATAAGTCACGGGGATGTACAGCATAGGGAATATGGTCAATAACGTAATAAGGTTGCATGGTGACAGATGGCAGCTACATTTATAGTGCTGAGCCCTACAGAATGCACAGGACTGTCAAATCAGTAGGTTGTACACCTGAAACTAATTTCACACTGAACGTTGATTATACTTCAGAAATAAAAATAATCAACTTTTAGCTTTTGCTATGTTAAACCACTGCAGTGTGTAGGTTTAACTGTTACAGCAGTTAACACAGGTTTCCATTTAATGTAAGTAAACAAAACCCAAAAATGTAGGATGACTTGGACAGGGTCACACATCCAGCACAGGGAGGGCTGAGCCCAGGAGGCAGGTCATCCCTGGGACCCTCCCCAATGTGACATGCCACATCTCTTTGCCAAGCCACAGTCCAGACGTCACTATCTTTACTGACCATCTTCCCACCATCATCATCTAATTCAATGTTTTTAATAAAAAAATTAATTCCTCATATCTGCTAAGTGCCTTACTCATTTTTTAAAAATATAATTCCTATGCCATTATCTATTTAAAGTAGAGGTCAGTGGTTTTTAGTGTGCACATGGAGTCCTGCAAACATCACAATCTAATTTTAGAATATGCAACAAAAGAAATTCTACACTCATTAGCAATCACCCCTCAACCCCCACCTCCCCAGCCAGCCCCAGGCAGACACTAATATACTCTCTCTCTTGATTTAGGACATCTCCTATCAATGGAGTCTTAACAGGTGGCCTTTTGTGATTTGCTTCGTTCATTCAACATAGTGTTTTCAAGGCTCATCCATGCTGTACCTTGAACCATGCTTCATTCCCTTTCGGCACTGAGTAATATCCCATGGACACCATGTTGTTTACCCACCGGTCAGCTGATGGACATCTGGGTTGTTTTTATGTCTTGAGTAATTCTGCTAAGCTGCTGTGAACATGCATGTGCAAGTTTCGTGCAGATGTATGCTTTCACGTCTTTTGGGTAGATGCCGAGGAGTGGAACTGCTGGATTTTTATGGTAACTGAAATTTTGAGGAGCTGCCAGATTGTTTTCTAAAGCAGCTGCACCATTCTACATTCCCACTGGCAGTGTATGAGGGCTCCAATCTCTCCACATTCTTGCCAACACTTGCTACTGTCTTTTTTTTTTTTTTTTTTTTTTTTAATTTTAGCCATCTAGTGGGTGTGATGTGGTATTTCACTGTGGTTTCTCAACCGTTTCCCTAATAACTAATGATACTGAGCATCTTTCCATGTGCTTATTGACCATTTGTACATCTTCTTTGGAGAACTGGCTATTTAAATCCTTTGCCCATTTTTAAAACTGGGTTATTTGTGTTTTTATTGTTGAGTTAGAGGAGTTGCAAATATCTTCTCTATTCCCTGGGTTGTCTTTTTGCTCTCTTGATGGTGTCCTTTGGAGCACAAAAGTTTTTCATTTTGAAGACACCTGTTGCATTTTTATGTGATTCCTGATGAGCTAAATTACTCTGAACATTGAATCCCAGCACAATAGCCGTGTTCTCCTGTCCTGTCTGCAGAGACCACATCCCTGAGAAGCACAAGGACAATACCACAGATACCGGGCACCCCCTCCCTTCTCTTACATCATTTCAAAAGGATATTCTACTTAGGAACAAAGCTGGTCTGAAGATACAAATGACACCCACGCAACGGAATGCTATGCAGCCACTAAAATCATGCTGCAGATCTACAGCACAGCGGACTGTTTCAAAAGCTGAGAGCAAGTATCAGGGAACAGAACAGGAACAGGACACAAACCTCTTCTTAATTTCTGCCAACTGAGGCATAATTTGGCATAATAAAACATGCAAAAGCTAAGTGTATAGAGAGCCTCACGAATTTTAACACATGTATATATCTGTATAACCACCACCCAGACCAAGAATACAGAATATTTCTATGACCCAGAGAGCTCTCCTGTGTCCCTTCTCCGTCCATATCCACCTAGCCCTGGCCACAAAGGTAGGTATGATTGTGACATTCATCACCATAGATTAAATTTGCTTGTTCTGGAACTTCATATACATGAAATCACATAATACATCATCTCTGTGTCTTTTTTTTTATTGCTCCATTAATGTTTTCTATATTCATCCATGTTATTGTGTGTATCAATACTGTGGTCTTTTTTTTTTAAGATTTTATTTATTCATGAGAGACACACAGAGAGGCAAGGACACAGGCAGAGGGAGAAGCAGGCTCCATGTAGGGAGCCCGATGCGGGACTCGATCCCAGGACCCTGGGGTCACGACCTGAGCTGAAGGCAGACACTTAACCACTGAGCCACCCAGGAGTCCCAATACTGTGGTCTTTTAAAAAATTATTACCATGTATTATTTCAACTAAAGCATGATTTTTTTTATCTCTTCTCTTGCTGATAAGCACTAACCCTGTCTTCTTTTAAAGAAAAACATAAATATTTGAATGGAAAAAGGCATGGGAAGGAAAATGCCACAATGTCAAACAGGGATCATCCTTGGGTAGAGTGAGGTACTCAGCCCACTGGTAGTGAAGCGGCAGGAGGGAGGAGGAGGCCACTCTAGGGAAATGGGGAGGTGTTAACGTAACGCCAGCTGCTGGAACACATAACCCCCAACCTCAGTGGGGGTCTAGGAACAACAATCAGCCATCCATGCATCATTCAACAGAGCTGTCCTGCCCACCTACTATGTGCCAGGCCCTGTGCTAGGGGGCCAGGAAACTCAGGCATTTCAGCACTAAACTCATCAGATGTCTGTGTGACCTTGATGCTCCTTGATGTCTGGGGCAGCATTCAAAGAGTCTGGTGGATAGAGATTCAAGTTCACTGCTACAATCACCAGCCATACGTCCTGCATCAGTTCATTCTTCCTCAATTTACCAAACGGCTCCATCAGGCTGCGTGCCCAGCCCTGACCCCGATTCTGAAGAACCAGGCAGACACAGCCCTGCCCGTGCGGGGTTCATATTCTAGAGGGAGAGATGAAAACCCAAACTCAAACTAACTAATCAATAAAATAACTGTACATTGTTCATAGGGCTCCAGGGATAAAACCCTAGGGCCAAAGTATTGAAAACCTTCCATTATTTTAATGTAAATTTGAATACACATTCACTTGGCTCAAAATTCAAAATGTATAACAAAAGTGAATAATAAAATAATAAATAATAATAAGATCATAAAAGGTGAGCTCCCAAAAAATAAAAATAAATAAATAAATAAATAAATAAATAAATAAATAAATAAAAGGTGAGCTCCCTCTCTCCAGCCAGTCAATTGCCTTTCCCCAAAGCAAATAATTTAGTCGTGCCATGTGTGATTTCTTCCGGAAATATTTTAGACTTTTATAAACAAATGCATGTATACCCATGCCACCTGCCCCCAATTTAGCATACTCCAATGGACTGGACCCTGAAGGGTGGGGAGAAGTCAGCCTTGCAGAGGGTAGTGAGAAGAACATTCCAGAGAGAGGGACCAGCCTGTGGAAAGCCCCAGAGGACGTTCAGACCCTGTGGACATCTGGGCGGGCTCATCCATTACTCACCCCTACGTGGGAGGATCCCTCATCTGGTGTCGGGCCATGTGCTTATCAGCGAGGGGGAGGCAGCGGCATTTATGAGACTACAGTTCACCTGTAACTAGTTGCTGCCCGTGGCCGGCTTTGTCATCTGATGGGGGCCTGACACCCCGATCTGAGGTTGGTTCACCCCTAAATAAGTAATACTCCCAATGCAATGAGGGGTGGTCAGAAAGAACAGCCCCGAGAGGCTCAGGGGTTTCTGTGACAGGTCGGTGACAATCACCCTTGTCCTGTGCGCCCTACGCCCATGGGAGCATCTGGGGAGGGTCATGGCCTTGAATGTCTCAGCCCGCCACCGGGGGGTGGGGAAGCAGGGCAGGGAAAGTGCCCGTGTATTTGACCTGTGGTCCTACACATCCTGCCTCCGCCCTCACCTACCCCATCTCCCCCTCCGACTACACACCTTAGGTCAATAGCAATAAAACAGCTAACAATCTCTCAAGTCCTCACTGTTTGCCAGAGCCGGTCCTACAATCGGCCACTATAGGATACTCCCGAAACATCATAGATGACGCTGGCTCCCTCGGATCTGAGCTGTCCAACCAGGAACCCTCCACCCGCTGTAGCTGTGTTACCCCTTCTCTGTGTGTTTGTGGCAGACCAAGGCGAGGAAGAGCCTTGCCCCCTGTCTCTGGGTGTCATCATTTGGGCTCTGGCTTGCCCACCATTTATCCTTCATTACGATTCTTCTATTTCCCAACTACTATCATTTTTCGTCCCCTGCACACCCAGAGCTCTCCCTCCCTCCTCTGGCCTTTCTTGCCTCTGATCTGCTTGGCAATGTCTGTTTTCTTTCTTTTGCCCCATCAGGCCCCATGCTGCACCAACTGTACCTCACAAACTTCCCAGAACTATGTGGCATGCCCAGAACCATGAAGTCAGCTGGTATTTTAATTGCCACCTCCACCCACACCTTGCACTCATGGCCTCGTGATTAGCGGTCACTGTGTCATCACGTGGTGGCAGCACACTCACCCCTGCCCAGCACTTCCAGGGCTCCTCAGGCACATAGTCCTGGCCACTGCCTGGGAGGGAAGCGTGTCCTGAGCCGCCAAGGAGCTGGGCACACTCAGCATGCTGCCTCAGAAGGAAGGCTCCAGCCTCGTGTGGCTCCTCGGAGGGGACACTCTGACCGCCTGCTTCCTTCTGTGTGTGTCCTGCAGGATCACTGAACAGTCCCTTGTTGGTTCAACATTTACGATCCCTCTTACGGGCCAGACAGTGGTCCAGGAGACCATAAAGATGGGTAACTAACTTACAGACGAGATAGACAAAAATCCCAGACGCATGACACGTCAAGCCTGGTATGGAGAAGCCAACAATCCATAGCATAAATATGTAAAATGTCTACTCTGTTAGGAGGGAATAAGGTTGCTAAAGAGAAAATATTTTTTAAATCGGGAAGGGGGATGGAGATTATGGGTGGAGGAAGGGCAAGGGGTGGAAATGGGTGGCCAATGGGTGATTTTTATTTTCCCCAATTTATATTTAAATGAGTTCTTGTGAGTGGGTGATGGGCACTGAGGGGGCACTTGATGGGATGAGCACTGGGTGTTATGCCATATGTTGGCAAATTGAACTCCAATTAAAAAAAAATATGTAAAAAATAAATAAATAAATTAGTTCTCAATCTGAGCCGATATTGCTCCCAGGGGATATTTGGGAATTCCTAGACGTGTTTTTGATGGTCACAATTGAGGGGAGGGTGCTACTGGCATCCAGAGGGCACAAGCCAGGAAGGCTGCTCAGCATCCTACAGATGCATGGGGCAGCCCCCACAATGACACGGAATCCCCCAGCCATCACGTCCACAGCACTGAAGTCGAGAAACCCTGGTTTTTAAAAAAGATTTTACTTATTTATTCATGAGAGATACAGAGACACAGGCAGAGACACAGGCAGAGGGAGAAGCAGGCTCTCTGCAGGGAGCCCCACATCGGGCTCCCCATGGGGAACCTGCTTCTCTGTCTCTCGTGAATAAATGGGTAAAATCTTTAAAAATACATACAAACGTACACTGTCTAGGGAGGGCCTTACTAAGAAGGTAACATTCGGGTAAAGACCCGAGGGAAACAAGGAACACCAGATTTGTGTGATCACACACACCCCTGAACAGACTCTGACAGATACCAGGCTCCTCATATAGGTTTTTTTGGTGAGACTCACCTCTACATCCTTGTGATTAGCTCAGACCACAAGCACTGAGGGGACGTTTAGGACACAATAAAATAAATAGAGGAGTAAGGAACTGTTTGTCAAGAAAGGTGGAAGTACAGACAGAAAGGAGAAGCTCCAGGAGTTTGGGCGAGACAGGGAAGTGACCCCATCCCCAGAGACCCTTCGAGAATTTCCAAGCCCTCCTCCCCCCACCACAAAGCACCTCTAACTTAAAAAGATCTTGAAGACAGAGCAACCAAATACAACGTGCAGCCCTTGTCTGAAGCCCCATGTGAACAAGTGGCAAAAAGCATAGGAGCTCTAAGAAAAGTTCTGGGGGGTCAATTTTACCATCCCGTCCTGGCAGGTGGAAGTTGGTGGGGGAACCTACACCAGGGTCCTGAACAGGTTCTTCTGGTGCCAGGAATATGGGAACACAGGAGGGAGCGGCTTGTCACAGCGCCAAGGCCCCTGCTACTGGGACCCTTTGTTCCCTTCCTGGCGGAGCAAGCCCCTATAACCATGGGCTGGCTATCTGGGCAGGCATCCAAGGTGGCCTCAGAATAAAATGGACTGTGCCAAGAAGCCTTTGCCAAATGCCCAGAAGCCTCTCCCCGTCCCATGCCACCGTGAACATCTTACAGACAGGGACCGAGGCCAGGCCAAAGAAGAATAACCAAGTGGAGCTATCAGGCTCCTGATTAATTTACATTCTGGCAACGCAAACACATCAGGAGGAAAGATTTAGATGCAAGCTCACGGCCCATCTGCGACCCCCTTTGAATCATCTCAAGGAATGGCACTTCATTGAAGCGGTCACTGGGACAGAGAAGGTTCTAGATAACGAAAGCTTATCTCTTAATGATTCAAACAAACTCCTCTTGATGGAAACCTTCGTAGACACGCTTATTTCCCTTCTGATGTTTCAAATACAAAGCAGCAGACCCTGTGGAACAGCTGTTCAGGCCGGGCCTAGAGAAGGTCAGGCTAATCAAGAGAAGAGAAACAAAGGAAAGACCGAAATACGGAAATGAGGGCAAAATCCAGAGAAGCAGGTTGGCAGAGGAGAGTCAGATGGGGTGGGGGACTCAGATGGCAGAGGACCCAGATGGGTCTCCCCTAAATCCAGAAGGATCAGTGAGTGACCATTCACTCATTCATTCAACAAACCCTGAGTACTACCTCTGTGCACAGCACTGTGTTAGACACAGGAAATAATAGGATGAAAACGCACCATCCTTGCCCTCCAGGAGCTCGTGGTCTAGAGGCGAAGAAGCCCAGCTACAAGCTCTGGTGGTGGTAAGCTCCTAACCCCCTTGACTGGGGGAATCAAGGAAGGCTCCCTGAGGAGGTGATGCCTGGTGGCACTATGGATATGTAGGTACTTCCCTGGACAAAGTTCTGGGGCAGCGTGGCACTGCCAGCATCAGTAGGACACCTCTGTATGCAGGGATCCCTTGGGCTTGCAAAAGCAAAGTGGTCTCTGCTCAGAGGTGCTCCATCAGGCCTGGAGGGAAATAAGGTGCCAGGTGCTTCATGCTTCCACAGGTGTGATCTACTAGTCCACAGAGCCAGAATCAAGTCGATCACTGGGAAGCAGTTCTGACATTTCTTGTAATCTGCTACGACAACACTCCTTGGCTTGAGATTCAGATGGTCCCATTCAATGCCATCTACGTAGGGAAAGTTGGAAGCAAGTTTTAGAAAACCTGACTTGCAATCTCCCATGATCCTTTGTGACAACGTGCTATTCTGGCACAGAGACGGGCCACCCAACACTGGCAGATGAAGGGAGACAGAGAAGCGGTAGGCACCTGCTCCACCAACCCCAATTTGCCAAAGAATGGCTCCATTCTCACCTGCTGTGGGCCACGCCTTTTGGACTTGGCTGTGTGTCCCTCCCCGATCATGCATGGTTAGGAACTTTCCTCAGAGCACCAGCTGTATGGGAGGTGACAATATGTGAACTGGGTTCTGAAGGATGAATAGGAGTTCACCAGGCACAGCTGCTGGAGAAGAGAATCTCCAGGAAACAGTATGTGCAAAAAAAGCACAAACCAGTTTGGTTCTGCAGGAGCAGAGGAGGGGTAGAAGGCAAAAATCAGATCTTGAATGGTTTTCCTTGTACTGAGATTTGGACTTTTTAGAGAACCATGGGAAATGGCCAGATTCAGACTTAATGCTTACGAACGTCACCCTGGCAGCAGCATATGGAGAGGAGACAGGAACGGGGGCTATTTAGGAAGTACGATGAATCCAGACATGAGTGTTGGGGGCTTGAGCAAGGTCAGGAGCTAGGAGTGAGGCAGGAGGGGTCAGATCTGAGGAAAGAGCTGATGATTTGTTCAGAGTTGACTGCAAGGCAGCAGGGACTAAGGGGGGGCAGGCTCCAATGGGCAGCTGAGTCCAGTATGCTGGCACCAGGCAAGATCCCACCCCAGGGGCAGAGTCAAGGCCCCGACTTCCAAGGCATTTCCCACCTGGGCACCGGCAGCTTTACAGTCCTGAGTAGGGGCGGCCAGACGTACGGGAGGCCAGAACAGCGCCTTGAGGGGCGCAACCGGGGCAACTTCCAACAACCTCTCCGCTTCCTCTCTGCGTAAAGCCCTCTCCTCAGCAGGTCTAGCCTGTTCTTTGCTGGAGCAGGAGTGGAGTGGTCACAGGCAGGGCTGGCCGAGGGATCACCCACCACGGAGCCCACAGCCTTTGTGTACACAGGATGACACCAGGACCAGGGGAGGAAGAATGACCCCCCACCCCACCCCAAGATCACAGAGCGGAGCTGAGCCAGAGCAAATCTTGAGGCTTCAACTCCGGGGCTGTCTTCTATTGCAGGATGCCATGGCTTTCGGAGTTTTGTGCTGGGTGGAATATTAAACCCTAAAACTCCCCATCCTTAATGGGTGCCTGAAATTATACCCATGAGAATCACTCCTTCAGGGACACGTGGGTGGCTCAGTGGTTGAGCGTCATCCTTGGGCTCAGGTCATGATCCTGGGGTCCCTGGATCGAGTCCCGCATTGGGCTCCCCGCAAGGAGCCTGCTTCTCCTCTGTGTGTGTCTCTACCTCTCTCTCTGTGTCTCTCATGAATAAATAAATAAAATCTAAAAAAAAAAAAAAAAAAAAGAATCACTCCTTCAGGTCACTGAATCCTCTCAAGAAGTTTCTCAGGAAATGAGAGCATGAAATTCAAGTGTGTGTGTGGGGGGGGGGTGGAGAATGAATCAGCCCGGGAAGGCAGGACCCACATCTGAATGCTGGGGTTTCGGGGAAACAGTACCGCTTCTTCTGTGCTGTTGACACAGGGCCTGGTAACCACTGAGTGAACAGGGGAACATGCCTTCCCCCCTCTGGAGACGTAAGACAGGACCCATGAAGTCCAACGGAGGAAAAGGTTAACAATGACTGGATGAACTGAGAAGGTCTTTCAGAGGAGCGTACGTTGGAGCCTGGTATTAAACAGGACAAGATGTGGGGTGCGGGCCTGGGGGCAGGTGGATTGTCAGAGAGGGCACATGGGTGACTGGGTCCCTGGGTAAATGGGAGACAATCTCCGGGATCTGTGGCTAAGGCATAGGCTCTATCCACGCCCAAGGCAGGCACCGCTAATGAACCACGGCACGCTTTTCCCACTGATCCCGGATTTGACCTCAAAACCCTCTTGTGCTGCGCACTCCAGACAGCCGCTAGCAATCGATCCACGTGGGACCACGTGATGAAGTCTTCTCGAGATCTCTGATCCGTGGGAGGAGGAGGAGAGAAGACGAGGCAGGCCTGGGGGCCAAGGGCCAGGCTGAAAAGCTTCTTCCTCTGTCTGTTTGGTGATATGCAGACACTGTCATCCATGGTGTCGTGGCCACGCTTTTTCAAGAGTCCTTATCTCTTTAAGAAACATACTAAAATATTTATGGATGAACTGGTGCAAGGTCTGCAATTCACCCTGAAATACTAAGTCCCAGACAGTGAGGCGGAAGGATCCAGAGGGGAAAGGTGATAGCCACGTCACAGAACGTCATCTGTCCATAAAAAAGGAATGAAGTGCTGACCCATATGACAGCATGGACAAAAACCAGACAGTATCATGCAAAATGAAAAAAGCCAGACACAAAGGCCACATATTGTATGATTCCATCTATATGAAGTATCCAGAACAGATAGAAAATATGAATGGTTACTGGGATTGGGGTTGGGGCAGGCATGGGTAGAAACTACTATTGGGCAAGGGGATCTTCTTTGAGGGTGATGAGAATGTTTTGGAACATGAGAGAGGTGATATAGATGGACAACAATGTAAACATGCTAAATGCCACTGGTTTGTGTACTTTAAAGATTCATTTATTTGAGAAAGAGAGAGAGAAAGCATGAGCAGGGGGAGAGGCAGCGAGAGAGAGAGAGAGAGAGAGATAAAGAGAATATCCAAGCAGACTCCACGCTGAGCACAGAACCCAACACGGGGGCTCGATCCCAGGACCCTGAGATCACGGCCTGAGTCAAAACCAAGAGTTGGACGCTCAACTGACTGAGCCACCCAGGTGCCCCTGACTGGTACAGTTTAACATGGTGAATTTTATGCACTTCACTAAAAAAGGGTTTTGCTCCCAAATAAACATGTTGCTTTTCCAAATTAAAAAAAAAATCATAATAAAATAAAACATGCAGGAGCTAAGAAACGCGTGAAAATGGGAGAGTCTGCGGTGGGAGGAGCCCCTTCTCCCCCCAGGCCCAGGAGCAGGGTGCCGAGAAACAAGGCGGGAGGGCTGCCTGGGTGGCTCAGCAGTTGAGCGTCTGCCTTTGACCCAGGGTGTGATTCCGGAGTTCTGGGATCGAGTCCCGCATCGCGATCTCTGCAAGGAGCCTGCCTATGTCTCTACCTTCTCTCTGTGTCTCTCATGAATGAATAAATAAAATCTTAAAAAAAAAAAAAAAGAAACAAGGCAGGAGCCTCCCTGGATGCAGCCCAAGTCACATGAGTCCGTGCCTGGCAAGAGCGTGGCTCTCTGAACTACCAGCTACGGACGCTGCGGTTAGCATCCTCAGTATTAACACCCTCCTAGGCACCTGCTAGACTCTGAGCTGGAGTCGAATTCCGAATTTCTTCCTCCCCAAAAGAACGAGGACAAGAGAGAGAGCGCCGTGGAGAAGGCTTTAGCTGACCGCAGCAGAACAGGAGGGGCGGAGGTGTCCCTGGTTACTGACCAAACGTCCCCAAGCTGAGCGGGAGGTGTGGCGCTTTCCTGTCCGTCTGGGGCGTGGCTCGCCGTCCAGGAAACCACCTGCTACAGGACCGTGTTAAATGGGGGCCCAGCAGCCTAGCGATGGCTCCGTAAACAGATTCCTCCTCCCGCCCACACCGATCTGCATGCTACAGCTCCTGCCCTTCTCAGAGCTGCCTGACAACCGGGACTGCGGGCTGCCTACGCCAAAAACACAAAACCCGGCCACCCACATCCTCCCTGGAAATGTCACTGGCCAGAGTAGCCGCCTCTCGCCCCCAGAGGCTCCTGGTGACAGGCATGGCCAGGACCGATGGCTTTTGCAAATAAACATCAACCCAACCAGAATGCCGGGCGAGGGAGGGGGAGGGAGGCCCCAACAAATCAGGCGTGGGGGGGGGGACACGGAGTGCTATCACCCTTCTGAAAAGCAATCTGATCTCTGTCTGGGGCCCCAGAAATCAATTCTCATAGCCTGTGACCCAGTATGTCTACATCTCCGTGTCTGTCCTAAAAGATCATCAGAAATGGGGGTGAGAACCAGCGTGCAAGGAGATTCACCATCACAGGACGCATAGGAAGGAGTGAAAAAGCAGAGAACCGAATTGCAAACGGTGGCTAAAGACATCATGATTCTACTGTAGCCACAGAATAATGTTCACCCGACATTTCAGACCCGGGAAAACTCTAAGAGCATAATACAGAATAAAAAAGAAGCGTCCAAAATTATATGTACAATTGGCTGAAATCGCTACGGGTGGCTAGGAGCATTTATCTCGAGGTCACTGAGTCCCCACGGCTGGACGTGTAGTCACAGGACTTCGCTGAGCCCTGCCGCCAGCCTGTGAGGAAGGACCAAACACAGGCCCATTTCACAGGTGAAGCGGTGGAGGCACAGAGAGCAAACAACATTAGTTCAACACCACTAGGCCCTACGATCACTAAGCAGTGACTTTGGCACCAGACTGCAGGTCCAGAACGCAGCGTGTAATGACATTTAATTTAAATTAAATTAAAAAAATTTAAATGGCATTTAAATTAAAGCCATCAATGCATTTTACAGAAAAGAAAGCCCGAAGAGCAAATATATCAAAACACTAATGGTAGCCATCTCTGCGTGGTGCCATTTGGGATGATATTTGTTTTCAAAGATCTTTATATTTTAGGTATTTTTCCATATTTTATCCAGGGTACAAGGACTACTTTTAAAACCGGAAAGCATGCTATTTTTACAAGGCTCCAGAGATTTCATAACCTTCCCCAGAATGGTTTAAATAACAACAACACAAAGACCAGTAATGCGAGGAGGCCTGCCTTCCCAGGACCCCGCCCACCCCGACCCCTGGGCAGTCGGAGCCATAGCCCTACACATTGATTTTCCTTCCTGGGAGCCTGTGCCCTTGACTTTAAATAGCTTCAGGTCAAGAGCGTGAGAACAGCTCCCCGCTTCTGCCCTCTCGAGGGGTAGGGAGGACCCTCTGCACCTGCTCCCTGGATTCTCAGGCTGGTGGCAGGGCAGGGCGGGTGTGGTCACCGAGTTCGTGCCCCCCACTGAAAACACCAGCTCTCCCAGGAGCCAGGATCTGCTGGGAGCTGGCGAGACATCGTCAAGGATTATTAACACAAGCAAGCTTGGGAGGGCGAGATAAGGCTGGGAAAGGACAGGCCTGTGGGAGCACAGGACACCAGCAGGGGCGTGGGGACAGGAGGCCCGGAGTCCCTGTGTAGTCCGTGCGTCTCCAAGGGCTTGGCTAATTCAACCCCATCGCCCCCAACCAGCCATCGAACTGATCCGACAGGAGCAAGCACGGAGCAGGAAAATGGGGTAGGTGAGTGACACAGAGCAGAACGCAGTTTTGCACGTAGCCTTTCGTGGCTGTGAGGACAAAAATAAATGTATTTGAGAGACGATTCAAATAAATACATAAAACGACAATAATGATGTCACAGAGAAAGGGCTGGAAGATAGCTTGCTTTCCTTGCCTACCCCCACCCTATACTCCCGCGATGTCTCTAATTTGTTTTTAAATCAAATCAAATAAGCATATACGTTTCTGAAGCCCTCCTGGGAAGCCTACCAGGCTCCAGTCTTCACCGGCCTCTTTGCACCCAAGGCCAGGAGCAGTTTCCAGGGGATTCTGGGTGCCTGACCTTGAGGGCCGGAGGAAGCCATAGAAACCCCAGCGCCAGCGCACAAGGGCAGAGCCAAGCTGGTGCACTGCCTCCAACGTGGCCTCGTCTGGTTTGTGAAATGAATAAATAAATCCGTGGCAACAACAAATCCCCTGGCTGAGCTTTTCCCTGAGAGGCTGAGCGGGCTCCAGGCCGCTCCCTCCCTCCCTAGGGCCATGAGACAAACCTACGGTCTCGAGAAACCTGGTGTTGGAAATGGTGAGAAAGGAGACAGTGGAAAAGAAAAAAAAAGGCGGGGGGGGGGGGAAGCCCCTTTCCCTCTTTAGTCTCTCCCCTAATGCTGCAGCGAAAGCTTGCAGAAAGCCAACAGGGAAGGAGCCAGTCCCAGCCCTGCTGGGGAGGGGGGTCAGCCACAGACGGAGGAAGCAGGTGCTGTCCACACCTGCCCTAAGAATAGAGGGGGTGGGTGCTGAAGGGGAGGAGGGGACGCACCCCTCCTAGCAACCCCCTCCCCAAACAGCCAGGAGAGTGGTCAGCCTCCCGGCTGAAGAACCAAAAGTCAACCGAAAGTGAATTCTAGAGGGATCTGCTAAGCACTTACTATGCTCCAGGCCCTGGATGAGGCTACAATGATAAGCAAGGTGCGTGGCCCGTTTGCCACGGGGAAGTGGGTATTAATCAAAAAACTCAATCAGAGAGGGGCACCTGGGTGGCTCAGGGGCTGAACTTCTGCCTTCGGCCCAGGGTGTGATCCTGGGGTCCCGGGATCAAGTCCCACATCAGGCTCCCTGCATGGCGCCTGCTTCTCCCTCTGCCTGTGTCTCTGCCCCTCTCTCTGTGTCTTGCATGAATAAATAAATAAAATCTTAAAAAAACAAAAAAACAAAAAACAACCCAGGATGTTTCTGGAAGAAGAGCCAGGTGCTTGTCTGGCCTGCATGGCCTAGGACGCGCACACAGCCAGCGCTTAGGGACCTATGGGAAGTTGACACAAGCTGACCAGATGGAAGGAGAGACCCTGGAGGCCGACCCGCGTCCCCATCCCAGCTCTCCCTCGCCTGTCCCTTCTGAGCAGTATGACCTTGTTAAGTTACCCCACGGTCTATAAACACACGCAGAAAGACACGTTCAAGTGCCCATGGAGGAGGAGAACGTAAGTCCCCGTACGGCTCGGTCTCCACTTGCACGTTGCCTCCCACCCACTCATCCCCCATCCGGGAGGCTGATTCTTCCACAGGCTGCTTCCCGGGTCACCCTGGTCCTCTGGCCGCCCGCCTGCCGGGTGCCGCCAGTGGGCGATGCTGGCAGGACAGCTGGGCAGGGCAGGGGCAGACGACTGATCCCACGGCCGCCACCCTCACCTCCCCAGCTGTGCTTCTGGCCTGGGCTCCACTCATCCACCTCGGCCCATAGTTCCTGCTGGGGGGCCCTCGCTGAGCTGTGGCTTTCTGGGGTTCCTCAGGTTCCAACCCTCTCCGTGCCCTCAACAGCTCCCCGCTGCTGTGAGTCCCCCACCCCCAGGTGCTTGCACGTTCCCCACAGGGGCCCTCCTCCTGCCCCCGCCTCTGAAACAGCCCTTCTTCCAACGCTGGACTCACTTCTATGAGTCTCCCTGCTGGGCTCCCGACTGATCTAAAGGCCTGTGACAAGCTCAATCCATTTGGTCCCCACAGAAGGGTGGAGGACATGACACGGTGGGGGTGGGAAGTATGCTCAGGCCGCAAGGCTCACAAGCCGGTTAGCTCAGTCTAACGTAGGAGGCTGTGGCTGGAGACGCCGGGCAGGAGGCTACGATCCCTTCTGGGGTCAGAGCGATCTCAGCGAACGCCGCACCTCCGTCAGGTGCTGAAGACGGGTGGGGGACTAAGAGCTTTTACCCCCCAGAAACAGCCCAGCGGAGGTGACCCACAAACAAGTGCAAACAAGTGACCGGGGGACCCTGGGCAGAGCCGGGAACCACCGGGGGAGGAATCGTGGGTTCTATCAGGAGAGGCTTCTCGGAAGCGACACCGGGCTGGGCCTCTTTGAATGTGTAGGAGTTTGCTGGGCTGAAGGAGCACTCAGGGAAGAGGGGAAGACGCGAGCAAAGACAAAGAGAGGAGAGGCCTGGCGGGGCAAAGGTCAGCTTCTCGTGTGGCCCAAAGGACCAGGTCACTGAAAGTGACAGCTGGCCATGACAGAGGAGTGACCCGCAAACAAATCCTTGCCCTAGGATGTTTGCACTTGCTCGTTCCTCTCTCCAAGGTCCTTTTCACTAAAAAGCTTTGTGTAGCTGCTACGTCTCATTGTTCATCTCTTCAGAGGCTCCCTCTGAGCATAAAGAGATGAAACTGTAGAAGTTTCCCGTTGCTGCTATAACAAAGCGCTGAATGCAACACAAGTTCTCTTACAGTTCCAGCGGTCAGAAGTCTGAAATGAGTCCTATGGGGCCAAAACCAAGGCTCTATTCTTTTGGGATGTACTGGGGCAAAGCCATTTTCTATTTCCAGCTTTTAGGGGGCCACCCACACCCCTTGGCTCGCGGGCTCCTTCCATCTGTAAAGCCAGCGACAGTCAGTCAAGCCTTTCTCGAGCTATGTCACTAGCTCCGGCCTCTTGCCGCCCTCTTTCACTTGCAAGGACCCTTGGGGCCTCATGGGGCCACTCAGATAATGCAGGATCATCCCCTCATTTAAGATCCTTAACCACATCCGTGGAGGCTCTTGTTCCAGGTAAAGCCACATGTTTGCAGGTCCCGGGGATAAGAATGTGGACACCCGTGGAAGGCCCACTATCTGACTCCCACACTCCCCTCTCCCCTCACCCAACACTTTCTCTTCCCTTTGCCCCTCTTGATTTTCCTCCAAGCACCTCAAACATCCAGATTTGGATTACCTGTGCACTTGTTTATGGCCTATCTCCCACACCAGGATGTGGGGCATTCAGGGCCCTGAGGTCTTATCCGCCCTGCCCACCTGGTGTTCCGGCACCTAGAACAGCATCTGGCATATAGTACATGCCCACTAAAGATGAGCTGGAAGGACCAGAGGGCAGGCAAAGGAGGCCCACCTGACAGTCCAGCCTTGGCAGCTCCCCACACCCATGCCACCCCCCCCCCCTTGGAAGGGAGCAGTTTTGAAAAGCCTGAATCTCACCTGCGTTTTTGCCTCAGGTGGGCCACTGTCACTGAATCCAACCTCCTCCTGGAGCCACCCAAGATGGTGTCCTAGACCGCCATGCTCTGGGCTGAGGGAGGAGGGTTCATAGTCCGGGATCACGGACAGAGAGAGGAGCCAGCCCAGCTGAGGGCCGGTTTGAGAAGGAGCCAGCTGGGTGAACGAAAACAGCTGGACTCATGCATAGCAAGCAGGTGCCAAGGACAAGATGGCACTGGGCCCAACAGCAGAGGGAGAATGGGGCAGGAGGGCATCACAAGTCTGGGGCCCAGGCGTCTGCAGGCACAGAAGGAGTGGCCTTAAGCAAGCAGGAGGCCAGGCCCGGTCCCACCCTGGGCTCGAGGGAGCTCCTGAGGAGGACAGACAGACTTCCCCAACCCCGGCTAGGGCCTGATTCTCATTCTGCGCTGGGCTCCATCAGTTAGGTGGCCAGCCCCGGGTACAGGTCATAGACCCGCCGACTGTCACAGAGATTTCTGAGATAATCTAGTCCTGGGACAGTAAATCCTCACCCTGTGCAAAATCCTCCCAACCCAGCACCACGGCAAACATTGCTCCTCAAATCCCACAAGCCATCCCACCGAGCCCAGACCTGGCCCCAGCCCTGATCCAGGTGATCGTGACCAATGGGAACAGGCAGCAAGGGCCAACCCTCCATTCCCCAGGTGAGGAAACAGGCCCAGGAGAGAAGGCCCAGGCCCAGGCCGGCAGCTCCACCCTCTGGCTGGCCAGCTTTTTAGGCTTCGTTAGACAGCCTCGGTCAACCGACGAGAGCTCCAAAATGAGACTGCTGTCAAGCCAACGCTCCTTTCATTATGTGAATTATTCATGAGTTTTGAGAAGTTCCATTTCCATCGAGTAGGTTGAGATGGAGACAAAGGAAGCGCCCATGGGGTGGATGTGTCTGCGGGGAAGGCAGGGCTGGGAAGAACGGAGGAGGGCTGGAAGCTCGTTCTTTAAACATGAGTTTTCTTGTTGGCAAAGACTCAACATATTGTTTGTAGAATGATCAGCGGCTACTCCGGGACTAGGTGAAGTGCAGGGAGGGAGAGCAGGGCCCGGGGTGGACAGCTGCCCTCGGCGGCCTGGGGTCCAGCCAGGGGTTTATGCACAGGCCACCTGCCCCCTCCCCTCTGCTGAGCGAGTGCAGGAGTGGCAGAGAAGAGGCACCCGGCGGTGGATGCGATGCTGAGGGGCTGGGGCACCATCTCCCACTGGGAACCCCTGCTGCAACCCCCCCACCCCTAAAGGAGGGCAGCCTTGTTCAGAGGCAGGACAGTGAGCTCCCTCCTCCCCCAAGGAAGAGGGCACGGCGGGTCCTGACATGGAAGGGGACTGGTCCGCAGGGCAGGCGGGGTAAGGGGAGGCCACGGCCATGGTCAGGACAGGTCAGGGGGAGAACAAGCCGCTGCTGACAGAAGCATCAGGCCCTTCCCGAGTGGATGCGTTCAGTGTCCTCAAGCAGGCCTGGCACTAGGCCGATGACGGAGCAAAAAACAACGCAGAAGCCCAGAGAGGTCACGCAGCTGGCAGCTGGCAGGATTGGGGTTCACAGTACCCCGTAAACTCGGTGTCAATGACAGCCCCCCCCAACACGTGCGGTAGACCGACCGTTCAAATGGAAACATCGCCGTGACCTCACCTCGATCGTTCCCAATGGGCACAGCCCACTCCCCGACCTGCACCAGCATCCCCCTCCGCCTGGCATGCCCCCGCCAGCCCCTCTCGCTACTGGGCTGCTGTGCCTTCAAGGAGGCCCCAATCTAGGGGGTCCCCCTGAGCCCCCGTAACGGGTCTGCCCACCCTGGCCTGCTGTCCTGCCCTGCTGTGCACACCGTCTGTCCCTGCACAAAGCTGCGGGCATCCGGGGTACAGCGAGGGAGCCCTGCCCCTCGCTGCCCGGGCTCAGATCTCAGCCCGCCTCTCACTGACCATGCGACCCAAACGGGAATGACAACCGGGTCACTCCAGCGCACAGAAAGGCATGGAGCTCGGGCCACTATAGAGGAAAGCTCGGGGGGACACCAGAAAGCTGGGGGCTTGGTCCTGCGGGCCCATCAGACTTAACTGCTGGGAAAATAGGTCCGGGTGGCTGGATCTTGGGCATCTGCAAAGCGTATGCTCTCCGAATGGTATTCCCTGGGGTGTCCCCTCCATGGCCAGAGGCCATTTAGGGAAAACACAGCAGGAATAATAAATACGGTTACCATGGGGAAACTGAGTGCCCGGGGGAGTATACACACATCATCGTGTTTAAGTCTCACAACAAGCAAGAGCTGAAGGACTTGTGCTCACTTCACAGACAGGAAAACTTAGACCTAAAGAGCTCAGACCCTGGTCCAGGGCCCCACAGCCAAAACATGACAGAGCTGGGAGCTGCGGTGGAGAGCAGGGGTTGCCTCTTCCACTCCAAACATCCATTCTCTCTTCCCTGTGTGGACCTAGAACCCCGTTCTTAGGTGAGCACCACACACTCTGCTTCCCGGCCTGCCTCAAAGTTCACTGCAACTGTGTGAGCACGTGCTGGCCAATGAGATGTCAGCAGAAATGCCAAGAAACTTCCGTTAACGAGATCTAGCATTCACCCCTGCTTGACCTTTATTTATTGTCCCTTCTGCTACCCCGCTGCCTGAAACACTAAGGGCAATGGCTGGAGCTCCAGCAGCCGTGCTGGAAGGGGAGGCCAAGAGCTAGACAGCGAGATGGCCGTGCAATGAGCTAGAGGAAGCCTGGGTCCCTCAGATTTCAGGATGCACACCTGCCACACAGCTTTGGATCGCCCGTGCAGAAATGCACACCAGTTTATGACACTGGTATTGGGGGTTCTCTGTAACTCACAGCCAAAACCAATCTAGACTGATCCAGAAGCACCCCTAAGTCTGTCTCTCTCGGAAGTGGAGAAGGCAAAGGCAGGCCAGTTAGCGGGCTCCCAGGGAGGGCTCTGGGCTTGGTGCCTGCTGGGGGCCAGAGTGAAAGGGTGGCTGCCAGACTCCTACCTGTGGTTCTCCCTGCAGGTCTCACTTTACTAGGCTTGAAAGAAGTCTGTAAAGTCTCATTTACAAGGTAAATCTATGCCCAGGGCTCAGTGGGGTTCCTGTGGCTTTTATGAGGAAGAGATTTCAAAGATCAGTTTAGAAAGTTCTTATTTACATCAACGGTCACAGAACCAAGAAAGGCCACTTTTGTGCAATGTCCCATTTCAACGGACATGCCAGCATCACGAAAACAACCGTGATAAAGTGACCGTCAGCTCCTTAGCAGTCCCTCTCTCTCTCCCTCCCTCCCTCCACCTACCTTTAAAGCCAGATTTATTGAGGCATGACTTACATATAGCAAAACTCACCCTTTCTCGTGTACAGTTCTACAAGTTCTGATGAATAAAGTTGAAGAGCCCTCACATTCAAGATACAGAATGAATCACCCCAAAAAGTTCCTTTGTGCTCCACGGTAGTCAACCCTCTTCCCCACTCCTCAGCCTCTGACGACCACAGGTCCATGTTTGTTGTTGTTCTATACTTCTGGCTTCTCCAGAATGTCGTATAAATGGAATCACATGTAGAGCCTTAGGAACCCGCCTTCCCTCACTTGGCACGTCTGTGCAATCCACCGGAGTCATGTGCACACGCGGTTCTTCCTTTCGCATGGCTGAGCAGGGCTCCCCTGTAGGAGGCACCATGGTCTGGGTATCCATTCACCAGCTCAGGGACATGTGGATTGTTTGCTTTTTTTTTTTATTTTAAATATTTTATTTATTCATGAGAGATACACAGAGGGAGAAAAAGAGAGAGAGAGAGAGAGGCAGAGACACAGGCAAGGGGAGACGCAGGCTCCCTGCAGGGAGCCCAATGTGGGACTCGATCCTGGGTCTCCAGGATCACACCCTGGGCGGAAGGCAGGTGCTCAACCACTGAGCCGCCCAGGGATCCCGACATGTGGATCGTCTCCACTTTTTGGCTCCTGTGGATAGAGCACACGCACCTATGGGGGAATATACATATATATAAAGAGTGAGAGAGAGAGCTGTGAGCTTGAGCATGTTTCTGCTTCTCCTGGGAAATACCCAGGAGGGGAATTACTGAAGCGGATGGCAGTGTATGTGTCGCTTTATAAGAAACCACCAAACTTTTCCAAAGCAGCGGCACCATCCTGCATCCCTGCCAGCGGTGAGAGCATCGCGGGTGCTCCCGGCCTTGCCAGCCCTTGCTGAGAACCACCGTAAGGTCACAGCGTTGTAGACATCAGTGATCATCCCCGCCCCGCCCATCGGACCACCACAGCCACCGTGTCCAGCTCCCGACCGGTACCTGCCTGCGGCTCTCTCCTCTCCTCTCCCGCCGCCCCTCCCAACAGGTTTGGCCCCCCAGCTAACCACAGAGCACGAGGAGGAGCCTGCTTCTCTCTGGTTATGGACAGGAAGATGTGGCTGAGGGAGAATGGATGGATTCTGTTCAGCCTGTACCAAGCAGCCCCCCGGTTTCACAGGGGCTCCCTCTGGCCACCACGATCTTCTCCCGCCGTCTTGTCTGCCACCCTGGAGTCTGGCTGTGTCACACTGCTGCCGCCCAGGGACCCCAGACAGGGGAGGGTCAGTCGTGCAAAGGAGATGGAAACCTCAGTGAAAGCAGTGTGACTCCCCCACCTGTCAGCCCCCTCCCCGAAAACACACGATCTGTATGACGGAGAAAGCAGCTTTCCACCCAGGCTAAGGTGATCTTGGGCCTAAACACTGGGGCAAGTGTAAACCAGGAGGCTCCATTACAAGTGAGCAGACACTGTTTTGCTCAAAAAAGGTCCATTAGGGCAGCCCGGGTGGCTCAGCGGTTTAGCGCTGTCTTCGGCCCACGGCCTCATCCTAGAGACTCGGGATCGAGTCCCACGTCAGGCTCCCTGCACGGAGCCTGCTTCTCCCTCTGCCTGTGTCTCTGCCTCTCTCTCTCTGTGTCTCTCGTGGATAAATAAAATATTTGATGAAAAAAAAGGTCCATCAAAGGGGCAACTGGGTGGCTCAGTCGGTTAAGCATCCAACTCTTGATTTCAGGTCATATCATGATCTCAGGGTCCTGAGATCGAGTCCCATGTCCGGCTCTGGGCTCAGCAGGGAGTCTGCTTGAGATTCTCTCTCCCTTTTCCTCTGTTCCTCCCCCTGCTTGCTCTCTCCCTCTCTAAAATAAATAAATCTTTTTTTTTTAAAGGTACATGTATACCTGCAGGGAGGGGCAGCCGACTTGGCACCAGCAAACCTAAATAGGCATATTCAGCCTAAGCCCCGTGACTTGGGTGTCATCATCCTCACTTTGCAGAAGAGGAAAGAGAGCCCAGAGACGCACACAATCACCTACTTGGGTTTGCAGCTGAAATGGCCAATTTGTGAGTCCATCTGGATTTCCCAAATCCAACATATCTTTGGAAGGAAACTTGTTTTATTTTATTTATTTGTTTTTAAAGACTTTATTTATTTATTTATGAGACAGAGAGAGAGAGAGGCAGAGACGCAAGCAGAGAGAGAAGCAGGCTCCATGCAGGGAGCCCAATGCGGGATTTGATCCCAGGATCCCGGGATCACGCCCTGAGCCAAAACTGCTGAGCCATCCAGGCGTCCCGGGAGGAAACTTATTATAAAAGCTCCTATGATACCACCAGGTTTCAGGCATTTTAATGCCTCATAAAAAGCCTTCCAGCACCTTCTAGAATTCATTCATTCATTCACGCAAATGTTTACTGAGTGCCCTCTATGCATCAGACACTATTCCAGACATTTGGGACACATGCACGAAAGCAGCAGACCAAATCCTGCCTTGGCAGAAGTTATGGCCTAAAGAGCCACTGGGTGGAGCCGGGAGACAGTGGGCTCCCGAGGGTCTTCCCCGTGGTTCCCCCAGGCCCTCTCCCAACCCCAAGAGACTTGCCCAAATCGGGAGTGAGCAGCCAGGGAAACTCAGAGCCCAGAGAGAATATTCTGAGTTCCTTGGTGCCCAGCACCCAGTGAGATCCACATCAGAGAGGAGGTGCTCGGAAGCTGGAGCAAGAGAGCACCCTGAGCACACAGCCATGCTGTGGATTCATTCTGGTGTTTGCTGAGCACTCTCTGCACTAGGCACTGGGGACAGAGGGGACCACAGCAGGGCCCATGCCCGGGGCGGGGGTGGGGATGGTGGACAGCCTCACACCTCCTAGAGGAGAACTGTCAACGCTCACTAGGGGGCAGAGGGCTCCGTGCTGGGGTGCCAGAAATAGCAGGTGGAGAACCACGGAAGGCTGCCTGGAGGTGGTGAGCGGCAAAGGTAGACAGATGGGGCCTGGAGGGAGGGGCATTCCTCACCCAGGCTTCATCGGATCGTCCCTGCCCCTGTGAGGAAGACGGCGCAACCATTTCAAACCTCCTTCTCAGGCGAGGAGACCGGGACCTGGAGGCTGGTCAGGGTCCCATGCATCCTCGGCCACCCAAGACCCACAGCTGCTGGTTTGGGAAGGGCTGCTGTGTTGGGTCTGTGTCACACACATGGTGGGCATCGGCTAGTCTGCACCACAGTTCTGGGAATCCTGAGGGACCCTTCCCTCCTGCCCCGTGAAGCCGATGAGCACAACCTGGACTGGGAAGGGGAAGGGGGCAGGAGCACCGCACCTCGCGGGCTGACCTCACGGGCCGGCAGCTGCTGGAGCAGGAGGCGCCGCTGGGCTGGCCTGGGCCCTTCCGGAGGGAGCGCTCATCCCTCCGAGCTCACCCCTCCATGGGGGGTGGGGGGTGCAGCCAGGCACTTAGTGTGAATCGCTCCCATGAGAATCAGCTTCACAACTGGTTTTTCTAGGAAGTGCCCAGGGAAGTGAGTTTGAGAGGGACCCAGAGCCCCACTCCCCTAAAAGAAGGGCAGTGGCAGCCCCAAGTTCAAAACTCACCACAGATGTTGACTGAGAATCACAGAATGTTGGACCTGGTCATCATTTTCCAGGGAACCCATCCTGGGAAAAGATCACCCCAAAGTCGAGGTGGCCGTCCGGAGCGGGATGCTCACGGAGGCGCTCTGGACAGCAACTGCACCTCTCTCAGGAGGGCGTTGGTTAAGAAAAATCCAGCCGGGGTGCTCAGTGGGGCATGGCATGGCCCTGCTCTGGGCACTGCCGGGCTGGCTCCAGGCCAGGCCCTCAGAGGTAGCTCGGGCCCCCCAGCAAAGGCCTCCCGTCACAAGTCACAGCAGTGTGACAACGAAGTGACAAGAGCTGAGACGCAGTGTCAAGGGCAGAGGGAGGCTTCATCCCACACGGGGTGCCGGGGGGGGGGTCTCCCCAGCAGCCCTGGATGAGACATGGCAAAGAAGAGTTAAAAACCAAGTCTCAAAGGGGTGACAAATGCAAGTGTGGAGATAGGAATTCATGAAAAAGACCAGAGGGATAAGAAATGGGTGGGAAATATCAGAAAGGGAGGCAGAACATGGAAGCCTCCTAACTCTGGGAAACGAACCAGGGGTGGCGGAAGGGGGGGAGGGCAGGGGGTGGGGGTGACTGGGTGACGGGCACTGAGGGGGGCACTTGACGGGATGAGCACTGGGTATTATTCTGTATGTTGGCAAATTGAACACCAATAAAAAATAAATTTATTATTTTAAAAAATGAAAAAAAAAAAAAAGAAAAAGACCAGAGGGATGACCCAGAAGTCACAGTGGCAGAAGTGTGAGGGCGGGGACCCCACAAAGTGGTTAGATGACTTCTATAACCACATGAAAACAAACCCAGCAACTGCCACAGAGGAGTACCCCGGGGACAGCCGTGCCAACCGCCCCGCCCTGTCATGCCAAGTGCTCCCCCCGCATTATCGGTAAGGCGGGCACTGCTGTCATCCCCGCCCAGATAAGGGCACGGGCCAGGGAGGTCCGGGGGCTCACCCTGGAATCCACGGCTTCCACGGCCTACCAGGGCTCTGTTTTCAGGCAGAACTCTCTGAGGGCAGAGCTGAGCCCTCCCTCCCTCCTGCCCTGCTGTCTGTCCTACACCTGGCCCCTCGTCACCACCACCAGCCAGGATGGCCCCACCAGTGTCGTGAATCACCAGTTTAATCCTCTGACCCCAGGGTCTCTAGATCTGAGCCCACGGGAGGGAAGAGACGGACCAGTGAGGGAGCCAAGGCCATTAGAGACTGGGTTACAGGTGGGTACTTAACCCATCTGCTCAGAGGCCTCTCTCTGACTTCTCGGGCGCCACGTACACAAAGTCAAATCTTTGCCTCCAACCTGCATCTCAGGCCTGCGGGACACAGGACAGGTCAGGACCACCCTACCTGACCTGAGTGCACGGGCCGCTCAGCTGCCTCTGAACACTCGTCACCCACTGTCCATCATGAGGATGACACATGTCAGCTACAGAAGGCCCCTACCAAGTATGGGGGCTTGCCCGATATCCTCTTATCTGAACTACCCCACGAGGAGGGCAAGATTCACTTCTATCTTATAGACGAGGCGTTCGAGACTGAATGGTGAGGGATGACTCGTCCAGGGTGGCAGGTGATGCTGAAACAGCATTTTGGTGATGGGGTCAGAGGTCAGGCAGGAGAGGAGGTCGCCCGGGGGAGTCTCAGGGACAATTCAGAAGGGGGCTTGGGACCCAAAGATACGGCACTGGAAGAGGAGAAACTCAGGCCCCAAGTTTGTAAATCAAAGCCCTAACAGGTCCTTAGAAGTCCTAGTCCAACCGACATCCGCTAAGTCAGAATAGGACACGAGCCACACAGGTTAGGTTGCAATTTCTAGGAGCCACGTTATAAAAAGGCGACACAGGTGAAATGCACTTTAACAAGGTACCTTATTTAACCGACTCTATCCCAAGTGTTCCTCATTCTGACACGTAAGCAAAATTTAAAGACCATTAAGGAGATGTTTCACATCCTTTTTTTCCTCTCCGATCTTCAAATTTTGTGCACTCTTCACACTCCCAGCACATCTCCATCTGGACTAGACACAAGTGACCCAGAGCCACAGGGGCGTGGTGGCGACCACAGAGGACAGCACCCATCCAGGCGGTTGGTGTACAGTGCAGATACTGAGGCCAAAGGGGGGGACAGAATGAAGCCAGAGCCATGTGCTTGTAAACCGCATTGTAAACCGGTTTGGGTCGGGGGATTGGTGTGGCTCAGTGGAAAGAGCACAGGTTTTTGGAGCAAGAACTATCCAAAGCTGAATTCTGAACTATAACTAGCTGTATGACCGTGAACTTTGTACTGGACCTCCCTGGGCGGCAATACCCTATATAAAAAATGAGCACTTCCCCTACTCATACAGTTCACATGTAAATGGAACAGAAATACCCAACAGAGTTCTTTTTATTTTTTTTAAGATTATTTTTTTTTATTTATTCATGGGAGACACACAGAGAGGCAGAGACATAGGCAGAGGGAGAAGCAGGATCCCTGCAGAGAGCCCGATGTGGGACTCGATCCCAAGTCCCCGGGATCATGATCTGAGCCGAAGGCAGATGTTCAACCACTGAGCCACCCAGGCGTCCCCACCCAACAGAGTTCTTGGCATGTAGGTAATCAATATGGAGACATAATGGTGATCTAGGTGGTGAATATACTGCCATCAGCATCTACATTTTAATCCTCCCCAACAAAGAAAATGGCACTTGAACAGAGCAGCCCCTCCTGGCTAGGGGTGGAGGGTGCAGATCTGCCTGGGCTGGGACAAGGGCAAAAGAGGAAATGAGATGACATGGGAAGAGGAGAGGACACACACCCCTGGGGACTAGAACCTCAGTGCTTGCTGCACCCCAAAGCTCATAGAGGAATAAGACAAAGGCCACCCAGCTCTGTGGCCCAGCACCAATTAGTGTATTCTCAGTGGTGGGGGGCATGTCTTCGGAGCTGAGCCGATTTGAAAGGAAGTGAATCACAGACCTTTTGATCCCTCTGATAATGGCCCAAAGCCCCACTGGCCTCGCTGCATGGAAAAATCAGAGGCTCTACCTTCAACTCCAAAGATATGCCCATCTTCCCCTTTTCCATCTGGCCAATTCCCATTTATTCTTCTCATTTCATTTGAAAATGTCACCCAAAAGTCTTTCATGGCACCTATGGGGGGGCTCACTTGCTAGACACTCACACTAGCTCCCCATCACATCATTATCCTATCCCAATGGGACCATGCATGGGGACTAACTCCCTGGCACGGAACAGAGATAGGTCTGTATCTCCCTGGTGCCTGGGAAGGTCCTTGACCCCAAGGAGACACTCAGCATGTATCTGCTGGATGTCGTCCTTGCAGGAAGTTCACTCAGGAACCAGAAGGGCTCTGGTTGGTCTGACATGGAGAGAAAACAGGGAATATTCTAGAAAACAGAAATATAAGCTCCAGCTTCTGCATCTGATGCAATCATGTTCCATGGAATAATCCAAAAGGGTCATGCATTGTTGCGTCACCTTGCTGGATGCTTCCAACAGCTGGAGAGTACTTGGTTATAATGGACACAATTCACAGAATGACTATTACATCAACTATTGATTTTCCAAGAGCGGCAGAGCTGGAGCTTCATATCAAAGAGTCTTTTGAGTGAGGGGCACATGTAGTTACCACGACTCTTCTGTGTACACAAGAGGCGATGGCTCTGGAGGAGCATGGCTTCCCCCTTCATTTGCATACATGTCACCCTATTAGTCTCAAATGGATGGTTACCACTCCCAGGGAGAAATGTGGAGGGAGATTTTGACTGTCACCTGATTAGCATTTTGTGGGCTCACTCAAGGATGCTAAACCACCTGCAACATATGGAACGGCCCATCCAAGGAAGATCATCTTCCTCCAAAGACCAACAGCACCTCCCTACTACTCACTAGAGAAGGGGGGGGAAGGAGTTAGAAAGATCACTAGATTATTAACAAACACTCACAGACACTGCCCCACTCTGGGCCCCTTTCTCACCCAGGCTGCACCAGTCAGTCACCTTCCGAGCACTCCAGCACATTCCTGCCTCTGCACCTTGGCTCACGCCAACCTCCTCACTCACCTAGAAGGTCATCCCAGCTCATCTCCACCCACCCGTCCTAAATCCCCTCTCAGCACAAGGTCCTACTACCTACACCTTTCTGGATGGCTCAACCCCAATCATCTCTCCCATCCCCAAAGGATGCCAGGCCTCCAACGAGACCACTCGCTTAATGTTTGTCTGTCAACTAGTGCCCTGAGGTCCTCGCAACATGATCCCAAGTACAGACACCAGATATGACCTTCAAAAATGGACTAAGTGATCGATCCATTCCCATCGTTCAGTTGAATGCCTATCAAAATCTCCACCACCATACCAAAATAATAATAATGATGATGATGATGATGATGATAAAGATAATAAATAATTCCTTGTTTAAAGAAACAAACACTTATTTAAAAGGACCTGATGAGCATTGGGCACTCGGCATTCATGACTTCATGGAATCCTCCAAACAACCCTTAGAGGGTGACACTATTATGAAAGTCACATTACAGATAGAAAGGATCAAAATTCCATAGGGACTCATAACCTGGCTAAAGTTCCACAGCCACAAAGCGAAGGAGCTAAAATTCAGGGTCATGCCTGGCTTCAAACATCTCTTCCCACTGTAGACCAGGCAGGCTCTGCTTTCTCTGGTCTTGTTCTTATTCATCAACTGTGTTTACTCAATCGGGGCTGCAGGATAGGAAAGCATCATTTCAGGGTGCCTGGAGGGTCATGTATTGATTCCACCTTTACTGGTTATCTCTGAGTTGCTTCCACAGTGCTCCTCCTCCTGGGTAATCCAACCCACTCAAAAATCTAGAAGATCAAGTACAGTCGGCCAGGCAGTGTCTGATGGGGAGGCTCAGGCAGGATAATCTTTAATCTTGCCGTGAAGAATAGCTTAACTTTCAGAACTTGGCACCAGCCAATTCTCCCCCAGGTAGCCTGTGGCTTTGGGCTTGGGATGTTTTTATGAAAGCAGGCAGGGCTCCAACATCAAACAATGTAGAGACCAAACAACCGTTCTTCCTTCACTGGTTGGTTTTCTCTCTTGAGGAGCCATTGTGCCCCGTGGGCAGCACAGGTGACAGCTTTGCATAACGCCCAACAGCAAGTGTATGATGACTAGCACGGGGTAGGAGAGCAGACAGTGAAAACCCCACCTGCCCAGCCTAGAGGAGCTTTTAGCCTGCCAGGTGGGGATTTGAGACCTGGGAACATCAGTGGCAAGTTCATCAGAGGTGGTCACTCTGTCCCTAGAGCTGCACCCCACCTGGATTCCAGACCCCCAAGCCTCAAGACTCCAGGTAACCAGAGTGTGCGGCCGAGAAAACAGCTACCAGGTGTGACCAAACCTCTCTTGCAATTTCCCTGATCTCCCTTGGTAACCAGGACTCAGCAGCAGTCTCTGGAAAACAGTCAAAATGGAAGGGAATGTAGCCAAGCAAGCGTCCTCACACTTTGAACATTCAAGGCCAGGTGAATGTGGCTCCTGCTGGCTTCCTCTCTGGCTGTTTGGAAGACCCTTTTGAGAGGCAAAGGATGGACTTCCTGCAGAAGAGGACTCGGGCTCCCACTCATGGCCTTCTAATTTCAGTCCATCTCAAAGTCCTACTAAAACCCAGAGTAAAGGGAGTCTTGTTTGTGGTGTGCACTATGTATTTATTTAAAATATTAATCCACAAGGTTAGAGAGAACAGAAGGAGGGAAGACAGCAGCAAAATCCCAAAGGGTGGAGAGAGGAGAGACCTGTGGTCACCGATTGGCATCTCAAGAAATCCACCCCTTAATGTGGCAGCGAGGAAGGACAAAAACAGCTCAATTTACAACCCAGAAGTCCCAAAGGTTCAGGAATTAGTGGTGACAGGTATCTCTGGAAATGGGGTTGCGGTGGGGGATCGCAATGAGATAATGAGCCCCCTTAATCCCCTGCCCCATGTCTCCTTGCAGGTGATGGTCCCATCCTCCATCAGGCCTAAGACCAGAAGTTTGTTCTCTAAAAAGGATAAAACAGAATGTCTGAGTATGAATTGAGCTGACAATGGCACAGTAAGTGATTTTACACACTGGACACAGAGGCACTCCTTGTCTCTAGCCCCTCTTTCTTCTTCCAGCTTCCAGCGCCCCACCTTTCATCCCCAGCACCCTGGCCTGGATCCCCCAGACAAAAGACCGTAAGGCTGTCTCAGTCTGACCAGCCAGGAGGAAAGACCTAATGATCCTGACATAGGGGTTCTGTGATACAACCCAGCAGGGCACCCAGCAGAGAGGCACCCGGCCAAGAAGCCCTGCCCCCTGTGCTCCAAGCTTACAGTACACTTTTCAGTTCCCAACTCTTAAATATGAGAAAACAATCAAGGACTATGAGCCAGCTAAACAAAGAAGCCTCTAATGTGAAAGCTCCAGGCCAAACCAATCCACATACATAAAGAGAACGGCTGATGTAACACACACACACACACACACACACACAGCACATCCAATGGCTCTACGCCCTTTGCTCCAACAGCTCATGCCATCATCACAACTCTTGAGGCAGATCTCAATATTATTACTTTCATTTTACAGATGAGGTGTTTGAAGAACAACGAGGCTAAGTAACTTGCCCAAGCTCACAAAGCAAGTGAGTGGCAGAGCTGGGATTTGAACCAGGCCATTTGGCTCTGTGCTCTCAGCTACTGCCTTTCAAAGCACCACCTCAGCTGTCACTGTGCATCATTAATATGCCCAGTGTGTAAAAGGTACCACAGCCCTGAAATAAGACTTCTCCAAAGAATAAGAGCTCCTGCAAATAAAAAATGTAGTAGATTAAAATATACAATATAAAATAGATGAAATCGCCCAGAAAGTAGAACAAAAAGCAATGAGGATGGAAAATAGAAAATTAGAGAATTAGAGGATTAGTCAAAAAGAACCAATATCCAAGTAAAAGGAGTTCTAGAAGATTAGAGAAAACCATTAGCAGAAATCATGATTAAAAAAAAGAGAGAGAAAAAAAAAAGAGAGAGAGAGAGAGGATCCATGGATGGTTCAGCAATTTGGTGCCTGGTGCCTGCCTTCAGCCCAGGGCATGGTCCTGGGGTCCCAGGATCAAGTCCCGCATTGGGCTCCCTACATGGACCCTGCTTCTCCCTCTGCCTATGTCTCTGCCTCTGTGTGTGTGTGTGTCATGAATAAATAAATAAAATCTTTTAAAAAAAAAAGAAAATTTCTCAGAACAGGACATAGTTCCAGAAGGAAACGTCTTAATAAACGACCAGCATGGAGAGACCAGCAACCAGGCAGGCCACTCTGAAGTCTCAGGGCACTGGGAACAAAAATAGGATCCTATAAGTTTCCAGAGAGTATAAAACAGGTCATACAATACATAAAGAATGACTTCACACTTCTCAACTACAACCCTGAAAGCTAGAAGACAATGGAACAAGGCTTCCCATACTCCAAAGGAAAATGACTTCCAACCTTAAATTTGATACCCAGCTATCATAGCAATCAAGAATCAGAAGAGAACAAATTCATTTTCCCAAGGGCAAGTTCTCAGAAAATTGATCACTTAGGCAAGATGTGCTCCTGGATTCAGGCGACTAAGCCAGAAGAATAAGACAGGAAATGGGAGATCAAGCTCAGGAGAGAGGTGAGAGAGGTCACAGGGGACAGTAACAGAGGGCCCAGGTGACAGCCAGGTCCCAGGTATGGAGAGTAATGAGTCCAGACTGGAGTAGACCTAAGGACCCTGATGTGCTCAAGAGGAGGAAACTGAGAAAATTTATCTGATGCAACCAAACAACTTGAAGGGCTATCCAGAACATGAGCAGAGTTTGGGGATGAATTAATAAGCCAATATGTCAATGACAGACACCTTCTAACTCCAAGGAAACCAAAAGTAGACCAGGAAGGGAAGAGTGATCGTAAGTTACCACAGGACTCAGCTCTGAATAGTGCTGACCTAGTCATAATGACGCAAACCTCAATTACTAACCTTACCAAAAATATGATGAAAACATATCAGGTAGTTGGAAGGATGGGAAAGAGCTGAAGTTAGAAGAAGAGGAGACTTATAGCCTTATCTTCCACAGTCAGAAATCAGACCCTTGAACCAAAACATCAAGACAAAGGAATATGCATGTTACTCAGAGACATGAAGGAAAAATACCAAAACCATCTGCTAAAAAAAATCAATAAGAGATTGGCCCTGGGAAAGGAGGCATTAAGGGAGAACCACTGTTTTTCATACAAGCCTTGGAAATCCATAGTTATGTATGATACAGAAAAGGAAAAGGAAAAGGAAACATGTTGAAGAATGTGATGTCACTCAATATTCTAACAACCAAAAGAAGGTGGGATTTTCACTAAAAAGATGTTGCAAGTCTCAGAGATCTACATCTAGTCGACACTAAAGAGACTAAAACTAAAAACCCAGGTCTGCCAGAGCCTGGAATCTATACTTTTGAGTCTACATTCACATATCCAACAAACATACACTGAACACACCCTGAGCCTAGAACAAGAAGCAAGGCCCTGGGACACGGTGGTGGACAGGATAGGCCCCAGTGCCCAGCCCATTGAGCCTTCTGGTCCACCAGGCCAAACCAGCAGTCAACAAGCCATCACTGATAACAAATCCCAGTACAGCAGTGCTCCCCCTGGGAAAACGGTCTATCCGAAGGGTAGCTCTTGACTGATTCTGGCCACCTCCTCTGCTCGTCCATCACCAGTCCTGTGACATCATGGCATCTAGTTCCCCACATCCTCCTATAGGTAAGCCATTTCGTGGCACCCACCCACAATTCCGGGAACTTGACAGACCATCATCCAGGCCTGCCAACACTCTGCCACTGGTGCTGAAGGCCCTCAGCTTTGATTTGGAAGATATCACTTTTTGTTTTGTTTCGGATCAGTGTCAAGTTCAAAGGCCAGACCGGTTCTCCAAGGGAGAGTTCCACAAAGTCCCTTGTGTACATAAAAGGAAAGTGAATACCTCGTACAGCCTGGCTCCCAACAAGTGCTGGGGGTCTGCAGGGCCAGGTAAGTCTCAGATGCCACAGTAGGACATGAAAGCTCATGCCTTAGTTCTGCTGACCTCCCCTGGGCCTCAATGTCTGCGTCTGTAGAGGGGATACAATGCTAACCTCAGGGGTTTACAGTAGAATTAAAGAATACAGTGAAGGTGACTGTGCCTTATAATCTGCCACTGCCCTTATCACAACCCATGATGAGAATGATAGGATGGTTTCCCACGGTTGCCTCCGGTCAGTTCCGCCATAAGGTTACAGGGATTTCATTTTGTCAACCTCTTAGAATGGGATCCCTGTCCCTACTCTTCTCAGCTCTGCCCCTGGGAATCACCAGTCGGGAATCATCTGTTAGGGATCTAGAATTGATCTTGTCGCAGTGCGAAGAACCTGGTAAGTACGTGACCATAAACAACTGAGTTGCTGAGTCCCCCTCCAATAAGGCTCACTACCCAAGGCTGGCTGGCTTCTTGTCCAACATCCTACAGCCTGGTCCAGCTTTCTTCCTGGGTTACAAGTCAACTGCCTCCTCCGTAGCCAACTGGGCCTTGAGCCAGTGTTCACCAAGTCTCTTCCCTCCCCCAAACCTAAGTTTAATCAGTGCCTGCTCTTAACACCCCCTCCCCCCAACTTACTTCTGATTCCTGATTCTACCACTTGTTAGCTCATAGCTTGGCATCCTTGCTCAGCCCTAGCGTCTGGGGGACAGACAATAACACCCACATGGGGGTTGTTTGGAAGACATGTACAGTGTCTTCCAGCAAGTGGCCACCTCCCTTACATTTCCCATAATCACATCAATGCCCTTTAATCAATTAAGACAATCCTTGACTTGGGGGATCCCTGGGTGGCTCAGCAGTTTAGTGACTGCCTTCGGCCCAGGGCATGATCCTGGAGTCCCGGGATCGAGTGCCACATCAGGCTCCCTGCATGGAGCCTGCTTCTCCCTCTGCCTGTGTCTCGGCCTCTCTCTCTCTCTGTGTGTCTCTCATGAATAAATAAATAAAATCTTTAAAAAAAGAAAAGACAACCTTTGACTTAGTTGATTCTTACACAACCTATACTCTCTGCTACACTCTTCACAGCAATGACACTCCAAGGTATCCTCTGTTACTCAAGTCAGGGCTTCACGAAGTCAGCCAGACAATGAAGGGGCCACCTTCAGCTACACTGCCTCCTTGGTTGTACCATGTTTCAGAAGTTACTGAAGCATCTGATTGCGTTTCATCCTTGTCTTATAAAAATAAGTAGAAACAGAAAAAAAAAAGTCATTACCAGTGATTACTACTGGTTTCATAGACTTAATACCACGAAGATGATGGAGCCAGAGCATCTTAAGTCGGGAGGTGCCCTTCAACTAAGGAAGGAAGGGGGAAATTGCCAAAATAGTAGAAAACAATATGGCGGCCTTCAACCATGCTTCAACTGTGAGGCTTGATTAGAATTTTCTCTGGGAATTTAAGTTCCTCATAACTTATATGTCTAGCCTTGGACTTTTAACATTACAAAAAGTTGAGAATTGCCCATAAGGCAAGATCCTAAGGATGTTCTCTTGTTTTCTAAACAGACTTGAATATTTCATAAGAAGTAAAAGACTGTTTCAAGTGCCCGGGACTAGACCTGTTCTCGGTTAACAGCATTTCTAAAAAGGACACGAGGATTAGAAGGGAGGTGTTACAGCTGCCAGAACGTGTTAAATCCCAGGGTTTACCCAACAGGATTTGTACCTGGAGGCTGCTATGATGTCACCCTCTTCATGCCACAGCCCTCCCCACTGCCCAGGCCCCGGCGCAGAGACAGGGCCCCGTGACATCGTCCCTGGGGTCATTCACAGCCCTGCCGGGATCTCAGATCACACCTGTGGCCTGTGGACTCCTGGGTGGAGCCCCTTCTCCTGTCTCCTGCTCTCTCGCCCTCTGCCAGGTAGCCTCCCCAAGCTCCACAGCCAAGTGGTGGCGGCCCTGTGCCCAGAGCCCTGGTCTCTGCACTCCTAGCCTGGCTCGATGCCACCATCTGGATGTCCACCAGGCTTGACAGGTGCTTGCAATTCGTGTGTTAGTCTTCTGTTATTGCTGTGACAAGTTACCACATATTTGGAGGCTTAAAACAACACAAATTTATTATCTTTCATTTCTGGGGGTCAGAAACCCTCGATGCATTTGACAGGTTTATAACTGAAGTTATCAGCAGGACTGTGTTCCTTCTAGAGACTCTCCCGGGAGAATCCATGACCTTCTCTTCTCCAGCTTCCAGAAGCCAACCGCACCTTTGAGCTCATGGTCCCTTCCAGCAAGGGCATCACTATGACCTCTGCTCCCAGTCACCTCTCCTCTCTCTCCCTCTCTCTCTGAGCCTCCTGCCTCCCTAAGGATGCTTGGGATGAACTGTACCCAGCTGGATAATCCGAGATAATCTCCCCATCTCAACACCTTTCACTTATTCACACCTGCAAAGTCCCTTTACCGAGTGAGGTAACATAACCCCAGGTCCTGGACATTAGGACATGGCCCTCTTTGAGGGTCCAGGGCTCATCCTCCAATAATTCAGCAAACAGTTCTGAAGACCTAGTCCATACGAGGGGCTCACAGGACAAAGATACATGCACTCCTCTCAGGGATCTGCACATGGGGGCTCCCGGAGTTCAGAGGAGATGGCTGGGATTTCTACCCAGGCAGGTGCAGGTAGGGCTCGGGAGGCTGCTCTAGGCGGGGTTGTGGTCATCCTCTGCAGGAGTCCTGCACACAAAGGCACAGGGTGAAGGGAGGAGGGGCCTGTGGTGCTGCAGTTGGGTCGGGTTCATTCCAGGAAGGACAGGAGAAATGAGGGAGCCGGAGCACACAGCACAGCTTCATCCTGAGGGCAGAGAGGCGTCTTGCTAGAAGATCAATACAGAGAAAGATCTCTGGGGTTGCAGGCATGAAACAGGATCAGAGGTGCTGGAGGCAAGAAAAGACTGGTCCCGGCAACCAAGGGGGAGGATGTTGGCCATAGCAGGCAAGAATGGAAAGGCGAAAGGAGAGAGCAGACCAGGACTGACGTGGAGGTGAGGGAGGGCGACCAGAGGGTGCCCCGGAAGGGCCACGCTCCTGCACCACCAAACTGGCAGGTTATCTCCATGCCCCCACCCCACCCGCCGCCCCAGTTCCCAGCTAGAAGGCCTCAGAACCCTGCTTTTTAAGTATGTCATACCATAGAGGATTAAAAATAGTTTAAAAGAGGAGAGGGATATAAATATCGCAAAGGTTCCTGCCTACATGGAGAGCCCCCCAGGAGAGGGAAGCAGGAGTGGGGCACGGGGTCACTGGAGCCCTTCCAATGAGACCTCCAGTCCTGCAAGACTGGACAAGTGACTCCAGGGCCTCTGCAAATTCCCTAGGTCCTCCCAGGCTTCTCCCCATCCTGGTCCTGGGGGGTCTGGGGTATCATCTCCTGAAAGCAGTGGATCTCAGTGCTCCAGAAGGCCAAGAAGGAAAATTATCAGATGCACAGGCCATTCCTGGGGCCCACTTTCCCGTACACCCCACACCCCAACCCTGGTCACAGTGCGACCCAAGAGCCCATACCCTGCCTGCCACCATACACTCCCCTACTCCCTGGCTTCACACCACAGATAGAGATTTGCCATTACAGCCTATTTCCTGTCCCCCCAGGACCCTCACCCTTAATGATGGATTGGGCCTCCCCTCACTCCCAGACTCCTGCAGTGCCCACCCTGAGCACCCTTGATCCTAACATGCTTATCTCAGCCTCCCCATACTCATGTGTCTGCATCCTGGGGCCTCCTGGAGTGGCCCCTTCACCCCGTCATGCCGGCTCCCAGGATTTCAGGACGTAGCACCTGCAGTTTGGCTGGATGGCCAGGCTTCCCGGGGGCGAGTGTTTTTCTAAGGCAGGGCCAGAACCCACCTTAGGTGTGCATCACCCCTCTGGAAACAAGGCTGGGCCTGTTACACGTGCAACAAGTGTCCCCTGCGAATGTCATCACGAGCATCTCCTCCTTGTCACGTGCTGAGTCTAGATTCAGAAGCCACCTTACAGGAAGCCCTCTGGGTTCCCTACAGGAACCCTACAGGAAGCCCTCTGGGTTCCCACATTCCACAGAGTAAATAACCAAATAGTAAATATTTTTGGCCTTGTGGGTACTTCTTTGTCACAACTACTCAACTGCCATCTTAGTACCAAAGCAGCTGAGGACAACATGCAAAAAATGAGCCCCACTGTGTTCTAATAAAACTTTATTCGCGACAACAGGCAGTGGGCCAGCTCTGGCCCGCAAACCGGAGTCGGCCAACCCCTGCTCTGACGGAAAACAATTCATGGAAGAAAAGGAGACAGACCAGTTGGGGGGCGGGGAGCCCCACCAAAGATTCTTTAAAGCCACGCTCATGATTTTTGGTGCTGCCTCTAATTCCTTCTATGACTGATGCAATCTACCACCGTAAAAAAGAAAAGAAAAGAAAAAGAAAAAGACGCAAGGGAGGGGGTGGGAGAAATCAGAAGAGGTTTCTATGGGAACAGGGAGTTCACTTTTCATGGTTCAATCACTAAAAAGACAATTACTTTATTTCTCTCACTTCCCCTCTGAAGCAGGGCAGGCGTGACCTCCGGCTGCCTGGGCAGGACTGTGCCCAGTGGCTCAGCTGTTCTAGTCACAAATTAAATGCCAGAGTGTTCCACGGGTCAGGGAGGGCAGTTAATGTAATCTAGGCCTCCTCGGCAAAGGGCCGCTTCCCCAGAGCTCGGTCCGGTCAGGAGTTCGGCCTCTCCCACGATGCTGCGCGGCCGCAGGTGGCTCTGGGCTGCTGGGTCGGAGTCAAGGCCAACTGGGACCGTGGCTGCTAATAAGTAACCCTGCGGTGACACCTCTTCCTAGGTCAGCTGCCAGCTGACCAAGGGCCCCTCTCGGCCCTGACAAACCTGTTTGCTAGGACTCTCGTTGTACCTGGGCTCTGACCCCTCTGGTTGTACAAACTTGCACCGGGGGAGGCAGGATGCCCTAGTTTGCCCTGACTGTGGATGACGGGTCACTACACCCACCTGGGCACCTTCAACTCCACCCAGCTGGTCCAGAGCCGGTGTCCCCGGACCTCCTTGGGCTTTTCATCGAGACTGTACTTGATCAGCCACCAACAGCTCAGCCAGGAAGGTGCACCACTTACTGCGGCGTGCTCCTACAGCAGACTTATCAACTGCAACCTTTTCTACAGGGGACCCTTAATGGGGCAGTGGGGAGTCTCTAGTGCTTGACAGAAGAATCCAGGAGCATGACCAGCTGTGCTCAGTGCTGCCCAAGGCTGCATGCCGGCTGCCCAAGTGGCCAAGGACTGACACTCAGGTGCCTCCACGTGGGCACATGCCATCCAGGCCATGCCACTCTTCACGCTACCTTCCAAGGGGCCCATCTGAGCCTGAGCGTCCAGCGCTCTGATTTTGCTGTGACAATACTAAGGCACAGCCAGGGAAAGAGATGTCCCAGGAGCCCACAGCAAGTTAGCAACAAAGCCAGGACCCAGGCCCAGGGCGTCAGCCTCCAGGTCCTGGCTATGGCTCCCCCAGATGCACAAAAGGCTCCAACCAGAAAGGCCCCTGGAGAAGAATCCATGCCCCAGGTTATGGGTGGAGCCGGGACTGGAACATGGTCGTTGGGGGGCAAAATCCAGAGCTAACTCAAAGCCTGTAGCCTAACTCCAGCAGAGACCCCAGAAAAAAATGCTCTACGTAAGGATTTATCCTTTAGAACCAAGTATACAGACCCGGGCTGTGGCCCTCAAGGACAGCAAGTTCCTACAGGACAGGAAGCCTCTGCATTCGATTTTCTTTGACTTCATTCAGAAACCTCCAGCACACAGGCTGTGCCCTCTGGGAGCTGGGGGAGGTGGAAGCAGGAATGGTTCCTCCTTGATGCTGGGTAACCCGGGGCCATCTGTGATCCCTCTGTTGTATCCCCAGGTGGTCTATAGGTATGGGGATGAGAGCCAGGAGGGGAGGGTGCTGGAGGCTGGGAGCAAGTAGGTAGGTGTCAGAGAGAAGGCTGGCTGGCATCTCAACCCAGACCACAGAGGATCTCACAGGCCGGGCTAAGGGGCTTGGCCTTGATCCCGTGAGCCGGTACAGCCCAGCATTTTTCACATGGCGACGTCCATGGTCTATGATACTATTATCCTGGGATGGACCCGGTTGCCGCCCTCCACCCAGAGCTGGGTCAGGGAGCCCTCCTGAAGGGATTAGCAAGGGCATGTGTGGGGTGACTGAGTGATGGGGAGATTGGAAGAAGTGACGTAAGACCCAGAGCCATAAAGAGGTCACCAGAGAGTCCAGGCAAGCATGGGGAGGGCCTGCTCCGGACCTGAGCCAATGGAATCAGGGGAGGTGGGGGTGGACAACACCGCGAGGGCTGATCTTTTTAACCACACACGCACTGCCCTGGCCGGAGCCTGCCATTAGGATTTCAGTGCAGTCACATTTTTCTGCTCAGCCCTCAAGGCCTGACTCCGACAACCCTCCTCTGACCAGCCTGCTCTGCCCCCAGCCAGGCGGCTTACCGGCTCCTCCCTGGGCACCCATCACATGTGATTCCCAGAGCTAGTGCCACAGGACACGTGGGCTCGGCCTGACCCGGGTTCACATCCCAGATCCGCTGGGAAGCCCATGACCTCAAGTCACCTGACCTCTCTACACTTCCGAAGCCAGCACCCACCTCAAAGGCTGGTGGAAAACCTCACGGGGGCAGTTAGAGCCGTGCCTGGTGCACGGGCTTCTCGGTCAGGTGAAGCGCTTCCACCTCTATCTGGCAGTTGATTCCAAGCACCCCAAATCACAGTTCCCGTTCTGCCAACCCCAGGCGCTGTGGCTTCGCAGCTCCTTCTGGCTGAGGCAGGGGTGTGGACACAGCTCAGGGAGTAGCAGCCAGCAGGGCCATGCTGGCCCCCCCAGAACAGCAGAGGGGACCGCCTCCCATCTGCCAGGGCCTACCCAACTCCATCCATCCACCTCCGGCTCTGGGTATCGGGTCTTAGCTGCGCTGCTCTGAAGCAGTGAGGTCAAGGTGCACGACATCAGATGGAAGAGGTGCCAGAGCAACAGGGGACCCCCAGGAGCCGAACATCTGAGCCCCTGTCTGGCTGCACACTCCTTTAAGGCAGGAATCAGAACCAACTGCCCTCCTTGTTGTCTGCATATGTTTGTTAAACAGAACAGGAAAGTACCACAAGGGACGCCTGGGTGGCTCAGTGGTTGAGCATCTGCCTTCAGCTCAGATCATGACCCCGGGGTCCTGGGATCGAGTCCTGCATCAGCTCCCTGCATGGAGCCTGCTTCTCCCTCTGCCTGTGTCTCTGCCTCTCTCTGTGTGTCTCTCAGGAATAAATAAATAAATAGTCTTTTTAAAAGGGGCGGGGGGGAGAAAGCAGACATGATAGCCTCATCATGGGAAGGGCACCAGAGCCCTTGGGACCCACAGTCGGGCCGAGAACCACGGCACAGAACCGCTAACTGACACTTTCTAGGCTCAGTTCTACCCCACAAAGCTCCAAGGAAGTAGGGCCACCAGGGGGAGGCTGCGAACATCCTGCAACTCTGTTGTCTCCTCTCCGAAAAGGTCAACAGCTTGGGTGGATCACCTCCATTTCCTTGGAAGGGACCCCATGAGGGACCCCATGCTCTCCAGCAGCGAGCCTTTCATTTGCAAACGCTTCTATGAGCCAGCAAAGTGAATGTATCACTGAGGGCTTCATCTGCCCACGTGTCAAGCTGAGTGACAGGCCTCCTGGGAGAGACCATGCTTTCTGCTGAGCTCGCCCCAGTCTCCAAAGACAGGCCAGGAAGTCTTCGTCCCAGCGTTCCGTGGGGGATGACCTGGTGACATCACAAACATACCTGCCTGGACTCCGGAACCCCCACAGTTCAGGGCCATGAATAAAGGCTTCGATGAGCAAATGAGCAGAGGCCAACATACCTCCAAGTCAACTTGGAAACCGAGGTAGGGAGAAAGATGTAAGCGTGCAGGTATGCTACTGAACCGTTCTTCCTGGAAATGCAGTGTCCTCAAGACTGACATTGTGGGGCAAGCACCTGGTCCCAGGACCACAAGAGTGAAAGGTGTGTGAAAAGAATAGGACTGCCTGACTGTAGTAACAGCAGCCACCACCTGCAGATGGACGCTGGGCATCCTCCTTGGCCCCTGTGATTGCAGATTCAGGAAATCCCACCATACCCAACCTCCCATCACCACGACAACTGTTGACCACCTGTGCTCTAAGCAAGCACACGCCTTAATTCAAAAAAACAACCCTTCTTCCTGGACTCCTCCTGCCTCCCTTGACTACCACCCACTCGGAGTTTGGAGGAACAAGACTCCCGCCCCGCCTGTGGCCCCAGCAATACCAACCAGCTGGTTTGGGCAGATGCTCAAAGCACAGCGAGCGGCGCCTTCTGGACTCAGTCCTTTGGTTGGGACTTCCTGAGTAGCACGAAGATATGGAGGGAAGAGTAAGCACCCAGGCAAAAGACAGGGAAGCCAAAGGAAAGCGGAGAGAAGACGGATTCCTGCCCCTACCTCCTCCCCCTCTCCTAGTTTCTCCTCAGCAAAGCTGGGCATGGCAGCAAAGCCACAGGCTGGCACCTACACGGTGCAAATGCTCCCCTACACTGCAGGGACGAACAGCCTCACAAGAGCCCCGAACTGCAAACAACCCAACTGTCCCCCACCAATGAGCAGACCAACAGAGAGGGTTGCACCCGTAGGCAGAACTGTCTTCGCAGCAACAAGGAACCGCGTGTCGCCTGGGTCCAGGGCTGCGAGATGCACATGCTGACCACCAGGGAGCTGTTTCAAGTAGTGAAAACGCTCCAAAAGTGGATTGTTGGGATTTTTGTCCAACTCTGTGGACGGGCTAAAAATTACTGAACTGTGACCTTAAATCAGGTGAATTCTATGACATCTAGATCATACCTTAATGAAGCCATCTACAAAGGTACATGCTCAAATGGTAACTGGCATCGCCTAAAAGCGAGGCCAGTTCACTGGGAGCTGAGAGGAGAGCCCATTCAGTGAACACCCTACCCAGCCTTCAGGACCCATCCCAAACTGTCCCCATTTAGTGAAGCCTTCTCTCAGAGTTCCAGCTGCAACTGCTCATATGGCTGAGCCTCCCTTCAGAGAAGTCAATCCCCTCTACACTGGGAGCGGAGCTTAGAGGAATGCAGGGAGTTGATGCACTAAGAATTGGTTAGCATGTGTTTATTAACCACCCACTGATTGCCACACACACACACACACACACCCCAGGACAGCCCAAACCGCATGCCATCTCAGCAAGGGATACTAATTCCCACCCCCAAATAGGATGTCAATTCTGGGGCAGCAGGATCCGGACAGGAGGCTTACTATCAAAAGGGATCATCTGCCACATCTCCAGCCTGATCCTCCTCCTTTGACACAAATCACAGCCAAAGGAGATCAGGGGAGCCCAGAGCAAATGCAGTTTCCAGCGTCCACTGCACTGGGCCCCCCCCCACCCCCACTTCAGGTCACCTCTGTTTGCAACTGTCCTAGCAGAGCTCAGGGGTGGGAGCAGGTCCATAGGACTCCCAGGAAACATTCTATCAGGTATAATGTTTAAAGCTGATTGCCTGGCCACCCCCCCCACCCACACACACTGCCCCACTCCACCCTGCAGGCTGGGGATCCCCACCCTCCAGCAGTAAAGGCAGGCACCCAGGAGGGGGGCACCCACAGCCCCTTCTCCTCTCTGCCCGGGTCTCCCAGCATCCTGTGCAGCGCCCCCAACCTTGGAATCTCTAGAAACCCAAGCCTGCCCAGGAAACCGCGAAAGAAACTTCTCCCGCCGGGCCAGCCAGGTCCGAGCGCCTGCAGACAGGCCGGAAGTGGAAGTCCGTCAAGTTCTACAAAGCCCACGTCTGAGAAAGGCAGAGGCTGGAAATACACCTCCGGGACAGGCGGCTGGCTTTGGGGCGGCGGGCTGGGTGGATCCGAGGGCGACCCGGGTGACTCTCTCCCTTTAAACGCGGCTGTGCTTTCCAAGTTTCCACAAAGAATAAACTCTTGAAAGGTTAGCACGCCCCGCGTGTGGCGGGAGCCACCCCAGCCCTTGTTTCTCTTTCTCCCTTTCTTTCACCTTTGGGTCCAGGTGGCCGCGCCCCCCCCCCGGGGCCCCCCGTGGAGCCGCAGGCCCGGGCAGGGGTCGCTCCCTGCAGCCTGGTTGGCCCCGGGCTGGGAGCCCAGCACCCCCCGCCCCCGGATGCGCGCCCCCGGGTCGCCCCAGGTCGCAGCCCACCCCAGCAGGCGCCGCCCCCTGCGTCCACTCCCCCAGCCTCAGGGGTCCTTGGGAGGTGTGCAAGCTCACGCGCGCGCACACACACACACACACACACGCGCGCGCGCACGCAGTGGCACTTTCTCCTCCGTCCCCGACCTGGGCCACTGGTCCCCAAGAGCCCACACGTTCAAACTTGGCCAAACTCGCAGCAGCGGCTGCAGGGGAGTCGCGACGTCCCCCCACGCACCCCAAGAAAACGGGCCCCCACCCCGCACTCGCACGTGCGCCGGCCCCCCCCGGGCGACCTCCGGGCGGCAGTGTCAGCCCCCCCAGGCCCCCAGGCCCCCAGGCCCCCCCGCCCCGAGGGCGAGCCAGCCGGGTCAGGCCGGGCCGGGAGCTCGGGTCGGGGTCGGGGTCGGGGTCGGGGTGGGGGTCGGGGTGGGGGGTCGGGGCTCCGGGGCCCCCAGCCGGCGGCCCTGCCCGGGGCGGGGGCGCGGGGGCGCGTACCTTGCAGGTTCTGGACGCGGATGTCGCTGATCTGGCCGATGAGCTCCTCGCGCTGGAACCAGTCCCACTCGTGCGCAGCCATGAAGCGCGGCGGCGGCCCGGGGCGGGCGGCGGGCGGCGGGCGGCGGGCGGAGAGCCGGGCGGGCGAGGGCGCGGGCGCGGGCGCGGGCGAGGGCGCCGCGGAGCCGGAGCGGCGGGCGGGCGGGCGGGCGGGGCGCGCGGGGCGGGGCGGGCGGCGGTGCGGGGCGCCCGGCTGGCGCTCACTCCCCCATCCGGGGGCGGGGGCGGGGGCGGGGGCGGGGGCCCCGGGGGGCGAGGGGCGGGGCGGGGCCGGCGGGGGACGGAGGCCGGGCTCCCGCAGGTTTCTTTTTTTTTTTTATTCCCCCCCCCCGGGGTGTTTGTTGGGTCGCCACCGGGCGCTGATGATGCGCGGGGTCCCGGCCCCCCCAGATTGTGATCTCAGGGGGCGGTGGGCGGGGCGGCGCGCACCCCTGGCCGGGACCACCCCCCCTGCTGTCTGGCCTCGGGTCCCCTCCCTCCGCACGATCCCGAGGGGAGCGAGGCCAGGCGCCCCCGCGGGCACCCGGGGAGTAGGGGCGAGCGATGGCAGAGATGGACTTAGGGGGAGTCCCCCTCGTCCACCTCCAGACTGGGGACAGCCGTCGTGAGAAGGACTTCCTTCCTGAGTTTGAATATTGGGAACCTTTTCCCTGGGGATCCCGTGGGGAGATGACCCCCCCCAGATTCTGGGAAGGAAGGAAGGAAGGAAGGAGGGAGGGAGAGAGGGAGGGAGGGAGGGAAGAAGGAAGGAAGGAGCCCGCGCCCCTACCTCCACCCGGTTCAGTCCCCTGAAGCTCCCAGGTGACCCTCTCTGAGGCTTTACTGAAAAGGAGTAGGGGCCTTCCCGGGAGGGGTTTCTTCACTGTTTCTATTAACTCTTGAGAGTTCCAGGGTCTTGTCTTGTTTGGGGCTTGTGAGTCCTACTGAAGGCAAACTTCTTTTTTTTTTTTTTTAAGATTTATTTATTCATTTATGATAGACATAGAGAGAGAGAGAGGCAGAGACACAGGCAGAGGGAGAAGCAGGCTCCATGTACAGGGAACCCGACACGAGACTCGATCCCGGGACTCCAGGATCGCGCCCTGGGCCAAAGGCAGGCGCTAAACCTCTGAGCCACCCAGGGATCCCCAGCAGGCAAACTTCTTAACTGGTTTCACAAACACTGGAAAAAAAAAAAGTGAGGTCCTGGAATCTTGGAATTTACTTTACCCAAGGCTGAAGAGTGAGTTAGGGGCATGAGGTCCAAGCCCCTAGCTCAGGGCTTTGAGCCTTTCCTAAGTGCTGGGACAGGGGTACGTGCACACACACACACACACACACACACACACAGAAGGCCTTATATATGGGGTGTTCCAAGAGGGAAAAAAATGGTGGGCAGGGCTTCCTGAGCATTTAAATATAGATTGTGGGGGATCCCTGGGTGGCTCAGCAGTTTAGCGCCTGCCTTTGGCCCAGGGCCCAATCCCGGAGACCCGGGATCGAGTCCCACATTAGGCTCCCGGCATGGAGCCTGCTTCTCCCTCTGCCTGTGTCTCTGCCTCTCTCTCTCTGTGTGTGTCTATCATGAATAAATAAATAAATCTTTAAAAAAATAATAAAAATAAATATAGGTTGTGTTCATCCCTGTTCATGCTACTGAACTACTAGAAACCCAGATGGATGGGCTACTTCCTCATACCTATGCAGCCCCCGCAGGTAAACAGACCCTGTGGTCTGGAGGCAGGGCCATCAGGTGAGCGAACCTACCCTCAGACACTACCCAAGAAACAAAATCATACAGAAGTGACTTCCAGAACAGAGAAAATCCACTGGGGTAGGTAGCTGGGATGGGGAAGGGGGTCTAGGGAGTCTTCCCTGGAAGACTGACCTTGGAGCTGAACCCAGAGGATGAAGGGAGCCACCACTGGCCAAGCAACCGGAGCCGGGGCAGTGGACACAGGCCCCCCCCAGTGGCTTCCTGTGTGCTGCCCATTTCTAGGTGCTGGGACACCATCAGGGACAGGACCTCACAGCCCAGTGAGTTGACCATATCTGTGGGGCAGTTTAACCAGAGGATGAACAGGAATATAACGTCAAGGTGCGAAGCTCTGGATTGCTTTTTCTTTCTTCATGTTCTGTTTGTCGTGTTTCTCACCAGGAGCATAGATTTTTCTAATCAAGCAGAAAACCAATAAGCTCTCCTTGAACCTCTCAAGACCCGTTCCAACCTCTCCTCATCTATGGGTCTAGACACCCAGTGGAGGCCAGTGGAGCCAGTGGGTAGCTCAGAGGTGCCTGGGCCCATGCCCCGGGGCTGGAGGCAGCAGCTGCCTTCTCCTTCACTGGGTCTTCATTTCACACTCCAGGGAGCAGAGTCTGCTTCTGTGTCCTACAGAGCTGGGTGCTAGTAGCCAGGCATCACTTAATTTTGCCCCATCTGCTAGCCATCTCCTGTTTTTACACTTCAATTTATTTTCCATAATTGCTATGGAGAGGGGAGTGAGGCTGAAAATCATTTTCTTTACGAAGCAAAGAGTCAAGAGAATCAGCCTTCCTGTCCATCAAGAGTCGGGGCTCAGGGAGCAGGAGGCTTTAAACAATGAGGTGCCGGTGTCAGCTGCAGGGATGGCCTCTTTTTCACGATACAAAGATGACTGTCCTGTGCATGGAAGGCTGCATGGTTTGAGGAGCATTGTGTAGGCAGTAACAACTCCCTGGCAGAGAGGGGCCACGATCACCACTAATTGAGCATCAGCTGTGTACTGGATGCTGCTGCAGAGAAATTCTTTGTACCAGGGGATAGAGAATTTTAGGGGATTTTCAGGATGGAGTAGGACCCCGAGCTGACCCTAAACACAAGGCTGGCCCCTACCAGGTACTCGAATATTCAGAGCTAATGTGCATCACCCCTCTTTCCTTCATTCTCTCTGGACTCTGGCCCTCCCTGACTGGTCCCTGTGCCACCGCCTTGCCCATTAATCCTGGTTTTATGCTCTTCTACCCAGGATGTGGAGTTATAGGTTCTGGCCACACCCCAGTCACCTCGAGGCCTTTGCTCACTCTGTTCCCTTTGAAATGCCCTTCCCTTTCCCTATTCTCTGCACTTCCCCTTTACCTAGCACACCACTGCTAACTCTTGTTCACCTCAAGAGAACCTCCTCCAAAGCCCCTAAGCCCAGCTGAGTGCCCATCTTATACGATTCAGTACAGGCTTATGATATCCCATGAACCCCTATCTTAACACATTACATTATAATTATGTTTACTTGATGGTTTCTGCACACAAGCAGAAGTACTCGAGAACAAGGATGTCTCATTAATTTCTCTCCCTGAGCACTTAGCACAGTGCCTGGCACAGAAAGAGGTTTCGATATTGAGCGGATGGAGGAATGAAAGGCTCATTATACACCTGAACTCACAAAGCAAGGACCAAATGACAAATAGCTGATCCCAGGTCACCGGGCCTGGGAAAACTTCTGGAAAGGCAGACCAAAAAATGTTTGCATACCGGCAACGGGCAAAGCAGATGCTGCTGGGCCCCAGGCAAGTACCACACTGTGCCTTCCTTGGGTGGATACAGCCTCCTGGGTCTGGAAGTCCAGCTGGGAGGGAAGGGCATGTGACTTCCATGGGGGTTTAGGCTATTTGCCTTCTTGCCTGAATTAACAGTACTACTTTTCTTTCGCACTTTTATTTTTTGGGAAGGAAAAGTACTCTGCCTGAAGGCTTGGCTTCCCGGGAGTTTCCAGAAATGAATTTTCTAGAAATTGCCCAATTCCACTAGAATCTGTGCCATTGTTTAAAACTGACTTCTGCCAAGGGAAAGGACATGGAGTCAGAGAATCTCAAAAAAAAAAAATCCCTGGATAAGACCTCAGAGATCAAGTCCAACATCTCTCCTATGTAAGGATTTCTAAAACATCTGGCCCAGTGATCTTCCTGCCTCTGTTTATGGGGATGAATGACTTCAGGCAGATGATCTGGACAGAAGGTTTCCATGTCCACATCATCCCAGGCCCACTTTGGGAAAGGATAAGAACTAAGATAGCCTCAGTGTACCTCCCACCCCTTGCAGGAGAAGGGAATGATGAGGGCTCCAGCCAGGAGGAGGCTGTCTTCTCTGGTCATTGTCACGATCCCTTATATGTCCATGGCACTTGAGGTCTGGCCAGCTTATCTTCGGCCAGTGCTCAGTTGGACTTCACAATAACCTCATGAGGCCAATAAAGCAGGGTGATTTTTAGGTGGGGCTTAATGCTCAGGTACCTGTCCAAGGTCAAAGAGTAAGGCAAAAGTAGACTTTGAACTGTACTTCTCACTGCCTGCCCACATCCATCCCAAGCACGCCTGGACTTACACTATGGACCAAACACTGAGCAACTTGGTATCAGTCGTATGTACCTGTGTATTGTCATGTTCACACGATATTTTTTAAAAGACTTAGGGATCCCTGGGTGGTGCAGTGGTTTAGCGCCTGCCTTTGGCCCAGGACGCGATCCTGGAGACCCGGGATCGAATCCCACGTTGGGCTCCCGGTGCATGGAGCCTGCTTCTCCCTCTGCCTGTGTCTCTGCCTCTCTCTCTCTCTGTGACTATCATAAATAAATAAAAATTAAAAAAAAAAAAAGACTTAATCATCAGTGTATACAAACTGTTGGGGGGGGTGCCTGGATGGTTCAGTGGTTGAGCATCTGCCTTTGGTTCAGGTCATGATCCTGGGGTCCCGGGATCAAGTCCTGCACTGAGCTTCCCGCAGGGAGCCTCCTTCTCCCTCTGCCTGCGTCTCTGCCTCTCTCTCTGTGTCTCTCATGAATAAGTAAATAAAATCTTAAAAAAAAAAAAAAAAAACAGTTGGGGATTTCAATTAAGTCCAACTAAGAGGCTGTAGTGGATCCTAGCTAAATTCACCAATGACAATTCTTCAAAAGGACCAAGAATACTTCCTAGGCAAGGGGTCTGCATTATGATGTCACAAGATGCACTGTAGCGTGAACACCCCCAGGCTCGTGTATTCACTTAACTAGCATTGGTTGAGTATCCTACCCGTGGCCTGGCCCTGCGCTGGGACCCAACGGTGGGCAAAAGCCAGAATCTGCCTACGAGGAGGGGGTCCCTGCTCAGGGCTTTGGGTATTGTCATAAGAGGATCCTTTGGAGGAGTAAAATGGGTCAGACTGTCCCTTTCATCGTGGTGTAGAGAGGGTCAGAGGTGTCAGTCTCAGACAGGTGTGAGGTGGTGGCGGACCACACCAGCTGTTTGGGTGGTGAAAATGACAGCACCTGTGACTGGCACAGACTATTGCAGTGCCTGTCCGTGCGCTGGACATGTAGTAGGTGCTCAGGAAGGGGTAGTGGGTTGTGGGTTGTGTAAATAAACAAATTATACTGAAAACTTCACCAAGCAGTAGTTCCTAAAACTTTCTGAGCCCTTGGCTCCCCAAAAGAGGGTCTCCTCTGGGTCTTAGGAATGCCAGATGTTTACCTGTCTGCCGATTTTTTTTTCCTGATAAGTATTTCCCCCTGATTGCTACCTGCCCCCAGGAATCCTGCAGGACATGATGCAAAGGCTGGTAGCAGAGAGAGATGCTGAGACACGGAAGGAATCGGGCTCAAGCAAAAAGGAGGGAAGATACATGGGGCAGTGGACAGTGGGTAGACAGTAATGGTCTGAGCTGTGTGACTTCAGGCAAGTTCTTAACCTCTCTGGGCCTCTCTGCTTTCATCTGTGAGATGGGGCCCAGAGTCCCTACCTGGCAGGCTTGCTGTGAGATCCAACATAGGCATATAGAAAAGAGATGCTTCAGTTAAGATTCTTCAGTAAGATTCAGATTCATTGCTAAATAAAATGAACCACACTCAGAAGAAAAATTACCCCTAGAACTTGGGAGATTACCTATAATGTAAAATATTAATGTGTTCTCTGGGATTTTATTAGTTTTCTTGGTATGTGTAGGTGTTGATGGGTGGTTAAAAAAAAAAATCTGCTTCCCTAAGTAGATAGCACCGGATGTCCCAATTTCCACAAATAAAACCCTTCATTTCTTCCAGGTTTGAATAGTCAAAGGCTGCTTCCCTGGAGACAGTGCTGCTAATTTTTTTTTCAGGCATTAGAACACTAAGGACAGTAGATTTTTCAGTTAAGCAAATGGAACTTGTGAGATGTTAGCAAAGTAAAGATGTGGGGTTATGGACAGAGCCAAAACACCCTATATTGTTGTTGCAATAACCCTCCAGAAATATATATAATTTTTTAACATTTTGGAATCAAAAGCAAACTTTGTTGATGATAATAACAAAGAAGGGGGATTTAAAAGCCAAAACTTGGGGATCCCTGGGTGGCTCAGCGGTTTCGCGCCTGCCTTTGGCCCAAGGCGCGATCCTGGAGTCCTGGGATCGAGTCTCACGTCGGGCTCCCAGCATGGAGCCTGCTTCTCCCTCTGCCTGTGTCTCTGCCTCTCTCTCTCTCTCTCTCTCTATGTCTATCATAAATAAATAAAAATAAATCTTTAAAAAAATTAAAAAAAAACAAAAGCCAAAACTTGGTGCAAATAAAATCCCTGGGCCAGCCCCTCAAGCCTATGTTCTCAGACCAGCTAGTGGATCTCAACAAAGTTATTGTGCATCTCTTCTCTGCCCTGCAGTTAACAGCTGTGGAGAGCTGGCTACCTGCCAACGGTTGTGTCAAGTGCTCTGCATCATCTCATTTAATCCAACTACCTTTTTAAGGAGGTACTATTATCCTCTTTATGGTTGGAAACTGAGGATAAAAGAAATTCAGTAATATCTCCAAGGCCACACAGCTCGCAGGTTAACAGAGAAGGGACTTGACCCCAAATATTTTGCAGAAACCAAGTCTGACCTTTCTGCTCCATGTCAGCAACCACCGACCTTTTGGAACTAACCCAGGCCACCAAGTGGAACCGTTCATCTTAGAGATTCACAGGTATTTCCACTGCCAAGCCCTGTGCATCTCAAATGGTGACTCATCTTGTAAAGAACCCTCAGAGTGGCTCAGCTGGAACAGTACATATTTCATACTATACAAATGGATTTGAGCATGCAGATTCCAAAGGAGAAAGGGCAAACGTCTTTATCCACGCCAGCAACAAGTCCTGTCCGGTTTAGGTGATCTCCCCGAATTCATGCTTGTAGTTAGTGTCAGATGTTGACTTTCCTGTCTACAGTGCTCTGCAGGGTCTCACTTCTCCCTAGAACACCCTCTGCCCCGTGCTATCCACCTGTTCCTTTCACTTCCTCAAAAGAATTGCTCTATATGCAAGTTTCGTGGCCCAGCAATTCCATTGCTGGTCTATACTGAGCACAAATGCTCTCAGATTCCTTCAAAATACGTGTTAAAAAGCATTCATAGTGGCTTTACTCTTAGTAGCTAAAATAACCCAAGTGCTGACCAGGAGGAGAGCGGATAAATCATAAAATTCATCAAGGAAGATGAAAGAACAACACGGGTGGGTCTCAGAACCATGGTGTGGAGCAGAAGAAGCCAGGCATTGCAGGATGTATCCTATGGGATTCCACGGTAAAAAGTTCAAGAACAATCTATGGAGTTCCAAACAACTCCTCTCTGTGGTGATAGAAGGTCAGGGTAGTGGTCAGCCTGGGAGGGAGGTGGTCCTGGGAAAGGGCATAGGAGGTCCTCCGGGGTCCTGGTCATGGTTTGCTTCTTATATGGGTCTGATGACATCATGTTTATTCATTACATGACAGTTCACCAATTTGTACATTTTTCTGGGGATGTTTAATAAAGCTTTAAAAAAAATATACAAGCACAGTCCTGCCTCCTGCCAAAGAGCACATGCTCCTTGCTCCATCTGGAATTCAGCTTCTCTTACCCTTACCCCGGTGGATTTCTGCCTGTTGTTCAGATCTAGCTCCGCTCTTCCTTCGTTGGGGAAGCCTTTTCCTGCTGTATCCATCAGTGTTGGCTGCGTAACAAACCATCCGGAAATGTACTGACTTACAGCAATAATCATTAACTAACTGGTGACTCTATGGTTGCCAGCTTGGGTGTGTCCTGTGCGAGCCTCACCTGGGCTTGGTCACGTACCTGCACCCTGGCTGGGCCAGACGGTTCTGGGATGGGCTCACATGTGGGGCAGCTGGCACAGTGTTGGTGGGGGCACCTCAATCCTCCTCCATGTGACCGACCTCTCCAGCTGGCTAGGTGGGCTTGTCACATCACGGGCTCAGGACTCCGAGGGCCACCAAAGAGGGCCAGCCTCAGTGCATAAGCTCTTCTTAAGCCTCTGCTTGTGGCGCATTTGCTAGTGTCCACTGGCCAAAGCGAGTATGGAGCCAAGTCCAGATTCAAGAGCTCAAAAAATAAATTCCGTCTCTGAACAGGAGGAATTATTCAGGCTAGGTCTTTGTAACATTCCACCACTGCTGCCCTTCCCAACTCCTTCCAGAGAAGAACCTCCCTGTTACCGATCCCTGCGATTTCCCTCCATGGCACTCACCCCCCTGTAATTGACTATTTATAGAGCGGGGTTGTTCATCATTGTCCTCCCTCACTTCCCTACAAGTCTGTACACAAGGGCTGGTGTGTGCAACTCATGCCCAGAACAGTGGCTGGGACACGATGGGTACTAATAAATATTTGATGAAGGAAGTTGAAAGAAGAGAAGGGGGAAGAAAAAGAGAGAGAGAGAGAGGGGAGGGAGGAAATGAAGGAAGGTAGTTGAAGTCCTAGAAGAAATGGAGGGACTCCTTTGGCAGAGGACACCCGGGGCCACCTCTGAGAGGCTAGGTACCCACATATCATCCACCCCCCAAATTCACTATTCTTAACTTTTGCATCTTCACTCACCCTGTCCCTCCCACTGGGCTGCCCTCCCACCCCCTCCTTCTGCTTGCCCAGCCCTTGGATTATTCAGGGGGCAGCTCAAAGTCTGCCCATCACCCCAGCAAACTTCCCCTCCATCCCCTCCACCCGGATATCTGCATGCCTGGCATCCAATGCCCACAGTGTCATGAAGGCATCTTACTTCACAATTTCGATCGAACATCCCGCCAGCCCCATGGGCAATCTAGGGTGGCTATACCGATGTTTCCGTGAAACGGATGAGAACTTTGTCTTGAGGGGAAAGCTCTGGGGCAGGTCGGAGGTAATGGGATTTGAAAGAGGCCCTGGAGCTGGGGGGTTGGGTTACTAGCCGTTTGCCCTCACAGATGCCAAAGCTGGAGAATCCGGAGTTCTGACCTCTGGGCAATAGCAGACAGAGGGTAGCCAAGGGGACAGGGAGGAACCTGCCTTCTCCTGGTTAGCAAGGGGCTGTCCTGGGATGATGGGGCCCTATGGCAGACCTGCAGCGGCCAGGGCAAGGCTCCTATGGCAGTGCACAGCCACGTATTCCAAGGAAGGTCAGGGCAAGCCCAGCCTATTTGCTCAGAGAAGAGATGAGCCTGACTCTCAAGAGGCGAAGGGACTTCCAATGCTACACAGCAAACTAGGGCAGCCCGGGGCTGCCGATCGAGGCCAGCGTCCTTTCTGTCGCAGCCTGTCCCTCCTTACTGCCTTCCCAGCCCCCCACCCCCTTCCCACCTCCACACCCAGCTTCCAGCCCTGTCTGTGACCAGCCCAGGGAACTGAGACTGGTTACTGAGAAGGCCCCCAGGGAAGGGGCCTGACTGAGGGAGCAGGCGGGCTAGGCATGGGGTGCAACCCATAATCAGCCTTTGTCGCACATCTGTGACCATCTTTAGAACCACGCTTCAATAGAAACTGCAGGGTGAGTGTGGGTGCACTAGCTAACTTTAACCTACACCCTAGGGGCTGGTGTTTGAAGTCACACAATCATGAATCCACAGAACAGAGAGCTTCGAATATGGCTTTGCTAAATTGGCACCAAAGGGTTTGGCTAATTAGCATAGGAGATGTTGCAGATGCTTTCTCATTGGTAAAATGAGCTGTGTGCAGGAACTGTGGTCTGCGACCAAGGCCACGCGAGGCCTTCCTCTCTCTGTGAACCAAATTCAAGGATCCTGTGAGTCCAGGGGGTCTCCCAGGGGAGGCCACAGCTCCGACTGGGCCCTTGTCACCACTGAATGGGGATCCTGAGACCAGTAGAAACCTGGGGACCCTGTCTTCACTTGGGGTCCTGCCTTCATTAGGGATCCTGCTTTGGAAAGAGGGTTGCCCTTGCCTTAGAGCATCCTGGGCCTTCAGGGTGCTTATCAGATGCCTTGAAGGATAGAGCGTGCTCCTCTTTGCATGCTTACTATGTGCCAGGGACAGTTCTTGACACCGTTCATGTATCACCTTGTTGAAAACTCACCACGGCAAGTGGGTAAACTGTGGTATACCCACACAGTGGAATAGTATTCAGCGGGAAAAAGGAAAGGGAAGGATAGTGGTTTCGAGCCATTAAAAAGCCATGGGGGACACTTAAATGCGTAGTACTGAGCCCATCTGGAAAGACTGCTTACTATAGGTTTCCACTGCGTAACATTCTGGAAAAGGTAAAACTATGTGGCAGTGGAAAGATGAGCTGTTGGCAAGGGTTACTGGTGGGGAGAGCACAGAGGATGGTCAGGACAGAACGATTTCATTCTGTTGGCCACCATGATGGTGCACACGCGTCATTACACATTTGTCAAAACACGGAATGTAACACCAAGAGTGACCCCGAATGTGAAGTATGGACTTCGGATGACAGTGAGGTGTCAGTGCGGTCTCACCGAGTATGACTAACACACCTCTCTGGTCAGGGGTGATTTTGGGGAAGGCTGTGTGTCTGGAGGGACAGGGGGCATATGGGAAATCTCTGCTTCCTGCTTAATTTTGCTTTGAACCTAAAACTTCTCTAAGAAATTAAGTCTGTTCTTAAAAAAAAAAAACCAAAAACAACTCACCGGGACCCTAGGGACCCCCATTTCACAAGGGAGGGTGCAGAGTGGGTAAGTCCTTTCACCGAGGCTTCACAGGAGCTGGGATTCGAACCCAGGCTGTGCTGTCTGATTGCAGAGTGGTTGAGATGGTCGGAAGGAGCCTACGAATGTCCCTCCCTTGCTTTGTGGCCTCCATGGCTCCTGCTCTGGACCAGAAGACCAGGCTGGACCCTCCAGCCTCACCTCCTCGTTCCCCTGCCCTCTGAGCTCCTGCTCCCGGGCACACCGGGTGGCGCTTCGCTCAGCATCCTGGACCACTCGGGTCACACTCTGCTGCCCTTCCGTCCCCTCGGCCACCACCGTCCAGGTAACCCCTTCCTTCTCTCTGAAGACCCCACTCAGAGGGGACTCCTGGGTGGTATAGTTGGTTAAAAGTCCGACTCTTGGTTTCGGCTCAGGTTGTAACCTCCGGGTGGTGCTCTCAGGGTCCTGAGATCGAGTCCCACGTCAGGCTCGGCGCTGAGCACAGAGTATGCTCTGCCTCTCTTGCTCGTGCTCTCTCTCTCTCCCTCTCTCAGAATAAATAATTAAATCTTCAAAAACCAAAAAACTTCACTCAGACCTCACCACCTCTACAAAGACAGTGAGACTGGACAACCTATACCCTTTGAGACAGACCAGCCTGGGGTCCATCCTCACCCTGCCTCACTTTGCTGTGTGACCTTGCACAAGTGACTGGACTTCTCTGAAACCTCAGTTTTCCTCATCGACACAGTAGGACAATCAGGTTTCCTTCTGGATGCTGTAGGGGTCCACATACAGGCACCTGCCGTCTAACAAGAGTGCGAAAACACACACCAGGCGCCTGCCATCTAATAGGAGTTCGAAAAATGGTCCTCACCTCCAGGGAGCTCTTCGTGCCCATTTCTGCAGCAGCACTGGATCCTGTACGCACCTACTTCTGTACTGGTGACATCCATCTGCGTTTATCTGCAATTTTAAGAAGCCCCAGATACTGTCCCACAGTCCTTGGCCTTTTCCTCTGAGCACTTCTCATAAGCTGGCATTGCTGATGTGCTTCTGTTCATTCTCCTTCCTCCCTGTCCCTGTTGCTGCACCCCAGAGGTACAGCCCCCTAGGGACGGGGATCTGGTCCGTCCTGCTCATTGCTGGATTTCAGCGCTTAGAATGCCGCCCGGCACTGGGGAGGCCCCCACTTAAAACCTGCTGGGGAAACGAGTGAACAGTTGAATCCAGGAGCATCTCCTGCATTAGCGTCAATCTTCAATCTCCCACCAGCCTGGCCCCATGGCCCGCATGGGTGTTCGTCCAGCTGTAGAACGATCTTATCGATAACTTGTTTTTTGCTTTATTTGATTTCTTTTAAAGATTTTATTTATTCACGAGACACACAGAGAGAGAGGCAGAGACACAGGCAGAGGGAGAAGCAGGCTCCATGCAGGGAGCCCGATGCTGGACTCAATCCCTGGAACGGAGATCACGCCCTGAGCCAAAAGCAGATACTCAACCGCGGAGCCACCCGGGCGTCCCTGTGTTTTGCTTTATAAGATACAAGAGTATAACCAGTGCATCGGGTAGCGTGCGTGATGCTCTCCGTGGAACTTAGGCAAGACTGATGAGCCATGTATAACCTTTGTCCTTCTCTATTCCGTGCTTGCTGGAAGCCCATCCAATCTCCCCGCTCCCCACCGCCCCCCACCAGCCTCAGGGAATCCCTGAGCCCTGCAACCCAAGGGAACTGGGTCTCCATTCAAATGTCCAACTTCTCTGCTTTTACAAGTTGCAATTTGTGTGCACCTAATTTGCTGGGTTGCTGGAAATGCACACGGGCGTGAAATAGCACACAGGAGAAGATGGCTCGGGGAGGGATTATCATGTTTCCCAGGGTTTCGAGGTGAGGCCTCACTACGAGAAAAATCTGTAACCCCTCTCCTGACCCACAACCCTGTATAAACAAGTGGGCTCTACTTGCCACCCGATACCTTTGTCAGGAGGATCCTGGGTCCTGGGAGGTGAGAGAGGCCAGCCACTGCCACACCCCCGTGTCTAATTTGGGAAGAAAAGGAGCACAGACGCCCTGAGAAAAGTGACCTTTCCAGTTGGGGCATATGGCCAGGCTTGCTAACACCTCGCCATTACAATTGATGTTCCTCTTAATCAGCAGTGATGGGGGGATTGTTTCTTAAAAGCTGCTAAATACAGTGACGGGTCCCAGGTGAGAAGGGAAAACTCTTGCTAATTCTCTCTCTGGATGTTCCGAAGCCGGAAAGGGTTTCTGGCAGCCCCTACCTGTGAGGAGGACCTGTTTCCTGACGTTGGTTGACGTGCATCTGGAAACTAAGAATTGTCTGCACGTTGCCTGTAATTTCCTATTCATTTTACTGTGTCCTCCTGCCCCCACAACTATTATTTTTTAAGAAAAGCAAAAATTAAAGCTTCATACCTCTCAGGAAGAGTGAGGGGGCGGCTGTATGCCAGCATCTGGTGCCTTGTTCACCCCAAAAATGACTTCAGGTGAATCCACGTAATACTCCTTCAGAGGCAAAGCAGAACCATCTGCAGAGCTCAAGGGGCCTAAGACTCATTGAGGGATTCCACATGAGGCCCTCCCGGAGGGATGCAGCATCTCCGCTGGGTGACAATGCATCAGGCTGTTCACTCTGGATGTGTGTCACCGCCCCCAAACTGTGACCACCATCATGAGTTCAGAGCCACATAGACCTGAGCCGGATTCAGCGGGGCTCACCACCAGCAAGCTCTCTCTAGCTTCTTTGAGGCTCAGCTCCCGTCTGGAAAATGGGCTGGCTGTGGGATTAAGAGAAGCTGGAGGCCTGCATGGCCTACCCCTTTTCCTGGCGGAGGAATCACTTCCTGGACTCACAGGAGCAGCCACGAACATCTAGTCCTCCATCAGTTCTAACTGCACCACCATGCATGACCCAAGGGGTGGTCTGGATCACATGGGATGCCCACGGGCTGTAAGAAGAACAGAAGCTGGGTGCCCCCGGGCCAGGCCCACACAGCAGCATAGAATCAATACCGCCTTCCCTTCAGATGAATATCAGTATTTCCATTTTATGGACGGGGAAGCTGAGCCCCTGAAGGAGGAATGTAGTAGAATCGTGTTCATTTTCCCCGTCCAACATTGATTCCCCTCCTGCTGATGAGTGCCCTGACTTCCTTGAGGGGACTCCCCTCCTCCTCCTGATGGGCTGGAGGTGGGATTCCCAATCAAGGTGCCCACATCCTCAGCCCATCAGAAGCTCTGTCTCTCAGTCCCTGCAGTTTCCATCTCATGCACAGAGATGAAAGCACTAAGGATGGCTAAGGCTAACTTGTCCTAAGGAAGAGGGTTGGGGTGGGGAGGTGTGAGGAGATCCCATCGTCCCTCATTGGTTATTGCCCTCTGGCCGCCTCCTTTGCCCCATTGTCACCCCCAGGCAGTCTTATTCTACCTCCAGAATCTGGTCTTTCACTTTCCTTCCAATTCGAGGCCCTCCTGAGCCTGGCCTCTTTTGTGCACATGAGCCAGATTGGTTTCTGTTGGTCGTGTCCCCCAAACGCCAGCTTCCACGAGAAGTGACACTTCCAGGCACACAGCTGATGAGCGGCGGCGTCAGGTCGAGGACCCCCATCAGCCGGCTGCTGGGCCAGTGCTCTTCCCACCCCTCCACCAGGCTGGCCTGGGGGGTCCTGCCACGGGGAGAGCCTTCTGATTTTGGAGAACGGCATCGGCACAGGCTGGCGACAGGAACCCATGTGGCCTCGTTGCCGTGGAGCCGGCTGGGAGACCAGGGTGCTGGAGCCGAGCTCCGAGGACGTCCCTCACCCTCTTTAGTCGTATTCAATGGGATGTCTTTCCCGCTCTTGCCAAGCAATACCACCATGGATTTTCACAAGCAAGAGTAGAGACCTTCCTTAAGCAGGTCTCCTCATTTTCCTTAGTAACGGTGTGAAATGGACTTAGTTGTGACCTTCTAGGAGAGAACCACTCGCTTGCAGCCCACCTTTCAGGGCCCGAGGCGGTCTAGAGCACGGCAAACACCAGCCTGGTTTGCAATCCTGCCCCCTAGGGCAGGTCACCCCCATGCCCTCCTCTGCAGTGGGCACTGGGCCAGACCAGGGCTGGGACAGAACGTCAGAGTTAGGGACGTTCAGATTCACCTTCTCACCCTTTCACTCAACGCACTTCCTGTGTGACACAGGACAACATACTGGAAACTGTGACTGTCAGTTCCCTAATCTGCACAAGGTGGAATTAATACCTCCTTCCCGTAGGCCGGGGTGGGAAGGGGATGCTCTGTGCCCAGCAGCCTGTTTGCTTGGCCCCCATGCCCGTCCCTTTGCAGGTGGATGGATCTGAACTCCTGACAGCTGGTCATCCAGCAGCCCAGAGTGGCTCGAGGTAGATTGTCTGCAGCAGCGACAGCCAGCCTCTTTCTTCCTTGCCCATTTCCTCCTACAGAAACTCTAAGCTGTAGATACTTTCCCAGACTCCCCTGTGGCCACATGCCCAGCCCTGACCAGTGAGATGACCATAGAAGGGTCTCTTTTGGAATGCCTGGGTGGCTCAGCGGTTGAGCCTTCAGCTCAGGGTGTGATCCTGGGTCCAGGGATCGAGTCCCACATGAGGCTCCCTACAAGGAGCCTGCTTCTCCCTCTGTCTATGCCTCTGCCTTCCTCTCTGTGTCTCTCATGAATAAATAAAACCTTAAAAAAAAAGTGTCTCTTTCATCTCGTAGGCCCATAGGGGTCTCCAGGGAAATATTTATTTCCCGAAAGAAAGGTGAGCTGCTGTGGGTAAGGCCTCTTTCTTCCTAGCCATAGATGTCACCACTGTGACCATGCCACGTGCAGAGAAGAAGCAGAGGCTGGCTTTGTGGGTATGGAGTCAGTGTAGTTATTCCACAGCGCCCCACATTTGGGATCTAATGCCCTGGATCTAATCTTAAAATACTGAGTTATTTTATCTTTGAATTTGTATTTTGTAAGTGAAGTCCGATGAGACAATGGAGCATGCTTTGGAGGCATGAAGCCTTCGTTCACCACTGGTCCTGCCTCCTGCTGCCTCCTCACGTCTCAGGAGGGGTCTTGGCTGCCCCCTGCCCACCTCCTGCTGCTCTAGGCCACCCCCCCCCGCCCCGGGCCACCACATGTCAGTCCCATGATTGGCAAGGAGAGGAGCCCAGCAGCCAGCGTGCCCAGTTGGGGCAGGATGCCCCTGGCCACCTGGGTCTCATTAAATAGCAAATAAAAACACCTTGACGGGTCAAGAAAGAGACAAGAGAAAAAAAGAAAATGTTTTATATTTTAGTACTTTCTATAGCACTTTTATCCTGCTTTTTTAAATAACTGGCCCTTCGTTCTCATTACAGCTGGGCCTTGCTGATTATGTAGCTGCCCCTGGCTGAGATGACGGGTTGGCGGTGACAGACACAAAGGATAGAAAGAAACTGGATTCTCCATTGGTTGAGCTGTTAAACCAATTCTGGAAGAGCCCCCTGCAGCTGTTGGCCGAGAGAATTCTCTTTATTGCTTGAGGCACTGTCAGGAGGACATCTTGTTACTTGCAGCCAAAAGCATCCTGACACAGAGTCATTTTATTTTCTACTCTCAGGATGATGCATGAGGGCCCCCACAGAGCAGCTGAGTGACAGTGCATGAGATAACCGCGTGCACAGACGTGTTGATGCTGAAAAGTGAGGACCCACTCATACCGTCGCCAAGCAGCCGTTAGCCTGGACTTCTTAACAGCAACCATAACTTCACGGCTCATTTTTATTTTATTTTATTTTATTTTATTTTATTTTATTTTATTTTATTTTATTTTATTTTATTTTTATTTTATTTTATTTTATTTTATTTTATTTTATTTTATTTTATTTTATTTTATTTTTATTTTTATTTTTATTTTAGTTCAATTTGCCAGCATATAGCGTAACACCCAGTGCTCATGCCGCACGATTCACTTTTAAAGTGCCGTCTTACAGGATCCTGCTGTCAGTATTACTTTCCTCACTTTTCAGATGTGCAGTGTGAGGCTCAGAGACGTTAAGTCATTTGTCTAAGGCCACACAGCTCCTAAGTGTTGGCGGCAGAGATCAGATCCATTATTTCACGGCTAGAAAGACCGTGGCCTTTGCACTACACCTTGGTCTCTCTTGTTCCTTCACCACTTCCTCCTCTCGTCCCTGCTACCTGCTGGGATGCCTCTGTGTGCCCCGTGCTGCTCCGGGGGTCACTCTCTGGCTGCCCATCTTCCTCAGGACTCTTTCCCTGAAGTTGCTGCTGGGACAAGACGGCAGTGTGAGCATCAGACACCAGCAGGCCCTGTAGTTTGGCTCAGGGCCCTGCATCCCACCAGGGTTCCCTCTGCTTCGTTCTCACGCCCAAGGAGGCCTTCCGCTGGCACGTCACTGACGGCCGTGCCCTGTGGTCAGGACCCGGAGGGCAGAGGCCTGATGCCCACCTCTCCGCCAGGTACAGCTGCAGCAGGTGCGAGAGAGCCCGGAGCCCACGGGTCCTTTCCTTACCGGGCTCTGGAGCTCGCTCTCTCTCCCCCACTTACTTCCCCAGGCCCCCCACTTCCTCTTCGCCCAGACATTCCAAGAGTCCCCTCTGGCCTGTCTCCTGGCCGCGATGCACACTGGAGCCCGAGCCCTGGTCAGTGGAAACCCTTGGAATTGTATCTGCCGTCCCGTGGCCCCATGGGACGCTCTCACCCCTGCCATCAGGAATGCGTCTCTGGGGCGGTTTGGGGGAAGCCAGGCGGCCCTTAATGGTAATAGTCCTAACTGCGGCCAATTTTCGGTAATTGGTGGCATTTGCCGGGGCATTCCTGCCTGTCGCAGCCGCTCCTTTATGCCCGCTTTGATCTCTACCAGTCTCCAGGAGAGACAAAATGCTGTTGTCATCTCCAATTACCGCAAGGGGCAGCGCGGCCTTGACCTTGCCACCGCGTCCCCAGCCTGCACAAGGCGGCAGCTGCGGAGGAGGGAGGATGGGTGGCAGGTGAGGGGAGTCCCCAGCTCCCTTCCTGGGGGCTGGGGCCTCTGGAAACCCAGCTGACATTATGTGTGACGGTGGGACTCCAGAGCAGAGAGCCTGGGGGAGCAGGGGGGCAGTGGGGAGGGATGTGCTAGCAGATAATAGAGAGCGAAGACCCCAAGCACCTCTGTGCCAAGCACATCCCTTCCCTCTAAAGCCCTGAGCATGTCCTCTGCCGGGATGTATACTTATCCCCATTTTACAGAGAAGGATGCTGAGGCTCAGAGAAAAGCCATGGCTGGTGGGTGGGGAGTGGTGGGAGGTGCAGGGGGTCTGGCCCAGGTCCACCTGGCTCTGCTCAGAGATCTTTCCGCCTTGCCCAGCTCCTGGAACCTGCGGGCGACGCCAGGCTCCATCTCCCCCACCAGGCTCGGAGCTCCTCGAGGACAGGAATCAGGTCCCATTCGAATCTGTGCCTCCCGCAGCTCCTAGTGCAGCACCGGCCATGGTGCAAACCCAGCCTAGTGGAGTCAAGCGTGGGGACGAGTCCCTTGTCTTCTTTTTTCTCTCACACTGACTTGTCAGGGATGTCATCCAAGCTACTGGCTCTAAGACATCGTGTGTAGCCTGACACCTCCCACTTTTCTGTCGCATGGATCCACCTGCCTATGTGATGTCTCCACCGGATGTCTAACAGACACGTTCAGTTCACTCGGTCCCAAACTGATCTCCTCGGGTTCCTCCCCAGCAGGCTCCCCCTGCAGTCTTGAAGATCTTCATTTTTGGGTTCTCAGGGACATCCTGTCAGTATGACTTAAAAAAAAAAATCCACAATCCAACAGTTTCACCCCACCTTCACTGCCACCACCACCTCTCACTGAGATTATTGAAATTGCGTCCTCACTAATCTCCCACCATCTGTCCCTTGCTCCCCCCCCCCCCCCCCCCGCTGCACCGCAGGCCAGCCCAGCAGCTGGATGGATCCTGCAAATACTTAATTCAGATATTGTTGCTTTTCTGCTCCAACCGTCCAGCTGCCCCTCGCTCCCCCATGGGGAGATTCACTGGGGTCATTGACGTAGTGCCCGGCATCCCTGTAAAGGGACTACAGCCAAGAGTGGAATGGTTAAGGCCCATAGCGTGGGCCATGGAAGCACCGGGTAGGGGGATTGATTCTGATGGGTAGAGGAAGGCTTCCAGGAGGAGGTGTCATTGGTTGCTAAGCTTTGAACCCTGAATCATGGTTGACTTGGGAGCACCCTGGTGAGTGTCCCCTGAAGCCTGACCCCACCGAAGGATCTAACCCAGCTTCTGGGTGAGCACAGGTTCACATCACCACATCTCTCCGCTCCTTCGGTGTGCTGACACTGGGCAGGTCCTGAGGGCTCGACATCCTTGCTCCCTTTACGAAACATATTCCAGTCGGGTCGACAGACAATTGGCAAGTATACAAATGAGAAGGCTCTTTGGGAGCAGCACAAGCGGTATTATTATTTACTGTGCAAAAATAAATACCTGCACCAGCTTTTTCCTGATACACCAGCGCAAGCTCGAAAGATGCAGATAATTTTTAATAGTGGCTTGAACTGATGGAGAGCCACCTCCAACTGCCAGAAGCCCAAATCAGCAGCAGCTCAGCCCTAACCCCCCTTGGCTTTCTGGGGCTCTGAGTCCTATGCGTGCTATGTGAAGATATCTCTTCCTCCCCATGTGGTCCTACAAGGTAAATCCTATTGTCTATGTTTCACCAGGGAGGTGAAGCCACTTGCTCACAGTGGCACAGCCAGCTAAGGACAGTACCTAGATCCGTAGCAGTGCCCGCTCTCAGCCACGACCCCCGGCCACCAGCCCAGGAGGCTTGCTGAGCCACAAAGACATCACATGAAGGTCTCATTCTCTCAGGGCTGATTCAGGGCCCACCACCATTCATGTTGTAGGTGGTCTAGGTGGGTGAGCACCAAGGCGACCTGAAGGGCTCATTCCTGTGGGTTTGTCCTGCCCCGGAACCCTCTCCACCCCCACCTGCACTGCCCGCATTGCCATCCCGGCCGCCGGGCACACACCCAGAGACCTTTGCACTGCAGTTGGGAAAGTTATTTAACAAGAAACTTTCTGCATCTTTCTTTTTCTCTTGCCAGAGGCTTCTGCATACATAATTCTGCAAATTCTGCTGTGCTATTTCCTTGTAGAAGGCGAAGCAATTTTTATTCCTGGTCCTCTTTCTATTTCAATTCCCTCTAAATATTTCTGTGGTCACTTCCTCCTTCCTTTTTTACAATGATATATGTTTATAGCTATGTCTACACCTGTATTTATAGTATGTAGGTGCCATTCTGCTGCCTTCATTTCGTCATTTCAGGAGGAGGCAGGGACCCAAAGTTCCAGGCAAGGACTGTCTGTTTATCCACCTAAGTGACCTCAAAAATAATTCACAGCAAGCAGGTCGGGTTTGATGGGATGCTTCCACAAAATCAAACTCTAGACCCAGAAGCGTGTGGTAATACTCAAAGTGCTGAGGGAGCTGTGGGGGGCACCTGCGGCCGGCCCCAAGGCCCCCCAGCTCTGTGCAGAGGACCTGGGTTATGTGGTAGAAGCCATATGGGCTTCAGCATCAGCAGGCTTGGGATTGATTCAAAGCCTGGCTCTGCCAGTTTCTTGGGCAAGCTTCTTAACTGCCCTGGCTGCCGTTTCCTTGGTAAATAGTGATGACGATGATGTTTACCTGGCATGGACCTGGGAGGATTGATGTCATAACGCCCACAAAGGGCGTAGCACAGAGCCGGACACATAGTTGGCACTCAGCCCCCTCTGTGGACTGCGGGTAGACTCTGGAATCATCAGGTGTGTGGGTGGCGTTTGGCAGATGCACAGAGCTGCACCGACGGGTTGCTGCTTCCTGCTTGGGGCATGTTCTCCTACAGCGGGGGCCCCAGAAAGGCCTCCCTGAGGGATAGGTGAGCAAGTATGCACTTACGGGCCCCACTAGCTCACACCCAACCACCGTCACGATGGAAAAGCATTCCCTGGGGCTGGGGTGACAGCTTGTGGATTTTGCAGATTCTTTGCTTCTGTTTTCTCCCTCCCCGACCCCAGCAGCTAGTTGCTTTGTGTTTTTGTGTTAGTTCTACCGGGTAAGCAGGGGAAAGGATATGACCTTTGAGTCAGTCTTTTCCTCCGTGTGCCAGCAACATTGTGCATGGGGATGAAGGCAAGCCCACACCAAATATTTACTGAGTTCCTAGTTAGTGCCAGACACTGTGCTAGACACTGGAGATCCAGTAATGAAAAGACGAAGACCCTGCTCTTGTGGGGCTTATATACTCTTATGAAAGGCGGCAGGAACAAATGCATATATAGTTAATAAAATGCAGGGGCAATAAGAGCCATGAAGAATATAAAGCAGGGCAAGAGGATAAAGAGGAATGAGGGGAAGGGGTGGGGTTCTGTGGATAGAGTGGCTAGGCAAATGTCCCTTCTTCACTTTTTGAAGAAGTGACATTTTTTTGTTGTTTCTTTATGATTTTATTTATTTACTCATGAGAGACACACAAAGAGAGGCAGAGACATAGGCAGAGGGAGAAGCAGGCTCCATGCGGGGAGCCCGATGTGGGACTCGATCCCTGGACTGGGATCACACTCTGGGCCAAAGGCAGATGCTCAACCACTGAGCCACCCAGGCATCCCAAGAAGTGACATTTGAATAAAGAAGAGAATGAGGATGTGAATCATGTGTTGGGTGGGGGGAGTGGGGAGCTTTTCTGGCAGAAGGTAATGATCCATAGATGACAAACTGGTCAGCTATTGCCACAATAATGCCACATAACAAGCATTCCCAAACTCAGCGGCTTAAGACAACAATTATTTATTCTTGATGATGCCTCTGCAGATCAGTTAGTGGTTGGCTGGTCTGGGGTGGCCTCAGCCAACCTTGGTTCCACTCTGCAAATCCGTGTCTCTCATCCTCTTTGGATCAGCATGCTGGGGAGGCCATGTTGTCATTTTGACAGCAGGAGAGCAATAGGGAAAAAAGTGGAACTCTGTTAGAGTTTAGGCTTGGGGCTAGCACACTGGGCCTTCTACCCATCCTTCATGGTCCAGAGCACATCACAGGGTCAAGTTTAACACCAATGGAGTAGAGAAGTAGACTTTACCTCTGGCGGGTGCAACTGCAAAGTACAGAGAGGGAAAGGTGAAGAATTGGGAACAGTGGTGCTATTTACCACCGATGGGAAGCAACTTTGTGTGTTTGAGTATCAGTCATAGACCAGCCATAGGCTGGAATGGATGAAGAGCAGAGAGGTAAGATTTGAGGTCAATGACCCGGGCAGGGCCATATCATACATGGCCTTGATCAGAATTTGAACTAATGCATGTGATGAGAAGCCACCAGGGAGCTATTAATCTTTATTTGAATTTTAATCAAAGTAGGTGGCACCGAATAAAGTACACAAAAATGAAGTATACACATCAGTGATAAATGTTTACATAATGAAAGGCGAGTTTTGCCTATTTTGAACTATATATACATGGAATTAGTAAAGTATTTCTTTGTGCCTGTCTTCTTTTGATCAACCTGGTCTGCAAGAGTCATCCATATCTTATATATAGCATTTAGGTTCTTTTTTATCCCCGCCATCACTATATACTATTCCATCATATGCTATATCTTAATTTACTTATCTATTCTATTATTAATGGACATTTGAATAGTTTCCAGCATAGGCCTATTAATAAAAATCCTGCTAATATTTTTGTTCATGTTTCTTGACACACATGTAAGCATTTCTGTTAGATACATACCTAAGAACATGTATCATGTATATATATATATAAATATGTATATATATATAATGAATATATATTGAATATAATGAATATATAATGAATATATAATATCTAATGAATATATATATTCATTAGATATATATATAGTCTGCTTCAGTAGAGTGGCCAAAAAATGTGATTCTTGGACATATGTACTACAAACATCTTCCATTTTATTTTTCAATTTTTTAATTTTTCAATTTTTTAATTTCTTTCATTTTCCATTTTATAGTTTGCCTTTTGGCGCTTTTTAAAGTGTCTTTTGGGGGCACCTGAGTGGCTCAGTGGTTGAGTGTCTCCCTTCAACTCAGGTCATGATCCCAGGGTCCTGGGATCAAGCCCTGTACTGGGCTCCCAGCTCATTGGAGAGCCTGTTTCTCCCTCTCTCACCCCCTTGTGCTTGCTCTCTCTAGCATTCTCTGTCTTTCTCTCTCAAATAAATAAATAAAATCTTAAAAAAAAAAAAAACGGTGTCTTTTGGTGACCAGAAGTTCTTGATTTTAATAAAATCCAATTTATCAGTCTTTTTACTTGTAGTTAGTATTCTTTGTATTTGGTTAAAGAAATCTTTGCTTACACAAAAATCATAAAGATATTCCCCTATGTTTTCTTTAGATGCTTTATTGTATTATTTTTAACATTTAAGGACTTGAACATATTTACTTATTTATTTATTCAAAAGATTGTATTTATTTATTCATGATAGACACAGAGAGGCAGAGGGAGAAGCAGGCTCCCTGCGAGGAGCCCGACATGGCACTGAATCTTGGATCCCAGGATCACAACCTGAGCCAAAGGCAGAGGCTCAACCGCTGAGCCACCCAGGCGTCCCAAGGACTTGAAAATATTTAATGAATTTACACAAATCAATAAGAAAACAACAGACAAGCCCATTTTTTAAACTTTTTTTTCCAAGATTTTATTTTTAAGTAATCTCCATACCCAACGTGGGGCTCGAACTCAAAACACTGAGATCAATAGTCATATGCTTTATTCACTGATCCAGCCGGGTGCCCCCAGGCAAACCTATTTTTTAAATGAATAAAATTATTGAACAAGATCTTCACAAAAGAGGACATCCAAATGGCCAATAAGCCCATGAAAAGATGTTTGATGTCATTAGTCATTGGAGAAATGCAAATTCAAACTATTTGAGATTGCTCTAACACACCCACAAGTGTGGCTAAAATGAAACAAAACAGAAAATAACAAGTGTTTATAAGGATTTGCAGTGACTCCTGGCAAGAGTGCATATTAAATACAACCTTTTTGGAAAACTCTTGGGTGGTTTCTACTGAAGCTGAGTGTACACATATCCTGTCAACATACACATCAGATGGGCCTGAGTAGAGGGTCATCCTACAGATTTGTTGAAGACATGAAAGCTAGGGAAGGAATGAGAATTCATTCCAGATTAGAGGAGACTGGAAAGACATGAACACAAAATGCAAATTGATGTTTCTCATGACCAGACTCTATGATGACAGTTCTGTTTCTTGCTTTATTGCATTGGCTAGGACATCATCTGAGAATTACAAGCAGATGAGTGGCATGATATGATTTGCTGCCTTGAAAGATGACTCTCGTGGCTGTCTGAAGAACAAATGGGCAGAGTTTGGCAGGAATGAGGCCACTTAGGAGACTGTTGCTCATTTAGGCAAGGGATGATAGTCATGTGGACCAGGGCAGGTAGAGAGCGGAGAGAAACAGTCGGAATCCAGAGGTATTTCAAGGGGACTGCCAACAGAATGTGCCAATGTGAAGTATGAAAAGGAGAAAAAGGAGGCAAGAATGATGATGCTAAGTTGTTGGCTTCAACATTTGGATGATTGATGCTCATCATTTACTGAGATGGATGAGGCCACGGGGCCGGGACAGGCTTAAGTGTGATGAGGTGAGCAGTGGGAATCCAGAGACTCAAGTTTGAAACATTCAAGAGGGTGTCAAATAAGCAGTTGGGTTTGTGAATGTGAAGCTCAGAAGAGAGGACAGAGCAGGGGAGACATCTTTTAGAGCCATAAGGGTAAAGTGATATTCAATGCCTTGAGAATGGATGGGTCACTAATGGAGTGACTGTAGGAGAAGAGGAGGAAAGATGAGGAGAGAGACCAGGGAAGGCAGGATCTGGAAAGAGCGGTCAGCTCAGTGGCAGAAAAACCAGGAAGATGTGGTAGCTCAAAGTAGGTGAAGAAAGGGTTTCAAGATGGAGGAAATTGTGATCAATCATGTCAAACGCTGCCAAGAACATGAGGATGAAAGTGGACCATTGGATTTGGTAAACTGGATGTCTAAAGACTATTGACTCCAAGTGAGACTGGATAAATGACGTCCCTTCATAAACTGTCAAGGGCAGGATTTGGTCAGGGTCGGACACGTGTTTGTGATCACAGTTACCAGTACCCCACAGGGATAGCTCCCTCGAATCTCTTGAATCCTGGGAATGGTGATCCCAAGTGAAATGTGAAGGAGCAACCACTGTCACTCAAAGTACTGGTTTTAATGGCCTCAGAAACTTTGGGGTTTGTCAGAGTCAGGGCACTCAGGTGGTTGGCCGTGAAGACCCGAAGTGAATCACATTCTTGCTACCACTCACCAGTCTTTATTTTTAGGTGAATAGGGAAGAAAAATCTAGGTTTTTTTGTTTGTTTGTTTGTTTGTTTTTATTTTTTTTCAGAGCAAGTCCCCAGCTTCATTTCAGCCATCAAGGCCTCCTTGAAACTCTCAGCAAGGGTGGTAGCTTAGGGCTAAGTTCACTGAGGAGGATTTCGCTTCCCCTACTAGCACGTTGATTGGTTGATTACTTGCTTGGTTGGTTATTTTTTAAATTTTTTGGTGCATTCATTCATTCACTCATGACTTCTTTATTCAACAATCCTTGCTGAATACAGGCACTCTAGGGCTTTGTAAAAGTAGAAGACCTGGTTCAAAGTTGTGTTGGGGGGCGGGGCATGACAGCAGATAAAAGGCCATGTAGTGGACGGGACCAGTGCCAGGACAGAGCCTGTAGAGTTGCTGTCCGGAAGCAACACAACGAGAGAGGTGTCAGCTTCGTCTGGGGAGGTTGAGACAACCTTCCAAGTGAGGCCAAGGGCTACCTGGGGCTTGGTGGAATTGGTCCAGTCCCCCACACTGGGAGGGACCCAGGGCAGATGAAGCAGTAGAGGCAAAGGCAGAAAACTGCAAGGCATTTGCAGAGCTTAGACCATAAATGGAGAGAAGACTTGCAAGAGCTGGAGCCTGGGCGAGTAATGATAGTAATTACTATTATAACAATAGCGCTGGGTAACATTTATTCAGTTAGTTGAATAGCGACATTTATTGCATGGTTGCTGTGCGCTAGGCCCTTTTCAATGGAGAGAACACTGCATCCTGTAGTGTTTAGGCAGAGCTATTTTATTCTCCTTTTCTAGCCAGGTCCTGAGAGGATGGCTCCAATGCACAGACGCCCACATTCTAGAATGGGTGCCAGCCTGCCTAGGTGGAACTTGCAAAGGAGGTTGCCGACCACGGATCTCAGGACCTCCATCTGCTTCTCCCAGAACACAAGAGAGGCCAGAAGATGGGAGGACTCCTTCAATGAAGTGCTCCTTGTACGTGAGCACTCCCTCACCCCCACCCTTAGTCCCCTCCTCCAACCAGGGACACGTGGGTGGTGCTTTCCTCTTCCAGGCTCCTTGGTGGGGGGGACTTCAAGGAAGCAGCGGAGAGCCTGTCATGTGTCTTCCACAGCCTCGGAGACACAGTGGGCTGGCTGACTCATTCTTAAGGAGTCTCCAGAGCTTTGAGAGGCTGCCCGAGTGGCTTTGGCAGCCTGGGAGGGAGCAGCGTAAATGTACTCACGTTGAAAATGGGACAAAGGGTGCAGAAGCGTTCCCCGAGGACCATGATGCTTCTAGCCATTTGCTTCCCGGCTGAGGGAGGAGAAACTGGAACTCTGAACAAAGTTAGGAGTTTTGGTCATTAGATTGAATGAACACAATATTGACTATAACGAGACAGGAGACCACTGTGATGATGATGATGATTATCAGTGAGATCCTTCCAGGGTGAGCAGATAAGCCAGGAGGCCTGCCCAAGATTTCATCAAGGGGCGGAAACTAACCCCCAAGAGCAGGCTGTGGAAGAGCAGGCTGTGGAAGGCATGCTGGAGCGGCTTAGCAGTCTCACCTTTAAGCCCTGCCCTGTCATATGTTGGAACAGGTGCAGACCTGCCTCGTGTCCAGTGAGGTCAGTCCTATTATTCTTACTAGTCTACAAATGAAGAAACTGAGGTGCAGGGCTGAGGCACAGGGTTTTGAAAGGATAGACTGGAGGTGAAGAATTATAGTACAGGACAGGAGGATGGGTCTCTCTGCCAAGTGGAGGAGGAGGTAAGAGCTGTTCCCTGGTTCCCAAGACAAGCAGGCTGTCCTCCCCGATGTTACGTGGAGTGGCTTGGGAGTGGGGAGGCTGGTGGAGTTCGGGGCTGGAGATGGTTAAGCCCCCACCCAGAGCTGGCTCTAGGGCTCCCCCTGGATGAGACCCAAGGCAGTGCAACAGTCCTGGGGTAGTTCTGGGTATGCAGACCCTGCACTTGAGATGGAAATCTCAGATGGCATTCAGGAGATGCCAAAGGTCAGAAATTTACCACAGATCGGGGACTGGAGAGAAGACAGATTGCAGGAGGATGCCCAGACTTTTGCTTCTGAAAAGAAGCGAGTTTCATGCAGGTGGGGAGAAAAGGCTGGGGGAGATGACACAGTGGGAAAACCCTGGCCCAGAACAGCTCCAAAGCACCCCCTTCTCATGGTACAAGTTGCCTTCCAGTTCCTTCTCTGCCTAGCTGTGTGGCCTCAGGAAACACCGCTCTAGCCTTTGGACACCCTTCAGATGTTGACACAGGTTTGGAGAGTAAACCAAGGGCCCATCCCTAGAAGCTCCCCACCCCCAAGGGTTGCTTTGGGCCCTTTTACAACAAAAGGGACAGCCCCACTCCCCACCCCCTACACCTGTTGGCCTCCACTCCAGGAAGCAACCTATAGGTCCTAAATGATAGTCCTTATTTGTTTAACATTTTACTGGCCCCACCTGGCTCCAGGGGTATTTACAGGTGTCCATTATAAGACAAAAAAAGCCCCAGCTAGGCCTCCACCATCCACAACAGCTTTGCACATCTGCCTTCCTCTCTGGGAGGGACAACAGAACCCTGTGTGGCCCAGGGTGCAGAGGATGAAGATTTGGGTAGGCCTGCAGTCCCAGCTGTGCTGATTACTGCAGCCCTCGGGGCCCCCCGGGCGAGTCACTATGTCCCTCTCATGAACAGTTTTCTCTTCTGTGAAATGCGTGTGTAATTCATACTCCCGGGTCTTAAGAGATGGTTGTGAAAACCAAGTGAGGTAAGAAATAGGGCTTCACAAGTGGTCAAGTGCGTGCACAAAGACCTGGATATTATTTTTACCATACAAGTACCTCCTTCTCCTCTTGATATTTTCCTGTGGTTCTTGGGTGGGTATGAATGGATTCTGTGCTGTCTAGGGGTGCAGGACCAGAGCACTGGGGGGAGGTATTCTCAGGCCCCTTTCTGTCTGGCTGTTCTGGTCCCCTAGCCAGTTCAGGGAAGGTGGCCGGGTCAGCATAAGCCACACCCAGGGCAGATCCAACAGATGTGACTTTGAGCCCAGTGCGGAACCTGCAATCCTGGAGCACCCTGGGAGGTGATTGTTACCTGTGAAATGCCTTGTCCAGACTCATGCTGCTGGTAAGGAGCAGAGCTGGGATTTAAAGCTGGCTCACACACACACACACACACACACACACACACACACACACAAGCCTGCTCACCTTAACACCCAGGCTCCTTTCCCTACTCTCCATTTACCAGCATCAACAGTACCCCCCTATCTGTCACTGTCAGGGATGACACCACAGCTGGTGGAGCTCATGGTGCTGGCAATCCAGAGCATCTTGTCAAGAATCAGCTTCTATGGGTATTTATTTCTCAGACAACTGATACTCCTTTGAAAATCTTGACCACTGTTTTGTTTGCTTTTTTGTTTTGTTTTGTTTTGTTTTTGTTTTGGTTAAAAAGCTTTCTAAAGCATATTATGCATGTCCCTCCATCCTGAACAGAATACAGACAACCATTTGTCTTATTTGGTTTATTATAACAGAACAGAATACAGACAACCATTTGTCTTATTTGGTTTATTATAAACCAAATCAAGTTTATAATAAACTTGATTTCCAATGCAAAGATACTGCATTGAAATAATGTCAAACGAATCTGATTTTTCCATAGAAAGAATGTCATAAGAAGGGACAATGTCCCTCACCAAGGATCCAAAGCTGAATTTGAATAAGAATGAACACAAATGATGAAACTTAATTAACTAGCTGGTGTATCCTAATACCTTAGTGCAGTGCCCGGATACCTAGTAGGTACTCTGTAAACCTTTGCTGAATTAATAAAAGAATGAATATATACTCAACGACACAAAGCTGTAAAATAAAATATAGCAATTGATAACATTTCATTACTATGTTTCCTAGGAGAGGGACCAGGTGCCAGGGAACCCTGAGATACAAGCTATGCAGGGGCTGGAAAAATTATCTGGAGCTGGAGGGAAAGGTAGCTCAGTCTGAGAGCAAGACTAATTTCAGATTTTTCTATTTCTTCTTGAGTCAGTTTTACTAGGATGCGCTTTCCAAGTAATCTGTTTCACCAAGTTGACAAATGTATCAGCATAAAGTTATTCATTATTATCCACTGAAACTTTGTAGCATGTGTAGCAATGCTCCATCTTTCATTCCTGGTATTGGTAAGCTGCGTTGGTTTTTCCCCCCTATCTTTTCTTTGTCAATCCAACTGGAGATTTATGTTTTATTCATCATTTCAAAGAAACAACTTTCAACCTTGCTGATTTTTGCTGTTGCCTGTTTGCTTTTGGTTTCACTGATTTCTATGCATCTTTATAACGAGCTTTGTTCGAGTTCAGTCTGGTCTTTTAGACTTTAAAACTTTGTTCTTTTTATAACATAGGCCTTTAAAGGTAAACATAAGAAGTGTTTTAGCTGCATCCTACATCTCTCACTATGTTATCTTTTTTTATGATTCAGGTTGTAATATTTTCTAATTCCCTTGGTGTTTCCTCTGTGACTCATGGGTAGATGTGCTGAGGAAAATTTAAAAATGTTAAATAGAGAAGGATCAGTAATGTTGTTTGGAGCCATACTGTTGCCTGAGGTAAAAGGAAAAATCAGAAATACTGATCCCACCATTATTTAAAATTTTGGTGTTTTGTTCCTCATGGATTTTTTTTTTGCATTAATTTTGATTTTTAAAAATATATTTTTTGTTATTTTTTAAAAAGGCAATTTGTTGCCTTAAAATATTATCTATTGTGATGACAGAGTTTGTTGGTGAACCTTTACATTTTGCCCCCAAGGTGAGTGAGTGCCTCACTTGCCTTACCCTAATCCTGACCCTGGTTCTATCAGGTATCAATGGAGTGACTGTCAAAATCTCCAACTGTGGGATCCCTGGGTGGTTCAGCAGTTTAGTGCATGCCTTCAGCCCAGGGCAAGATCCTAGAATCCCAGTTGGACTCCCTACATAGAGCCTGCTTCTCCCTCTGCCTGTGTCTTTGCCTCTCTCTCTGTATTTCTTATGAATAAATAAAATCTTTAAAAAAAAAAATCTCCGACTGTGATTGTGAATTTATTTCTCCCTTTAATTCTGTGAATTTTTGCTTCACTCGCTTTGAAGCTTTACTATTCATACATGCATTTTAAGGTTATTATGTTTTTTTTTTAATTTATTTATTTATTCATGAGAGACACAGAGAGAGAGAGAGAGGCAGAGACACAGGCAGAGAGAGAAGCAGGCTTCCTGCAGGGAGCCTGACGTGGGACTCGATCTCGGGTCACCAGATCAGGCCCTGGGCCAAAGGCGGCGCTAAACCGCTGAGCCACCCGGCTGCCCTATTATGGGTTTTTTAATGAATTGATCATTTTAACATTATGGAATGTTCCTCTTTTTCTCTGGCAATACATCTGGTCTTGAACTCTACTTTGTCTGATATGAATGTATCCACACTAGCTTTTTTGTGCTTAGTGTTTCCATGTTATGCATTTTTTTCCATCATTTGACTTTCACATCTACTTTTTTCATTATGTTGAGAGTTCTCTCTTGTCAACAATGTCAAGCTGGGTCTTGTTTTAATTTTTGATTGTTTACTCTTTGATCCAGTTCGACAACTGCTATCTTTCAACCAGAGTGTTTATTTTATGCATAAAGGAATTACTGATATGGTCGGGTGCAGGTCTTCATTTCCTACTTTTTTTTGTCTTTCTCCTTCTGTTTCTTTATTTCTCCTTTTGGGTTTCCTTTTGCGATAACAGAATATTTTTAGTGTTCCATTTTAGCATTTGTGTTACTTCTTAGTGGTTACTTTAGGTATATAATGTGCACTCTGAACTTACCACAGCTCACCTTGAATTAGTATTACACCATTTCATGTAAAATGCAAGCATTGCCATGAAGGGCAGAAATCCATTTACCCTTGTCCTGTCCTTTGTGCTTTTCCTGTCATATATTTTACTTCTTCCTAAGTTATAAACTCTACAATACACTTAAAATGTTTTTGCTTTAAGTGCTTATGTGTCTTTTAAAGAAATTAAGAAAAAAATCGTCATTATATTTACTATAATACTTAACATTCCTGGTACTGCTCTTTCCTTCCACGAGATTCCTATTTCCATCTGCGTCAGTTTCCTTTAGCATGAGAAATTGCTTTTCCTATTCCTTGTGGTGTGGATCCACCAGCAGCAAATTCTCTCGGCTCTTGTTTATCCGAGGATGTCTTCATTTCCCTGTATTTCTTTTTTTTTTTTTTTTTCATTTCCCTGTATTTCTGAAGAAAATGTACTTACTGGCTACAGAATTTTAGGTTGACAGACATTTTCCTTCATACTTGTGAAGCTGTGAATCCATTGTCTTCTTCTGTCATCCTGTTTCTACTGAGAAGGCAGCTGTCACTCCCATTATTGTTGCCCTGTACTTAAATTTTTTTTTTTTTTTTATACTGGACGCTTTTAAGATTTTCTCTTTCATTTTGATTGTGATGTGGATTTCTTTCTATCTTTTCCTGCTTGGGGTTTGTTGACATTTTCAGGACTTGTAGTTTGTCGGAAATTTGAAAAGAAAAAGTATGGCCATGATTTCTCCTTATCTTTTTTTCTGTCCCCATATTACTCTCTTCTTATGAGACTCTGGATGAGCATATGTTAACCTGCTGGCTAGTCCTACTAACAGCTATTTATCCAGTTTGAATAATTTCTATTGTGTTTTCTTCAAGTTCATTGATTGTTTCTTCTGTTATGTCCAATCTGCTTTAAGCCCATTCAATATAGTTTCACAGCTTTCCTGATGTGTAATTGACATATAATAAATTAAACATACTTGAAGTGTAAACTCTGAAGAATTTTGATATATGTAAACAACCCACAAAACCATCATACAATTAAGAAAATGGATTTACTCATTACCCCTCAAAATTTCCTTTGCTTCTTTGAAATCTATTCCCATCTCTCACCCTCCATCCCCAGGTAGCCACTGGCCTGGTTTCTGTCACTACAGATTAGTTTGCCTTTTCTAGAATTTTATCTAATCAAAATTGGACAGTATGTGCTGTTTTTCTTTTCTGTCTGGATTCTTTCTTAATGACATAATTATTTTGCACCTCACACATGGTGTTGCAGGGGTTGACAATGAATTCTTTTTTTTTATTACTGAGTTGTATTCTGTTATATGGATGTACCAGTTTGTTTATCCATTCACCTATTAATGGACATGAGTTATTTTCAGTTTTTGGCTATTATAAAAAAAATAGCCTGCTGAGAGCATTCATGTATTGGTCTCTGTGTGGAAATAGACTTGCATATCTTGTGCATAAACTCCTTGGACAATGGCTAGATCATACATAAGTGTGTGTTTAGCTTGAAACCACCAAAGTGTGTTCCAAAATGGTTGTATCATTTTATATTTCCACCAACAGTGCAGAGAGTTGCAGTTGCTCCACACCCTTGGCAATACTTGGAATAGTCAGCCTTCTTCAAGGAATGAAGAGCAGCAGAAATGATAAATATGTGGGTAAATATAAATTTTTCTTCTTTTAAAGAATCCCTTTAAAAGGGACTATGGGTTGCCTGGCTGGCTTAGTTAGTAGAGCAAGTGACTCTTGATATCCGAGTCATGAGTTCAAATCCCACATTGGGTAGGGGTCCTACTTAAACAAAAAAAAAAAAGATACATGTTTAAAGGAAAAATACTGACAACATAGTATGCAGCTTATAACACACATAAGCAAAAACACTTGACACATTAGCACACGAAGGCCAGGAGAGAGGAAATGGAAGTTCACTGCTGTAATGTAATAAACTGATGTATATCTCATACAGTATATGAAGCAACATAATATCACATGAAGGAAGCATGCAATAAGTTAGAAACATATGCTATAACCCTAAAGCAACCACTAAAGCAAATATAGAGCTGTAGCTAAGAAACCAACAAAAGAGATAAAATGGAATCATGAAAAATACAATCCAAAAGAAGGCAGAAAAAGAGGACAAAAGGAACAAAAAACAAATGGGACACTATCAACCAGCATGACACACTTGATATTTGCAGACACTTCACTCACAGATGGCAGAAAATACACTCCTTTCAAATGCACGTGGAATGCACGTCAAGGCAGTCTGCATTCTGGGCTACTGACTAGGTCACCATATGTGCCTTTGGATTCCAGGTATATAAAGTGTGGTCTGTGCCGAGGGAATTAAATTGGAAATACCCAAAAGATATCTGGAAAACCCCACAATATCAGAAACTAAATAGCACACTTCTAACTAACCCAAAGAAGAAATCAAAAGGGAAACCAGAAAATTACTTGAACTGAATGAAAATAAAAACACGACATACCAGCATTTGTAAGATGCAGTTAAAGCTGTGCTTAGTGGAAAATTTATAGTACCAATTGCCACTAGAAAAGAGGAAAGTTCTGAAAGCAATGACCTAGGCTCTCATCTGAAGAAACAACAGGGAAGACAAATTAAGACCAAAGTCAGAAGTAAAGAAATAATGAAATAAATTAGAAATCAGTAACCTTGAAAACTGAAGAGGAGAATGATATCAAATGCTTTTTTCTTTGAGAAGAACAATAAAATGATATGTTTTCTATTTTTTTAAGAGTTGGATCTCCTCCCATTTTTGGTGGCTTTTCAGTGCCTTCAAAAAAATTTTTTAAAGATATTATTTACTTATTTGAAAGACAGTGCACACAATTCAGGAGAGGGCAGTGGGTGAGGGAGAAGCAGACTATCCACAGAGCAAGGAGCCTGATGTGGGACTCCCTTCCAGGACCCTGTGATCATGACGTCAGCTGAAGGCAGACACTTACCCAACTGAGCCACCCAGGTGTCCTCTTCAGATGGTTTTTTAAAATGTGTTGTCCCTGGGCACCTGGGTGGCTCAGTTGGTTAAGCAACTGACTTGACTTCTGCTCAGGTCATGATCTCAGGGTGGTGAGATCGAGCCCTGCATCAGGTTCCCTGCTGGGTATGGAGTCTGCTTAAGACTCTCTTTCCCTCTCCCTCTGCCCTTCCCCTCCCAGCTCACACATGTGTGCTCTCTCTTTCTAAAAATAAATAAATTAAATTAAAAATAAATAAAAATGTGTTGTCCAGAGATTTTAACTGTTAGAATCAGAGGGGTTAGTCTGATGAAAAGGAATTCCCATGTAATGTAGCGGGAACTTCATCTCACTGTTTCTCACTATCAGTGCGCCTCCCCGTGGAGCCTTGCCTCCTTCTTATTGCTGTGTCTACCTGTCTGTGAACCAGGAGATCAGACAACTGCACTTGTGAGAATTGTGTAAAAACAAGAGGAGGCGGTGAGTGAGGTCCCTGAGTCTCAGCTCCAGAGCCTCCTTTGCTGACTCCTTGGGAGGCCATGTGACTCCATGAAATGGAGATGAGTCACTGAGTCTGACCTACGTCCCAGGCCTGGCTCTGCCCCTTAGCTGTTGCACGACCTTGGGTGGTCACCTTTCAGGACTGTTTCCTCCCCTGTAAAATGGGGTAGATACGATTCTCCAGTTTGTAGCAGGAATAAGAGGACACAATATAGTATAAGTGTCTTGCACGGGCTCAGCACGTAGTAGGTGCTCAACACAAATGACCTTCCTTCTCTATCCCCTTTCCCTCCTATCTGAAGAGTAGCTGTCGACTTAAGTAGTCATCATATAATTAAGTTAGGATGTTTCTAGGTATCAATATACTCTGAGCCAATTTGCTTTCTCATTTTTTCTTTAATTGTATGTTTTAATGAATTGTAAAGGGATCAAAGATTCTATTCAATATTGCAAACACTTAGCTTTTTGCTTCTAGTTTGTGTTATATACTCAGGATGAGTGTCCAAGAGCATGTCAAACAATAGTGGCAGCGTGGTTTCATTCAGGGGTTGGTCAAGTCCAACCATTTACTCTCAGGAAACTGTGTAAAGGGCTGAGGCACCAGGGTCTAACGTCCTTTATGGGCAGCTTCTAGGCAGATGTGTGGATGACTCACCCTCCTTGGGTGAAGCGTGGCCTCCAGCAGACAGAGCATTGTCCAGCTGCCTCCTGCTGAACAGCTGGTTGACTCAGCAAAGGAAACACCAGACCTCCCAGCTTCTGGCCTCACACCTGTCTCCTTCACCACCTGCCCCTGAAAACTTAATTAAATTCAAGCAGGGCTAGGGAGTCCCTGCTCCAGGAGTGTTTTCAGGAATTATCACAGGCCCTGTTCAAAGTGTCTAATGTTCTCAAGGAGACAGGATGAGGGGGTTAAAATTCTGTACATTCTAGAATCCAGGCTTAGGAACTCTGTTGAGAAAGGAAGAGTTGGCTGGGTGGAGGAGAGTTCAAATCATATGTAGCAGGTGTCTCCAGAGGCTGGCAACTGCCCAGTCATTGTCCAGGCATTCATTCACTTGTTCATTCATCCATTCATGTACATTTATTCTTTTGTTTAACCATTAAACAAGAATTTCTTGAGCACCTACTACATGCCAGACGTACTGGGGTTGCTAAGGTAAGTGTGATAACCCAGCTTTACCTGCTCAGTACCCACTCCCCATTCTTTTGGTGTCACTACCTTGATTTTGTGTAGGGGACAGTCCCACCCAATGGAGATAGCCTTGATTGGGCTGTCATCTAGGTGGGGCTGTCCTTCTGTAGTCCAAGAATCCCCCCCCCCCAGAATTGGAATATTGAGCAGAGTGGCATGAAGATGAAGGGGGGTTTGTTATTTATAGCACTTGAAAAGACCCTACATCTGTCCCTGATACCTGGATCCCTAGGGACCCTCACTCCTTTCTGAATCCAGTGTTTGCTTTTTATTTGAATTCTTCAAGCTCTTCCAAATTCTCCAGATCAATTGTTTTTGCTTAAGTAAACCTGTGTTCGTTTCTGTTGCTAGCAGCCCCAGAATCCTAACATATTCTCTTCCCTCCAGGATCTCAGTCAAGTGGGACAGACAAATAAAGAAATTATTTGGGTTTAGGATACCCTGGTTGTGATCACACTGGGGGGCCTGGGAGCCCAGAGGAGGGGCCCAGATTAATTTCTTACCCTGGGTTCTCTCTAACCAAAGAGCCTTGAAGGCTACCCGAGGGTGTTCTAGGTGTTCTAGTTTTCCATTGCTGTATGTAACAAACCACCCAGAGCTTTCACCTTAAAATACAGATGCATCAGTATTTCATGAAATTTTTCGTGCTTAGCTCGTGGGTTCTTGCTTATGGTCTTCCATGCTGTCTGCATGTCAGAATTTAACTGGGGTTGGAATTATCCGAAGATTTTACTCTGTAAATGTCGAAGATGGCTCACGGAGCATGATGGCATGCTGGTTGTCAGCTGGGAGAGCAGCCACAGCTGTCAACAGGAACACCCAAAAATGGGGTCTCATGCAGACTTCTCACAGATGGTGACTGACTTCTGAGAGAGACCATTCTTGGATCAACCCAAGGGGCCCCAGTGCATGCTGCATAGCCTCTTTTTTTTTTAATTATTTATTCATGAGAGACACAGAGACCGAGAGAGAGAGAAGCAGAGACACAAGCAGAGGGAGAAGCAGGCTCCATGCAGGGAGCCCGATATGGGACCCGATCCCAGGTTTCCAGGATCACACCCTGGACTGAAGGCAGCACTAAACTGCTGAGCCACCAGGGCTGCCCACTGCACAGCCTCTTAAGACCTAGCTCTAGAGGTCCCGGACGATCAGCAATGCCACTTTCTCTTGGTCAAGCAAGTCACCAAACCAGCCCAGACACGAAGAGAGGAATTAGACTCCCTTGCCTGATGGGAGGGTGGAAAAGTCATACTACAGAAGACCACGTGGGAGGAGAGAATCTATTGTGGCCATCTTTGGAAAATAAGATCTGTAGCACCAGGCAATCCCCCTAGAACATTCCTTGGGCTGCTAACATGCCCAAATAGGTGGCAGGTGCTTGGTGTTTGATCCTGAGTCTCTCCCAGATGTCAGATATGGCTCTTTGGAAATACCAGTCTTCAGTGTCTCTGGGCATCATCATGAAGCTCTGTAACACTCTCAGACCAAACCGCTAAGTTTTCCTCCACTCTCTTCTATACACTCCTCTCCCAATATTGCTGTAAGGGAGGTTAAATTAAATCAATTAAATTTCTTTATTCCAGTCACTTGCTGTGAGATTTGCACTCAGGTCTGCAGGCTTCCATGCCTGAGTGGGCTTCCCTAGGAGATGCTTTATCGTTGCCATGGGAATGGGAAGGCCTGGGGGTTAAGGAGGATCCGGGCTTAGGGTAGGTGCTCCACAGAGGCTTGTTGAATGAAAGAAAGATGAATGCATTAATGCATTAATTAATGAACAACCTGGCATTCTCTTTAGCACAGTTTGTGGACCTTTGAAAACTCAATTGCACCTCTTACTGTTCTCATATTACTGACTTTCCTGGAGTCCAGGTAGGTGGAATTCAGGTCTGCTTCAAGTTCAGGTTGCCAGGAGCAGCAGCAGGACTCCCCTTTCTGCTGCTGTAGCACCTGGTACCTCCCTCCCTCCCCCCCATCACTTCCTCCATCTTCCTTCCTCCACCCAACAGATTGAGGCTCTCCTTCCCCCCAGCTTGCCCTAAGAATGTGGGTGCAGCCGCCATTTCTCGAATATTCCATCATTTCTGTTTACATGGCTATGACAACTTGAGACAGACCGCAGTCTTACTCTTGGCATAACCCCCAGGGCCTCGAACTGTGTCTGACCCGTAGGACAGTGGCCAATAAATGTTTATTGGATGAATAAACAAATGCACGAGTGTTCCAAGTGAATGGTTTTGGAAAGCACACAAGTGTTGCTCCAGTTCAGTGACAAATGAACATTTGGCTTCATCTGGGGGTTCGTTCCACTTTGGGGTCTTGGGTCATTTCAGTTCAGGGTTCCGTTGCGGAATGTGAGGTTTTGTCCCTGCAGGGCTGGGTCGCCCATCCGAGTTCTGAGAATGGATGACTTTCTCAGGGGCCCCGGGACAACCCCGCAGCGCTGCTGAGGCCCTGCTGGAGGCACTGCGTGCCCTGCGCACACCGTGACCTTGATCGAGGCCCCTCGCCGGGGCGGTGGCGCTGGTCCCAGACAATGCACAATGTGCTGCTCGGTCACAAGCGCTCCATTGACGGGCCCAGGGCGAAGAGTCATGAGGACTCTTTGTTCAGGGGCTCATGTGGGGGCTGCTTGGCCGCCCACACAAATATGCAAAGCCTTCCTACCCTGCCTGTGGAGAAGGCCCACCCGGTCACCCTGGAACTAGAACTGGAATCGCAGAGGAGAAGGAGGGCTGGGGAGAGGGGGACAGACCCCGAGCTCGGCCACCACCGCTGGGGAGGGACCACATCCCTGGGATCCCCTTCCATGCAGCTGCCCTGCACACAGACTAGGTCTTGAAATTTGTTCCCAGGCAGTAAACTGAGGCTTGGAGAAGTCGGAGCGCTAGACCGAAGCCCCAGGAAGGCGCCGATCCTGAGGACTGCAAAGCCCCAAAACAACTGGAGCGCAACACTGTTGACCCTGAGAGCAATGATAACGGAGATCGTGGAAGGACGCTTCTGCTTGCTTTGGAAAACAAGGTTGCATGTGTTTCTCATGGGAGCTTTGCCGGAGGCAGGCCAGGTAATGGCAAGAATGTGGGCTTGGATCCCCACAGTCCCAGGCTCCCAGCCCTGCTGTTTCCTATGGCTGCGTGACCCTGGGCAGATTGTCTAACCTCTCTGCTTGGTTTACAATAGTACCCATCTCCCAGGCTTGTGAGGATCGAGTGAGATAACCTGTGTTCAGCCCATCCAGAGCCAGGCTCGTGGGCGCCTGGTCATGGTTTTGTCCTCGCTGTTGCCAGGTCGCATGTGGTGACTCACACTGAGACCCTCAGGTCTGTAATACAGGTGGGCCTCAGCAGAGCCAGGTCAGCCTCTCCCCCTCTGGGCCTCACTGTCCCCATCGGTGAAACGTTTGGGGGCAGACAAGTTGGACTAGAGTGGGCTTCTCACCCTCTAGCATGACTGACATTTGGGGCCACATACTTCCTTGCTGTGGGGGGCTGATGTGTGCATGTAGGACGCCCAGCCACATCACTGGTCTCCACATACTAGATGCCACTAGCACACCCCGCCACACCTGCCAGTTGTGACAACCAAATCTATGTCCAGACGGTGCCAGATGTCCCTGGAGCAGAAAGATGAGGTTATATTCTTCGCCCATCCGAGCAGGTGAGCAGAGTGAGCACCTCCCGTGTGCTCGGTGCTCTGCTGGGTACTGCAGGTGGCATGACCTTGCCCCCGAGGACCTCATCTTCAGATCAGAAACCGTCAGTAAGCAATCACACAAGAAACCAATTCTGCAAACATTCACCGGTGCCTATCCCATGCCACAACCTAGAGGATCCTGGGGTCCAAGGGGAGGCGTCACCCCCTCCATAGAGCCATCTGATTCTCCTGCTAGGTTAATGCCTTCCTCTGTGCTTCCAGACATGTCTCCCCCAGGCTCCCAACAACGCTTGCAGATGATTTTTACAGATGGGGGGTTGGGGGCTCAGTCAGGGACGGGGAGGGACTCACCCAAGTCTTGGGGTGTAGAGAAGCCCAGCTCCCATGCTCACTGACTGGGCGGCCTCTGAGCTTTGCCTCTCATACCTGTACGAGGGAGACAATAACACCTGACCCACGGTGTTCCTGTGAAGTGTTAGCGAGGTGACACAGCGTGCCTGGCATGTAGTAGGTGCTCAGCAAACAGCAGCCATAACGATTGTGGCTGTCATCCCTCAGGATGCAGACGTAGTTGTCGCAGGGGGCTTGCCAGGTAGGCTGGCCTGGGCAGCATGCAGACACCAGCTCCCTGAGTCTGCTGCGGAGCTGGAGCTGGAGCTGGAGCTGGAGCTGGAGAAGGCCTCCTCTCCCTTCCACTCTCCCCGGGGGCACCTGGGGCAGGCCCCGGTCCCCCCCCCCCCCCCCCGCCCCCCAAGAATGGCAGGTGTTTGAACTCTGTGGAGGCAACAGTGCCCCCTACTGGACAGTCTGCAGAACTGGGAGAGGGGCCAGTCGCCTTGACAAGGCTGGGGCCCCTGCAGGAGGGGCCCGGGGACCTGGCTGGCTTGCCAGATCCTTCCGGCCAAGGAGCCGCTCACAAAGATCGTCCTGAGCTGGCCCCTTTCCCAGGTGAATCCTTTTGTGCGAGCCGGAGGAGCCACATCCTGCCAAGGACTGCCTTTCTCGGTTCAACCAAGTTCATTCTTCTGTTTCTCTGACTTAACTCTAGCATCTCTCCTCTCGGGGGACACAAAAGTAGAGGGAACTCTGGACAAAATAGCTGAGTTTTCATCTGAAATGCTCCCACTGACTTCCTGGCTCGAGGAGGGTAAGAGGTGGCTCCACATAGCAGACGGAGCAACGGAGGGCTGACCTCCCGGAGGTGCCGGGGCCCTCGGGAGAGGCCCATGCATGTGAGTAGCCGTTTCTGCCGGGAAGCTTTTCCATCACAGAAAGGGGTAGTGTTCACCTTTCTCTTGCAGCCGGTATTTAATAAGGTTGCCATGGAGTGGACGTGAGCCTGGGCGCCCAGGACTCAGAGAAGCCTCAAGAAAGGCAAATATCCACTCAGATGGAATTTCCACTGGAAGTGATAAGCTTCTCCAGTCCTCTGATGGTTTCCAAAGAAGGTGAGGGTGTAGGGGGGCTCCTTGTCCACTCTCTGATGTCAGGATGGCCAGTCGGGAAGGAGCCATGACTCCTTACGTGCTGTCGGATGCAACAAGCAAATGCGACCCTCGCTCTGGGAGCCGGACTTTATCACCCAAGCACGGCGGAAGGTACTTAGATGGCCCGAGGAGTGACCTGTGTGCTCTCTAGCTGTCCAGTTTCGAGGGGCTGATCCATCAGACCCCAGCTTCTGTCTGCAACCAGGCGGGGGTCGCTAAGTTGAAAGGAGCGGGGGAGGCAGGTGAGAGACCTGGTGGTCTCAAACGCCCTCATCCCAGGTCTGCAGTGACTGGGACCCTGGCAGGGACATCTGATTGTTCCCTTGCTTTCTTGACACTTGCCCTGCACCTGTGTATAAATGGAGAGAAGGGCCATGTGCTTGAGCCCGAGTACAGAGCAGAGGGCGAAGAGATGGCCCCTCTCCTGGCATGGTGACCACTCCGTGTTCACACTGATTTCCTCTTCCCCTAACCTCAGGAGAGAGTCTGCATCATCGGTTTTGGGGAAGCTTCAAGAGATGGAGAGTGTTTATTTGCTAAAGGTGCCTCTCCGCTCTCTTCCTGATGACAGGATGGGCTGTGGGCATAGCCAGCTGATGGCCCCCATGAGGTCCTGTCACTCTCGGGGTTTGGGGACGTTTGGCCAGCCAGGCTCCAGGCCCTGGAACCAATGCTGTCGTCCTCTGTCTCCACTTGGGGCACTCGGGGCAGGGGGCGTGGGCTTCCTTCCCAGCAGTGAGGATCCAGCTCTGCTCTCACCCGCACACGAACTTTGACCTTTGCAATCCTACTCTTGCAGAATTTTTGAGACAGTTGAAGAGGACAATGGGTGTCAAGGTCCCGGCACTGCGGCTGCTCAATAAATGGCTGTTCTTTCCTTCTCTCTCTCTTCTGCCCTCAGGTCCATTAGCTTTCAGTTTGCCTCCAGTGACATAAATAATAAATGACCTTTCCCCTTCCAAGGCTTATCAGTCTTTAGACAGCCTGTTTTTAAATAAATAAATATTACTTGCAGATTTCTCATCCTTTCTCTTAAAAGGTTTTAAAAAAAACCCTTCAGTAATATTAGAATTTCCCAAGGGGACTAAAAATCACATTCATTGCATCAAAAGGGGTAGTCTCAAACGAGGGGGGGTCATTTGCCCCCCTCCCCAGGAGACATTTATTGTTGCCACCACTGGGGGATGGACGCTATGCCGTCCGGTGGGTCAAGGCCAGGGCTGCTGCTGAGCATCCTACAATGCACAGGGCAGCCTTCCAACAACACAGAATCTGGCCTCAAATGCCATTAGTGTCAAGGTTGAGGGACCCAGGTCTAAATCAGCAGCCACATGGAATGAGAGCTTCTCCATTGGAGGTGATGGCCATGACCAAGCCACCAATGCTCTGGATCGCCCTGCTCCTAGGAGGATCTCTAAGAGAGAAGTCTGCATCCGCCAAGTCCAGAAACAGAATTCCTGAGCAAGTAAAGTCCTCTGCGTCCCTCCCTGAGCATTTCCAGACTCTGGGTGTTGCAGGAACAGTTGGCCTCAGTGGTCGGAGGCCAGCCACAGACTACTGCTTCTCTGCTCTTGTGCTGTGTGCCACCGGGCAGGCCGCTTAGCATCGCTGAGACCTAAGTAGGTCCACGTACGTCAGTGGTTCCCCAAGAGTGAGGTGATTTTTTTTTTTTTTTTTTTTAGGATTTTACATATGTGTTCATGAGAGACACAGAGAGAGGCAGAGACACAGGCAGAGAGAGAAGCAGGCTCCATGCAGGAAGCCCAGTGTGGGACTCGATCCCAGGACCCCGGGATCACACCCTGAGCCAAAGGCAGACGCTCAACCACTGAGCCACCAGGTGCCCCTAGAGGCGATTTTGATGGCACAGGGACCGTTGCTTTAACAGCAGACCATGACATGAAGTCATCTTTCCCTTTTCCGTTTGCTTCCAAATGTCTGGCTAAGTCACGGACAGAACCTCTGCTTGGTGCTGCTCTGCCTCTAACGCCTCTTTGACTTTCACTGATCTCCCTCCTTAAGCCAGAGCAGCCAGACCCCAGGTTCAGAGCCATGGACCCATGACCTCCTGTCTGGCTGGAATTTGGCACCCTGGGCTTACGGTCCTCAGGTTCTTTGTTGTGGCTACAGTCTTTTACAGCAGGCACTGCTGGTTTCCCATTTTTGGTGGTGAAGTAAAGCTTCCTTTGAAAATGAAGTTTAGAAAAATAAACAAGTGGACTTAAAGATAAGTATTCAGTAAATAGCAGCATGCGTGGTACATGGAAGTGGTGGGTTTGTGACGAGTGTTTCGAGAATGCCTGGGGTTTGCATCCCACTTTTATAGCTTCTTATTTTATTTTATTTTATTTTATTTTATTTTATTTTATTTTATTTTATTTTATTTATTTTGTTCTATTAAGTAGGCTCTATGCCCAACATGGGGCTTGAATTCACTACTCCAAGATCAAGAATTATGTGCTCCACTGACTAAGCCAGCCAGGCGTCCCAAGAACGGCAGGGGTTTGGAGCTCAGTTGTTCAGCTTCTTCATATGGAAAGGAAATAACAGTCCATCCTCCTGGGCAATTGGGTTGGGGTAACAATCGAGCAGCATGGGGTAGGGGAAAGCACTTGTTCCTGGTCCACTATGCACCTGCAAGGTGCTGCTGTCCATGCGACCTTCTGCAAAGTCAGTCCCCCGTCTCAGGTTTAGGGTTGCATGTGCCTGCTTATGCTGTTTTGCTTACACCATCATCCTGGCCTGGGAGTCAGGGCGCCTGTGTTTCAGCCCTAACTCGGGGGGAGGGGTCAGTCCCAAGCGGGAGCAGATGTAGTATCCATATGCCAATTGGCTGATCCTAAGATCATAGTGGGTAGAGGGTAGAGCATGAAAATAGGGGTGCATGCCCTGCCTGTGAGCAAATTCAAACATCTAAAAGATATTGTGAGCTGCTAGCCAGTCAGTAAGACTTGACCAACAGGTGGCTGGTTTGAGACCCCTCAACTAGAGCATTTGTAGGGCCAGTTGGGGTAGACACCCAGCACCAGGTGAAGCCTCACCCTTCTGCACGCCCATCCTTCATACCCATACTCAGGAATAGGCTAAGAAGGACTCAGGAAATGTTTACTCCATTGAGCAGGGATGTAGTGGTAATGCCACTGAATGCATTATCTGAGGATCCTCTTAGGGATTGGGAGTCTGTAAGCTAAGATCATTTCAAAGAGAAAAAGTCTTTGTAGAAAAAGTCTTTGTATTAGATGATCAGTTCCTCTGGAGTCCAGGAGGTGCAAATTACTTTTTTCATTGTCCTCAAACAGATAACTGTGATAAGCCTTGAATGAAGGAGATAGGAGAAAAAAAAAAAAAAAAAAAAAGCATGTATTTAAGCCATAGAGAACCCAGGGGCAGTCAGTGTTCCTGCTGGGAGGGGACATCTGGTCTGAGATGGTGGGGGAGCCCAGATTCACGTCTCCCCACATGGCACCGGCTCACTCGGGGCCTCCGTCCTCTGGATGGGATAGCAGGAAATACAAATGCACCATTTCCATGTGTTATTTCTCTGTGCAAGTCCCTGTAGATGAATTTGCAAGTTAAATGCATTAGGTTACAGCCGCATCGTATAAGGCAAGCAACCTACGTCTTATGAAGAGTGATCAACCACCTGTTAGGACAACTTTTAAGGACTGCCGTACTAATAACATAATAATAAAAAAACAATAATATAAATATATGCAAATCCTATAATAAGCATATACAAATAATATAAATTTAAAAAATCATATTTTTTGCCTCATTACCAAAAATCCTCTTCTATAATTTCAAATGCCTTGTTTTATAAATTTGGATACTCATGCACACATAGAGTTACCAGATAAAATACAGGACACTCACTTGTATTTGCATTTCAGATAAACTGTCTAATTTTTGTCTAAGCATACCACAGGCAATATTTAGGAACACTTCCATCGAAAGAGTAATACTAAATACTAAAATTCAAAGGTGGGGCATGAGGGTGGCTCAACCAGTCAAGTGTCTGCCTTTGGCCCAGGTCATGATCTCAGGGTCCTGGGATCGAGCCCCACATTGGGCTCCCTGCTCAGCGAGGAGTCTGCTTCTCCCTCTACTGCTCCCCTTGTTTGTGTGCTCACTCGCTCTCTCAAATAAATAAAATCTTTTAAGAAAATAAAAAAATAATAAAATTCTAATGTAACTGGGCATCCTATTTATCTGCTAAACCTGTTATCCCTGTCGACACACATATACGTTTGTGCGTGTGCCTGCACACACACAAGGACCCAGGTACAGGTACACAAATACGTGTGTGGGTACACAGAAGACGGGTGTGCAGTGCCTGTGGCTCCAGATGTGCATGTGCGTATGTGCACGTGCACAGACACGCGGAGACCCCCCTGCAGGCGCAGGCGCCCTCCCATGTCGCTGGGTGCAGCTGGGTCCCCGCCACGCTTCTGGTGCTGCCTCCTGAGGCCGGCTGCCCCCGTGGCTCTCTAAGACCTGCCCCAGCGGGGCGGTCTGTGCAATGTTGAGCGGTCCCCAAGCCTTTGAGGGCCCTGCGCTGGTCAGGGGTCCCCAGGCCTTTGAGGACCCTGCGTTGGCCAGGGATCCCCGGGCCTTTGAGGGCCCTGTGCTAATCAGGGGTCCCCAGGCCTTTGAGGGCCCCGCGCTGGTCGGGGGTCCCCAGGCCTTTGATGGCTGTATGCTGGTCGGGGGTCCCAGGTTTTTGAGGGCCCCACACTGGCCGGGGGTCCCCAGGCCTTTGAGGGCCCCACGCTGGTCGGGGGTCCCCGGGCCTTTGAGGGCCCCGCGCTGGTCGGGGGTCCCCAGGCCTTTGAGGGCCCCGCGCTGGTCGGGGGTCCCCAGGCCTTTGAGGGCCCTGTGCTAATCAGGGGTCCCCAGGCCTTTGAGGGCCCCGTGCTGGTCGGGGGCCCCCGGGCCTTGGAGGGCCCCGCGCTGGTCGGGCCGGGGCCAGGGCCGGTGGCTCCCCGCGCAGCCCGCCCTGCCCGTCCCCTGTCCCCCGACCCCCACGGCGGCTGCGGCACCTTCCGGGCTGCGGCCCGGCTGGGGGCTTTCTGGGAGCAGCCTCTTCCCGCGGGCTCCCCAGCGGCTCGTAGCCTGGTTTACGGCCCGGGCCGCGCCGGGGGGCCTGCAGCCTGGATGTTGGGAGGTTTTTATTGGCGTCTCCATCGAGATGGGGGCCGTGGGGGTCCTTCAGGCCTTCCGGAGCCACTTTATTGGAGCCGCCGTCCAGACGCGCTGGGGAGCAGCGGTTTCCAGGGGAATCTGGTTTCTCCGCCGGGCCCGCACCCCGTTCCCTCCGTGTTTGGCTTGGCAGCGCCTGGCCTGGCCTGTTCAGATCCTCACCTCGTGCTGGGCTTTGTGGCCGGGGTGTGGGTGAGGTGGCGCGGGGCGGCCGTCCCCCCACGGCCGCAGGACACAAACGGAGCTTTGTGTCTGGGCGGCAGGTGGAAGGCCGAGAGCCCCGGCCCTTGCAGGGCGGAGGGGAAATGCTCTGGAGTTGGAAGACATTAAAACACAAATAAAAACCATTCCACGTCCCCTGCACCTCGGGAGCCCAAGCCGGCTTGTGAGAGAGGATTGAATGGCCGGGTCTCAGGGACTGCCAGCTCCTATGGGACCCGGAGTAGGAAAAAGGCGGAGGGGATCCATATATTCTGCAAGGAGATTTAAATTAAAAAGAAAACTCCAGGGGGAGTTCAGTTCCCTCTTAGCTCAAAAGGAGCAACAGATGGCAGGAGAGTGGTTGGCGGCTGAGCCAGGAAGGAAGTGAGGTGGGAGCATGGGCCTCTCCCAGAGGGTCCCGTGTACCATGTGGCCCTTCTTCCAGCTTGGTGGCCCCCACACCGAATGAACAACCAGCCTACTTAACATAAAAGATTCGAAGTTGGTATTATGGACTGGATCGTGTTTCCCCAAACTCCGATGTTGAAGTCTTGCGCCTCCTGGACCCCAGAATGTGATTGTTCGTAGACCCCAGAATGTGATTGTTCGTAGACGGGTCTTCAGAAAGGTCATTAAGGCAGAATGAGGCCATATGGGCATGACCCTGACTCAATCTGACTGGTGTCCTTATAAGAAGAGTAGACTGGGACACAAACACACACCCAGAAGAGGCCTGGCAAGGACGCTGGGAGGGGCCAGCTGTCTACCAGCCACGGAGAGGAGAACTCAGAAGAAACCAGTCCCACCCTCACCTTGACCTTGGATTCCTCCAGACTGTGATGAAATGGATCTTTGTTATTTAAGCCTCCACTCTGCGAGCTTTGTTACGGCAGCCCCAGCAGCAAAGGCAGTTAGCACCAGGAAGGAAGTTATCGGCAGAACTTTTAATTGAATTTTTTAAAGTAGGCTCCCTGCCCACCGTGGAGCCCGATGTGGGGCTTGAACTCACGACACTGAGCATAAAGCAAAGGAAAGGTGAGAGCTACCCAGTGAGTTACTGTTGTGAGCAATGGGCATGCAATCCTGGGACCTGCTGAGACACTGCAGCGCTGCTTATAACTGTCCCTCCAAGGGCCACCCATTCCTCATTCATCGAGGGTTACCCTGGGCATTGACTCCAGGGCTACTCTAGGTGCTGGAGATGGATGGTGGCCAGGCCAGAGACATAGAAGATGGTCTGGTAGCGTGTGGGGAGGAATGTCTTCCAGCGTGGCCTGAGGGATTGGGGTGGGGGCACCAATGGCCTCTGCTTATCGGTTGCATGACAATCTCTCACTGCCCTGGCCTCCCTTCCTGCAGATCAGGACAAAGTCCTAGAACCTCTAGTCTCCTTGCTCCTCACTAAGACCCATTTCCACTGCCTTGCACACCCACCTTCACCTCTGACCTTGGTTCCACACTTGACCCTTGGATCTGCTGACAGATTGTCTCTCCAGCCCTCACCCTGTGCTCTCCCCCTGGGACAGTAGTCGTCTGCACACTGAGGACCTTCATCCTTCTAGACCCTCTTTCCCCAAGCCCCTCAGAGTCCCTGTGTGAGTCCTGTTGTCTCCCTTGAGGCTGTGAAGTTGTCTGAGGACCAGCCCCGTCTTAAGGGAAAGCTTTTCCCTCCCTCCTTCCTGAATTTCTTGACTAATCACTGTGCGGTGGATGCCGAGGGCCTGCTTTGTGCCTAATGACACACCAGGGGATACTAAAATGAGAAACTTGGGGTCTCTGCCCCTGAGCTGTTCAGTCTCATGGCAAGAGCTGGCCCTGCCTCACTTCCTTTGCAGATACTGGCCATCCCAGGCAAAGCCACTCCGCCTTCTGAAAGTCGAGATCTGTCCTGTCACCAGTCACAGGTGTGGGGAGGAGCCCTGAGTGAATGTTCTGGCTTTGCTTCCTTCAGACAGTTCTGTGAGGCGTTTTGGATGCCTCTCTGAGGGTCCCATGCTTTTGGGCCTCCATAGGTGTGATGGATGTGTAGCACGATCCCCTGAACTCCATTCATAGGGATGAATATGCGACTATTTTTTTACTTTCTTATTTTTAATCAACTTTACTGATCTATCCTTTACATACAACAAAGTGTATAGTTGGACAAATTGTGACAAATTATGTACCCCAGTGGTCACCATCCCAGTCAAGAGAGAGACTATTTCCATCATCCTAGAAAGTTCCCTTATGCCCTGTCCTAGCCAGATATCCACACCCACCTCAGCCTGGCAACTTCCAATCAAATTCAGTCACTATGGAATAGTTTGCTTATATTGCAGCGTCATGTGTATGGAGGCATCTAGAATGTTCTGTTCCAAGAGTGGGTTCTTTCCTTTCTTTACCGAATCCTATTCTTTAGTATAAGTCTTTATGCAGTCCTATGGTTTCATTCTCTTGGTTAAGGACCTAGGGGTAGGATTGTTGAGACTATGGCAGGTTTACACTTAACTGTGTAAGGAATTGCCAAACTGTCTTTCAAAAGTGTACTCTTGGTGATCTACTAGAATTCCAGGCACTCCCTCTGTTTCCAGCACTTGGTATTTTCAGAATTTTTTATTGTAGCTGTTCGAGTGGATGTATAGTGGTATCTCCTCTGTACCATACATTCATATCTTCTTTTGAGAGGTATCTGTTCGAGCCTTTTGCCTATTTTAAGAATCAAGTTGTTTGTTTCCTTATCATTGAGTTGTAGGTGTTCTCTATGTGTACTGAATACAAGTCCTTTCTCAGGTTGATGCATTGTAAATATTTTCTCTCAGTCTGTGCTTTGACTCTGCAGTTTCTTTCTTTCTTTTTTTTTTTTTAAGATTTTATTTTTGTATTCATGAGAGACACACAAAGAGAGAGGCAGACACACAGGCAGAGGGAGAAGCAGGCTCCATGCAGGGAGCCCAATGTGGGACTCGATCCCGGGTCTCCAGGATCAGGCCCTGGGCTGAAGGCGGCGCTAAACTGCTGAGCCACCCAGGCTGCCCAACATATACTTCTCTTTGGTGCACATTAGTGGTTTGTTGTTTTTTTCCCCTTCATATTAAAAAATGTTGAGAACTATTTAGAGATCCCACCCAATGTTCTTACCCATATTTTTTTCTGGGGGTGTGGGAGACTGCTAGTGTTTGTTTGTTGTTGTTGTTGTTTTTTAAAGATTTTACTTATTTATTCATGAGAGACCTAGAGAGAGAGAGACAGAGACATAGGCAGAGGGAGAAGCAGGCTCCACATGGGGAGCCTGATGCAAGATTTGATCTCTGGACCCCCAGATCGTGCCTGAACCAAAGGCAGATACTCAACCACTGAGCCACCCAGGGGTCCCCTGCTAGTGTTTTTAATGTGTGATTTTAATAGAAATGTCTATTCAAAATCATAAAGAAATACATGCTTCTTATTTTAAAAAATCAAACACTGTGATCAGGAATACGTTAGTGATGCACTAACTTCACTCAACTTCAGCTTTTTGGCAGTGAGCCACAATCTGATATTTGGCCTTCACTCTGGCTTAGCTTTGAAAGGTCAAACAGTTGATGCCAGCTTCAATGTAATTTCTGGCATCCCTGAACTTGTATGTGATCAACAATCATGTGATTGTCTCATATCTCGTTATCAGAACAAGAGCAGTGATATGAACAAGGCATGGCATTCAGATTTATTAACTACTAAACATTCATTTTGAAGTATTAGCAGGCCTTCATCTAGAAGCCTAGAGTGAAGATCTCTTTTGTTCTTTATATATTGAAATGTTGTCAATTAGTTGAAACAAAAATGTGCATTTGTTTTTGCATAAGTGTGCTGCAACGACCATGTGTCAAAGTTGTTCACTTTAGGCATGAAAATGACTGTGAGCTTCCAAATAGTTAAATAAATAGGAGAATCGCTGACAGTCTAGTGGTAGGAGAGAGTGTGTTAGCTAGACAATTTTAGGAAAAGCATCATATCTTTATGTCCTTTTTGGGAACCAAAATATCATAAAACCCAACATTACTTGAAGGTGAACGTCTCCTCAGTGAGATGGGACCCCTCAGTAAAGGAAGCACAATACATCCCATAAAATGATGGTCCCAAACTACTCTTCCTGCACTCGTCAGACCTTAAAATTTCACTATAGTTTTAATACAAAATTGTCATAATAGTTTTTCTATAAAATGATACAAAGCTTTCATCTCTTCTTTGAAAATTCTTTTAAAATAGACTTAATTTTATTACAGCAGCTTTAGGTTCACAGATGGTATAGAAATTTCCCATATACCTCCTGTGACAATGGGATCTTTTGAAAAGCAGAAGGTTTTTAAAGTAGTAAATTCTGATTGGTCAATTTTTTTCTTTAATGGTTAGTACTTTTTGTGTTCTAAGAAATCTTTCCGATCCCCAAGGTCACCGAGATTTTCTTCCATTTTTTTTTCTAATTATTTTTTAAAGAGTTTTACAAAACTGTTAGCTCCCACCTTTAGGTCTATGATTTATTTGAGCTAATGTTTGCATAGGGTGATGGGTACTGCTTCTCGGTCTTCTCAGCAAACAGGGCTAGGATACCTGTAATACTCAATGCTTCATGAGTCATACTGATATTTCTAAACCAAATCAAAACCAATCAGAGTGTTTTGTTTAGTTTGCTTAACTTCTTCTCTATCACATCTCTTCTTTCTTCTGCACTGAGCATCCCACTTATCAAGGACACACAGGTGTTCACATTCAAATATCCCACAATTCATTTACATGATCTCATATGCACGTCAGTCATGATAATATTCACACAACCACCACCAATTCTGGTTGCTGACTATAGTTAAGAATGTTTTTACATGTGCTTCCCGCTCCTCTCCCGAAGGTCCTATTGCAGTTGTCCTGTGGCTCTGTGGTCAGAACATACAGTCGGTACATCTATATGTACTCATATGTTCCATCTTCACTATGTTCAACTGTGGGTGCCTCCCTACTATTTTGATAGTAGCTCATTCTCTAGTCAATTTCTTCAGAAAGAGGGTGCCCACGTGGCTCAGTTGGTTAAGTGTCTGCCTTTGGCTCAAGTCATGATCCTGGGGTTCTGGGATCGAGTCCCAGATTGAGCTTCCTACTCATCAGGGAGTCTGCTTCTCCTTCTCCTTCTGCTCCTCCCCTGCTCGTGTCTCTCTGTGTTTGAAAATTGGTTTTCTCAAATGTAAAATCTTTGGTTCGTATTTTCTCCTCTTGCATATCTTGACTAAGTTATTACATTTTCTGGTATAAATTGTTGTTAAAAGTTTTATACAGCAATTCAATTTTCTTTGCATGTGTAAGTCATATGCTCTTTGTCCCTGAGCTCCCAAGGGACTTTTTCTTTTTCATTAAATTCTGTGGTTTTAGGAGACTTAATCAGGTTAATGTTCTTAGGTACACAGTGTGCTCTTTCAGTACGAAGGTCCAGATATTTTTCTTTTCAGGAAAGTGGTCTTGAACTTTGGTTTTTAGTGCTTTTTCCCCCCTATTTCCTTGCTTTGGTTTTCTTTTTAAAGGTGTCCCATTATCCATATGTTGGATCTTCTCTTTTTATTTTTAGTATTTGTCACTGCCTTTCAAATCTTTTTTTGTCTCTATTTTTATTTTTAAAATGAATCTACTTTTAATCTATTTCTCTTCAGACATTTTCTATGCTGCTGTTTGCAATTGTTTCTTCTAGTTCTGTCTTCATTTCTAAAATGATTTTTTTCTTCTACTTCTAATTCTTGAGTTCTGTCTCCTAATTTGGTTTTTGAGATACACTTTATATTTTTTTTGTGTGCTTTGTAACATATTAATGACTTTTGGCTTTTTTGGCATTTTTTCTAAAATGATTTTTTTCTTCTACTTCTAATTCTTGAGTTCTGTCTCCTGATTTGGTTTTTGAGATACACTTTATATTTTTTTGTGTGCTTTGTAACATATTAATGACTTTTGGCTTTTTTAAAAGATTTTTTTATTTTATTTACTCATGAAAGATACAGAGCGAGAGAGAGAGAGAGAGTGAGAGGGGCAGAGACACAGGCAGAAGGAGAAGCAGGCTCCACTCGATCCCGGGTCTCCAGGATCACACCATGGGCTGCAGGCGGCACTAAACCGCTGCACCACCAGGGCTGCCCTGACTTTTTTGGCTTTTTAAAAAATATATTAGGTTTCCATTTTGATCTATCTTTGTAAGCACGTCTTTCTGTTACACCTCGTTGTCTGTGGGTTTCTAATTCTCCTTGTTCTCTATTTTCTTATAAATACTCAGTATAGGATTGTCCCTGATAATCTTTGAGTGTTCATTTGAATATTAATACAGTTTTCATGAACTTTTTTTCTGGGGGTTTCAGCTCAAATAACTCTTCTAACTTCACAGAACTCCTTCTTCTGCTGTTTTCTTTTTAAATCTTTTTAAAAAGGTTTTGTTTTTATTTAGTTGAGAGAGAAAGAGAGCATGAGTAGGAGAGGGGGACAGAGACAGAGAGAAGCAGACTTCCCACTGAGCAGGGAGCCTGTCTCGGGGCTCTATCCCAGGACCCCAGGATCAAGACCTGAGCCATGGGGATCCCTGGGTGGCTCAGTGGTTTAGCGCCTGCCTTTGGCCCAGGGCACGATCCTGGAGACCCGGGATCGAGTCCCATATCAGGCTCCCGGCATGGAGCCTGCTTATCTTTCTGCCTGTGTCTCTGTCCCTCTCTATGTCTATCATAAATAAGTAAATAAATAAATCTTAAAAAAAAAAAGACCTGAGCCACCCAGGCATGCTGTTCTGTTGTTTTCATATTTAAAAATGATGTCCTACTATCCAAGTGTCCTGACTGTTCCTCCCTCTGACTTTTATCTGCCTTTCTCTCTCCATTGCTTTGTTCCAGTATTACTCAGGTTTAATTCTCCTGCCTGCAGATGTAACCAACAAAGAATAAATTGATGGCGCCTGTGCCACTGTGTGTGTGTGACATTCCTCAAATGAGAAATGAGAAGAGGGCAGCCTGGGTGGCTCAGCGATTTAGCACCGCTTCAGCCCAGGATGTGATCCTGGAGACCCAGGATCGAGTCCCACGTCGGGCTCCTTTCAGGGAGCCTGCTTCTCCCTCTGCCTGTGTCTCTGCCTCTCTCTCTCTCTGTGTCTTCCATGAATAAATAAATAAATCTTAAAAAAAAAAAAAAAGAAATGAGAAAACAACTAGCCCTCCAACTAGGGAGGCAGCTTCTAGCTATGGGGTTCTCAGAACTTGGCTTGGGCTCTCACAGGAGATGGAGTGCTCTAAGCACTGTCCTTTAGGTGAATGTACCTTCTGAAGCCCACATGTACTGGACTAGAGCTGTTTGGGGCTTCCTATTGACACAGGGATGAAAGTGCATTGTGACTCTAAAATGTTTACCAATCTGATTAGGATCGCTGTGATTACGGCTTCATTCATCTCTTAGGCAAATATTGGGTGAGCATCTGTTAGGGCAGGCCTTGTGCCAGGGGCTGGGCCCTAGCTACAGACAAGACAGACTGTGTGTGTGCTCAGGGAAATTCCAGTTCTCTTCTCCTCATAAAATTGAAACTTTATGCACATCAATAAAAGCATCTCCAAGCCTCTAAAGCCACAGTGTCTGCCATTGGGAACAATGACTCAGTGAGTTTAACCTTGTTGAAAGTAGAACAGGAAGATATTTGGGTTTCTCTCTTTTAAAATGCACATACAAAACAAACAAACAAAGTATGGCATTTGCATCTGGGTTTCTGGTTTTAATTTTCCCCTTTGGGGCCCAAGTCAGATCCGAGTTTCTAAGGAAGTTTATCCGTGGGGGGAGGAGAGTCGGGATTTTATATTGCATGGAACCCTTCCTTTTGAAGCCCTCATCTGGAGTGGGCATTATCTTCTGCTTTTGCACAGATGTTCCTGTGACCTCCAGACTGGCCCATCATCGAGGCCTGACTCTGTCATGAGACGTGATAAGCGGGGCCAAAGGGTCACTTTTACTGTTGAAGAGAATGCGAAAACTCCACAAGCAAAAATGTTTATTATCCGAGAACTTGTTGGCAGGATTTATAGCCCTTGGGGAAGACGGGAGGGTCATCGAAGTTCAGTATCTTGGTTTCCCTTACAATTAGGGAAGCAGGAGACTCCAAAATAGGATGAGTTTATAAAATTGTGTTGTCTGGGAGGTTTGTGTCCTGAGATGATTCAATTCACCAGAGCTGTTCAGCCCCACCTCTGTGTGCCAGGCACCAGGCTGTACCAGCAGTCCCAGCTTTTATTTATATTTAAAATATTTTTTCTGTATTGGTTTGAGAGAGGGAGAGAGAAAGAGTGAGGGAGAGTGAGAGCATGAGTAGGGGAGAGGGGCAGAGGGAGAGGGAGAAGCAGACTCCCCGCTGAGCAGGGAACCTGACATGGGACTCGATCCCAGGACCCTGAGATCAGGACCTGAGCCAAAGGCAGATGCTCAACCAGCTGAGCCACCCAGGTGCCCCAGTCCCAGCTTTTAAAGGCAGGCTGAGCAGGGGAGGAAACTCACATTTTTTGGTCACTTTCCCTAGACCTGGTAGAGCTCCCGGCAGTCCTCACGGCGACCCCAGGGAGATACAGATGAGGGAATGAGGGCTCTTGAGGGTTGTCCGAGGTCAAATGTGGTAAAGACAGGGCTTGGGCCAGGGCGTTGGAGTCCATGGACCCCACCTAGAAAGTACGTAGGCATGGGGACCACCAGCCTCATCTCTAGTCTCATTTGTCCACGAAAGTGCTGGGGACAAGTGAAAATCTTACAGTAGCAGATCCCTGGTCTCTGGCATTAAGGAATCTGAACAGTCCAGTAGTTCTCGTATGATTAAAATCAACCAAAGGTTGAGGTGGTGCAAAAAAAGAATCTGGCACTAAGCATGGGTAGCTCTGTAAAAAAGGCGGAGAGACACCTGGCGTGTTAAGGCGTCCCGAAGTAGGACTCCGTTTGCATCCTGAAAACCTGCTTCTCCCTCCACCTGCCTCTATCCTTAGCCCTATCCTTATCCTTATCCAGAGCTCCATATACCCATCCTGCCCCTCTCACATTTTCTTGGCTTCACCTGAGCACCTCCCCTCCTCCCACCCTCCAGGGAGCCTGGCTCTGCCCTGGGCCAGTGTACATGTTGGAAGGGAGGCTGGTCTAGTCCCGGCCTCTGGCCTGGAAAGAGTGTTTGGGGGGCTCCAGTCTCCCGTTTAGTGGATCTGCGAATCTGGCTCTTATGCCTTCAGAGTCTAAACTGGCCCTGTGTCCCTCCTCTCTGGCCTGGACTCTTAACAACAGCTCCCTGCTGCTTCTCTTGGCCCTGAAACCTTCCTCAACAGTTGGAGGGGCCTTGTCAGAGCATAAAGCCCACCATGTGCACCTCCTTGAGCCCCGCCAATGGCTCCAGCCTAGAGTGTGGAAGAACTGAACCCCTCCTGCAGCTACAGGGCTGCACAGCACCTCCTGCCAGCCTCCCCAAGAACAAGTCCTGGAGGCCCCGTATGTGCCAGGCACTAGGCAGGCTCTGGGCACTCAGTGGACAGACCAAAGTCCCCATCCTCCCAGGGACTATCTGGCGGGAAGATAGTAACAACAGGTGAAACCGTACATCGAGGAAACCATGAGCCTAAAGAGAAATCCTACAGACCAAGTAAAGGGATCTGCCGTGTGATGGGGATGGCATCAGGAAGGCCTCTGGGACGAGGACAAGGGGACAGTCAGGCAGAGACTCAGGTGGGAGGAGGGTGTGAGCATGGCTGAGTTGGGGACCCAGGACCTGGGCCACAGTCTACTTGTTCTTCCTCAGGTCCACTGAGGGGCCGTCCTGGGTCCTTGGAGCAGCTGCTTGCTTTACCCTGGACCCTCACCCCCAGGGTTCAGGATACTCATACCTTTGTGTTATTCAGGTCTTACCTGGATCAACACCCAGAGGGGCCTTCCCCCTTCACCTCTCCTGCCCCGCTGTGTGGATAAAACAGTTGAGACTCCAAGCAGTGAAGAAACCAGTGCAAGGTCAGCTGGCTGCAGGCATCTGGGCCACCATCTGGAACAACCCCGTCTTCTCCACCCCCTCGCCCCGGTTGCTGAGTGCTGTTGTAGGGTGATTGATGCCACCGAACACCTGGGGTCTCCATGTTATGTGGGCCCTGCCCTCTTAGTGACCCTCTGAGCGAATCTGGGCCATTCCCAGCTCCTTATCCCTCACCAGCGCTTTCCAGCTTCCAGCAGTCTACAAACCCTCCTCCCTTCAGCCTCTCCACCCCAGGAGAAGCCTCAACACCCAATTCACAGAAAGAAATGAAGGTCTCCTGGGAGTGTCCCTCCCGCCTGGTGGGTTAGTCAAGATTCTCCGGAGAAACCAAACCAAAAGGATGTAGCTGTGGAGCGAGAATGAGATTTGTTATACGCAATTATGGAGGGAGTCGAGGAGTCCTGAGATCTGCGGTTGGCAAGCAGGAGACCCAGGGGAGCTGGTGGTGGGGTTCCTGTCCGAATCCAAAGGCCTGGGAACCAGGAGGGCCTGGCGTCCGTTCCAATCTCAGGCCAGAGGCTCAAGCAGGCAGGCAGGGGAATTCCTTCTGACTCAGTCTTTTGGTCTATTCAGCTCTTCAGCTGATTAGAGGAGGCCCACCTCAGCAAGGAGGACAATCCGCTGTACTCAGGCTACCCATTCAAATGTTACTCTCACCCAGGAACACCCTCACAGACACACCCGGAGTATTTGGGCACCCGGTGGCTCAGTCTGCTTGGCACAGAAATAGCCATCACAGCTGACCTCTGCACACCTACAGCCTATGTCCAGGAGTGGTCCCTCGTTCCTCGCTCACATCTGTCTTAAGAAAAGGCATGACTCCCCTAGTCTGGGGCCAATCCCTCCCTCTGTGCTCTGGGTCTGCTCCAGAAAGCAAATCAACTAGCATTTCGACTCCACATTACTTAAGATGGTCTTGTGGGTGAAAGCCCAGCGTGGGAGGGGAAGGCGATAGTTCTGGGAAGGATGTCCAGAGTGTGGGTTGCGTGCTCAAATGGACGGCCAGACAGGCACTCCTGGAAAGCCCCCCACTCTGAGATCTCCGCTGAACACCCCTCCAAGCAAGGCCCTCCCTGCATGCAATCACTCTTTCTTGGGACCTATCCAGAGCGCTGGCCTGCTCTCTGCAGGGAGCTTCCCTCTTTGATCTTCATGTCAACCAACCCTCCTGGGTCGAGCAGGACTTTCTCACTGTGGGTGTCAAAATCCCAAATCAAACTGGTTACAGTAAAAATGAGGGTTTATTGGCTGATGTAACCAGAAAGTTCATGAATGGGGCTGGCCTAAGGACTAAAATAGTATCACTGGGCCTCAGTTTCCCTTTGTCTGTCACACTCACTCACACACACATGGACCCCAATGTCCCCCACTGCTGTCCTCTGTGTGTAGAGCTAGTTTTTTTTCCGCTGTAGGTGATTTTCTCCGTGTAGTAAGGGGGAGAAAGTGTCATAGCTGCAGGAGTCCAGGTGTTTGTCAGCCCGGCTCAGCCACCTGAAAGTAGACCTTCTCTCTCTCACCTTCCATACTGTATGTCCCAGCAGGGGATTGGTCCTACTTGGTCACCTGCATTGCCTGTATGATTACCTTACTATGGCCAGTGAGATGGGAAGCTCCTGCTTGTCCAGGCCTGGGTCACGCCGCCACCCCCTTGGCTGAGGTACCAGATTACATGAGACTCACAGGGATGGAGAGCAGAGCAGTTCAAGGAAGGAAGGACCTATTTTAAGAAGCAATGGGAAGGTGTGCAGGGCAAATAAAAACAGCAGAGGACCCCCTCGCCGCCTGGTCTGGGGGTGTAGGATGGCGAGACTCCTGGCTTTCTTAGACTTATTTGTTCGATTGCATCATTTTTGTAATATTTTTTATTTTTATTTTAGAGAGAGACAGAGAGAGAGCTGGGGAGGAGCAGAGGGAGAGGGAAACGGAAAGGGAGATAATCTCCGGCTGACTCTGCACTGAGTGCAGAGCCCGACTCAGGGCTCAATCCCATGACCCTGAGATCATGACCCTGAGCTGAAACGAAGAATCGGTCGCTCAACCGCTAGAGCCACCCAGACGCCCCTCGGCTGTGCCATTTTTAAATTCTATCAGTGCTTGCTTTGGCTGGTTCTTTTTCTATCTTACTGTTTGGTGAAGGTAGTACCTTGCTCACCTCCGTGAAAGGTGCTAGAATGCAAACACATGCCAGGACACACAAGCAGATGTTGCCAACTGGATTTCTCATGTGGAGTCCACGTGGCCTCCCCCTCGCCTGCCCTGGGAACAGCCACATCTCCCCATCTCTGTTTGCCTTTTTTCCCTGAAGTTGGCTGAGTTTCAGATTTTATGCATATGAATTCAGCCCCTACTAGGTGCCCAGTGCTTTCCCATCTGTGATCCCCCCTGACCGCTCGGTCACAGCTGAGGAACCAAGGTGGAGAGAGGGGAGTGCCTGTTTGAGTTTCCTAGGGCTGCTGGCATGGAAATACAGTCCTGTAGAATTCAGAAGGCCAGCCATCCAAAATCAGGTATCGGCAGGTCTAGTTTCTCCTGGGCTCTGTGAGGGGGAATCCATTTGGTGCTTCTCTCCAAGCTTCCGGTCATCGCCAGAAATCACTGGCATTCCTCACCTTGTAGATGCTTGGATCCGGCCTCCGGCTCTGTGGCCACATGGCTGTCTTCTTGTGTGTCTTCACATCATCTTGGAAGGACAGCGGATATACTGGGTTGGAGCCCAACCTTCCCCCAATGTGACCTCATCTTAAACTGAGGACATCTGTCAGGACCCTCTCTCCGAAAAAGGTCACACTCTAAGATACCTAACCCCCAGATTAGAACTTCAAACATATCTTTTGGGGGCAGGCGGGCCCAATTCAACCCCTAACACCTACTGGGCAGTGAAGTCAGCCCCAAATCCAGAGCTCACCCTCTTCCTGCCTGTAGGTGCTGGTAATGACGAAGGGCATTTTCAGGAGGGAGGCTGCTTTCGCAGACCATGCCTTACATTTTGCCATTTAAAATGCACAACAGTCCTATGGGGTAGGCCCCTCGGGTCCATTTTACAGACAAGGAATTCAAGGCGTGGCGCGGTGAAGTGCTCAAAGGCGCACACCTCCTTAGGAACGGAGGTGGGTTCTGAGCTGGTTTGTCTGACTTCACATCCACTCCGCTCAGAGCTCCACTTTGCTGAGTGAAAGGGCACAACACAAGTGTTGATGAAGTGCCATGGAAAGCCCCCGGGCAGACGGAGGCCAAGCTGCCTGCGGATGGTTGGGGTAGGCCTGGTGGATGGAAAAAAATCTAGAAATCCTTCCTAGAGAAAGTGACATTTCAGCTGGGCCCAGAAGGATCGGTCAGATTTAGTCGTGCAGAGGTGACGGGGAAGGAAGGATGTTTTGGACGAGGCATGGAGCAGAAGCAAGACCTAAAGGCGGGGAAGTATTTGGGGGAACAGAGGGGTAGATCAGCCTGTCTGGTCCAGAGCCCACATTTTCCTGTGGGCACAAAAGGAAAGAGGATCCGAGGCAAACAGTGTGTTCATATTTACCCTCCAGGATCCCCCCGTTCTAGTGGAAATTGTTCCCAAAGCCGCGTCCCCCGCAGGAGCAGGGGACAGCCCAAGGAGGCAGCATAAGCCTTTCTACACGGGACCAGCCCAGGGGTGCCCATCGGCCTCCTCCTTGGCATGTACCCACAGCCAACCCCATCCAAGCCCAGAAACCAGAGAGCTGCGTAGACGCCTGTTCCTTCTCGTCCTCTCCAGAAGGCCCAGCTGAGATCTGCTTTAATCCACCCGAGTGAAAAGGTTTCCAGTGTGTTTACCCGGTTGCCATGGGTTTGCTTTCTGCGTCAGGCACCCGGCCTGTCAGACATGACAATTGAATAATATTTTTATTTTTAGGCACGGGTCACCAAGTCTTTTCATTCTACTGCCAGGCTCGCCTCCGCACCGGAGCCCCAGGGAATTGGGCCTCTGGGCGCCTGGGCAACGAATGGCTGTGGCCGGAGGCTGGGTGGGTGGTGTTTGGCCTGAGCTGGACCCTGTCCTGCTCATCGCGGCGGGGGTGGGCCCATTTGGTGTCTTGGCAGCACCACAGTAGCTGGTCTTGGCAAAGACCTGGGGGCCGTCAGGGCCGAGTGCTGGGGTTGGCAGGTGGGTGGGTGGACCCGCTGTGGGTGATGGCACGATGTCCACATGGCTGATGGCATGTGGCAACGGTGGCGGGGAGCAGGTAAGGGGTCAGGATGGACAGGGAGCCACGGGATGCCCAAAGGTGCGTTGTAGGCTTTAGGTGAAGGCCGGAATGAGTTCTCAGGGGTCCAGTCAACGTGGGGGGCATTCAGAGGTAAGACCCTCCTATCTGGGGCCGGATACAAGTCGGGCAGGACCTGGGGACAGAGCAGAGTTCCTTGCTCTTTGCACTGTTGACATTCGGGGCTGATCATTTTTTGTGGGGTCCGCCCTGTGCGCCGTGGGGTGCTCGGCATCCACCCACTAGAGGCCGGCCACACTCCACTCACGGTTGTGACATGTGACAATGTCTGCAGATATCACCAGACGCCCCTAGGCCAGCGGGGCCGAGTCGTCTCTGGTTGAGGGTTAGTGGGAGCTGAGGGGTTTGGGATGGGGGCAGATGAGGGCAACTGGTACTCCTCGGCTCGCCCCACACCGGCCAGGGCCTTTGAGGGCAAACGACACTGTTCCATCCTGGCTAACATACCCAAGAGGCATGGGGATTATTTGGAATAAAGGGTGCGGAAGGAAGGCGACTACAGAGGTAGGGACACTGAACAAAAATACCAAAAGGGTGGAAGATCTGGCTTCAAAATGGGTGGAGACCAAGGCAGCCTCAGTTTCCTGATCTGTGTAATGGGAATAATAGCTGTACCTGCCTCACGGCAGTGAAGGAGGGGTTACCTCTGGGGGTTAGCACACACCTGACACGTGGTGAGCGCCACGGAAGGACCAGCCCGTGTAACCATCACTCGTGTCACTTCCCTGTTTGCTACCTGGCTGGTGGCCTTCCCTCACCTCCACATGGCCTCCGCCTCCACCCTGCCCCCACACACCTGCCAGCCCCACGCACCTGCCGGCCTTTCAGAAGCTAAACCACTTCAGGTTTCCACTCAGCTGAAGGGAAGGCCTGGGGATTTGTTTTCAAGGTTCTGCTGATACTGTCTTTTTTTTTTTTTTTTAAACTATTTATTCATGAGAGACACAGAGAGAGGCAGAGACACAGGCAGAGGGAGAAGCAGGCTCCATGCAGGGAGCCCGATGTGGGACTTGATCCCAGGACCTGAGCTGAAAAGAGACGCTCAACTGCTGGACCACCCAGGCGTCCTGCTAAATGCTTTTAAATATGAGCTCATTTAACATCCACAGTGACCCTAGGAGGTGGTGTATTAGTTTCCTATTGTGGCTGTAACAAGCTGCCACACCCCTGGTGGCTCAAGATAACACAGATTTATTATCTTAATAAGATTAATAAGAAGTCTGGGGCTCCTGGGTGGCTCAATCAGTTAAGTGTCTGCCTTTGGCTCAGGTCCTGGGATGGAGTCCCACATCGGGCTCCCTGCTCAATGGGGAGTCTGCTTCCCCCTCTCCCTCTGTCCTACCCCCTGCTTGTGCGCTCTCTCTCTCTCTCTCTGTCTCCAATAAATAAATAAAACCCTTAAAAAATTAACAAGAAGTCTGAAATGGGGCTAAAGTCGAGGTGTCAGCAGGGCTGTGTTCTTTCTGGAGGCTCAAGGAAAGGATTCATTCCTTGCCTTTTCCAGCTTCTAGAGGCTGTGTGCACCCCTTGGCTTGTGGCCTGCCTTCCAGCAATGGGGATAAAAGAATGGATGGATAGACGGATGGATGGATAGACGGATGGATGCACGCCAGAAAGCCTTGTCTCCCAGGCTGTCATCTCCAAGGCTAGGACAACTGAAAAGCATCTTTCTCACCCCCATCCCCAGAGCTGCTGTTTCTTCTCTCTCCATCGGCGCGTCAGGCCCCTTCCCACTTGGCCTTGTGGGTGAGAACCATTCTCTTTCCAAACCTCCCGCAGAACCAGTCCCCTCCAGTTGTGAGAAAATAAGTTACGTTGCTTAATCACCAGAAACGTCGGTCAGGGAACCTTAAACAAAGAGATTAGTTCTGCTTTTATTTGTTGGTACAATGGAGAGCATGAAATATTTAACAGCATCGTAATGCGGAACAGATGGGAAAGATACTGCCTTCCGGGACCTCTCCTCTCCCACCTTCCACCAACAGCCAAAACCAGGCGGCCCTTTAGGACAATTTATGGGCTGGAAGGCAGCCAAGGGACTGCTTGCCCAGAGGCCTCAGGTACTGGCCCGACCCCGACAGCACCTACTGGGTTATTCATCAAAGGGGATCAAGTTTCAATCTTGCGAACACTGGGCATGCCTCAGTGGACCTAGATGCTACATCAGGTTCAAGGCCTCCTTAGCTTTATGCAGTCCTAAGTGTTCAGAGAGTCTTTTTCCTCTGGTGCAGATGATATCATGGAATTTCCACCCATAAAACCCGAAAGCTGGAAAAATCCCCGAGGAGTAAACTTTGATTTGGGTCTGTGCTGTGCAGTCTTGGGCAGGTCTGTAACCTCTCTGAGCCTGTGCCTCCAACATTGTGAAGAACGAGAAGAGCCAGCTGGAAGTCACTGGGGACCTGACAGAGACAATGTGTGTAAGAGCCTGCTGAGAGGCACATAGTAGGTGCTCAAACCGCTCTCAGGCCCAGTGTGGGAGCGACCAGGGTTTGAACCACGGGTCTGCTGAGAAACATACCACATGCGACGGTGTCTGGATCTGCATCCCACATAGAATTTTAGAATTTGTGAACTGAAAGGAATCTTGGGGTTTATTTGGACTAAAGGGTGCAAAGCAAAGGCCCGTAGGCCACGCGCAGCCTAAAAAAGGTGCACACGCACAGGGTTTGCACAGGTACTTTGCAATTATTCACATTACTTGCCACTAAAAAGAAAAATTTTTTTAAAGATTTTATTTATTTATGCATGAGAGACATAGAGAGAGAGAGAGAGAGAGAGAGAGGCAGAGACACAGGCAGAGGGAGAAGCAGGCTCCATGCAGGGAGCCCGACGTGGGACTCGATCCCGGGTCTCCAGGATCACACACTGGGCTGAAGGCGGCGCTAAACCACTGAGCCACCCGGGCTGCCCCGCAAAACAAATTTTAATATTAAAATCTAAAATCTTATGTGATCTCAAAACTGTCAAACACAATAACCCAAAGCTCACACACCCACATGGCAACAGCCAACCTGTTCTCAGGATATTTTTTTATACGTGGTCTCATCTCTCCTTTGCGTTTCCTGGCTGGGCTCTGCAGGCATGTGAGTTTGTGAGCCCCAACGGAGAGCAATCCTCTTGCTTTTCGAGACAAATAAGGTTAAGAGAAGGAATCCAAACAGGCGCCACCTGTTGGGAGACCCCACCACTGCTGTGGTCACCAAGCGATCTCGGAGCTTTGCTGAGGCCAAGCCTCGGAGTCCTTCTTAACCCTGTGCTTTGGGCAGTGATTCAAGTAAACCTATCAGGCACCTCTGGAGTGAGTGATTTTGTCCAACATCCTCCAGTCCTGCTGTATTCTTCACCTTGAGGCTTTGTTCTTTCTTCAGTTCCCAATAAATCAATAGTCTTGGGGGTTGGACACAATAATGCCTTTGACATCTATTGTAAGAACCAAATGAAATAAGTGCCTAGCAAACTGCGACGATTACGCTATCACGTTATTAAGCCCAGTATGCATTACTCATAAAATAAATGGCTCTCCCCCTGACGTCCCCCCACCCCTGGATAAACTCAGGTTTTGCTACATGTGAAAATGTAGCTTGTGGGAGGAGTTCTGGTAACCCAGACTACACACTTTGTGTTTGGCCCCCTGGGCCCCTGGTCTAGGTCGGACATGCCTTTCAGCAAAAACATGATTGTAAGAAGATGTTTCTTTAATTAAATGCAATCTCTTTCTTTATAGCCTCCATATTACTGACCCCCTCCCTGACCCCAAAAGGCAAGACTTGCTGCGTATTCAGATGCTGGCTCTGATTGCTCCGGGCCCCACCTCCTCCTGACCTCACCCACCAAAAGGCTCATTAACCCACACAACAGCCTTTTTCTTTTCAAGCTCAGTTAAGAGAGAGAGAGAATTTGAGAGAGAGAGAGAGAGAAAGAAATGTCCATTCTCTTTTCCTTTCCTGCAGTAATCCTCAAATTATGCACAATATCCGGAACAGAAAATGGCCCCAAATTTAATTTTCTGGTTTCTGAAGAGACTTAATCAGGCCAGAAGTCCAGAGGGAATCCCCAGGGATGTGCCCCAGAACTCTGGTGGGGCTCCCAGCCTAACACCCCAGCAAACACAGTCACAAAGGCCGGACGGAGGGCCATGTGCGTGTGTCTGTGTTGGTGTGTGCCTCTGTGCATGGTTTGCAGGGAAGGTAACTGGGTGTGGTGTGTGTCTGTGTGTCCGTGTGTCCTGTGCATGTCTATATGTGTGCATCTGTGTGTTTGCAGGTGTCTGTATGTCTGTGGTGTGTGCAGCTGTGCACGGTCTGTGTGGGGAGTACGTGGGTTTGTATCTGATGTGAGCATGCACGCATGCAGGTGTGTGTGGGATGTGTGTACAAGCGTGTGTCTATGCTGCGTAGGGTGTGCATCCATGTGAGTGTGCACAGGTACCTACATGGCTCATCACGCGTGGCCACAGCAGGAAAGATTAAACAGAGGCTCTACCCTGAGCTTCCCTGGCACCGCCTGCGTGCTGTTGCTGGTTAGGTGGGTGACAGCGTAAGGAGGATTGACAACCTGTAGGAATTCTCCAGAGCAATTCACATCCAAGCCCCCACTTGACAGCAGAGCGGGCACTTGAGTTCCCTGGAGACACGGAGTTGGTGGCCACTGCTGGGGCTGGAAGCAATTTCTCCTGACATCTAGTCCAGTGTGCTTTCTCCCTGGTCCCTTCAGGGGGGTCAGGGCCAGCCGACAGGGAGTTGGTCTTCCAGAAGGATCTGGCTGGGATCCAGGGGTGAACAGCTTAGATACAAGGAGGGGCTGGGTAGGGGGTGAGAGTTGCATAATCAGCATCCTTAATCAGAGGTTGATAGATGCTTCTCTATAGGACCAAATAGGAAATATTTTAGGCCTTAAGCTCAGAGGCAAAATTAAAGATGCTATGTAGGTACTTATATAACCACTCCACATATGACCATTTAAACATATAACCATTTAAAAATTTAAAAATCCTATTAGGTCAGCCGGGGTGGCTCAGTGCTTTGGTGCCTGCCTTCAGCCCAGGGTGTGATCCTAGAGACCCGGGATCGAGTCCCACGTCGGGCTCCCTGCAGGGAGCCTGCTTCTCGCTCTGCTTGTATCTCTGCCCCTCTCTCTCTGTGTCTCTCATGAATAAATGAATAAAATATTTTTTAAAAAATAAAAATCATGTTAATCTTCTTGAGCTGGGAAGGGAAGTCGTCCCCCACCCAGGGACCGACTGAGACCTGGTCATTGGTAATCCATTTTTCCTGGAAGAACAAGGGACTGGGAATACAGATCTACATGGATGGTAGGCAGTGGTCAGCACTGGGGACTAAGCTCCATGAAGGCAGGAGCTTGGGTTTGTGTTTTGTTCACCGTTTTATCTATACCTGGCATATAGTAGGAGCTCAATAATATTCTTCACTTAAATATTCTTGACTCGAGGATGGTCAAGGGCTTGAAAAGCTCGACTTTGGGGACGGATAACAAGGAGGTTCGAGGATGAGGTGTGTGGGTAGCCCTTTTGGAGGAGATCTCATGTGCGAGGGTATGTGTGGGCTCTCAGCCCGTCTATACAGAAGAGGCTCCTAAGAGTCGGATGGGCAATCCCACAGCCTCTTTCCCCAGCCACCCCAGTGCCTTTTCATGGCCAACACTGAAAGGTGTCAGGGACTGGGTGGTTAACCTTATAATTTAGTTTGCAGACTTCAGGACATCAAGTCAAGGCTGTGAATGAACCCGAGGGAAACAGAGCACAGAAATGGATGGAGCATGGAAATGGAGCACTGGCTAGTGAGACACGCTGCTAGGTGTGCACCTGTTTATGCGAGAGGTAGATGCATTCCACGGAGTGGGAGCTGATTGCTTCTGCTACTGTTTTCATTTGGAAGCTTCAATATGGGAATAGAGGTGTGCCCCGATATTACGTATTTAACGGTGTGGACTGTTGGGTGCTCCTTCACCACCCACTAAGCTCCTTTCAAGATGCCCTCCTGTCATGCAGAGGATAAAGCTAAAATGACATTTCCCGACTCCTTTGCTGCCAAGTTGCTGATGTGACCTAGGAGTAGCCCGCTCAGATTCTCCCGCACGGTGTGCAGTATTGGAAGAGAGGGACACGCGGAGACAGCCTGGCGTGGGGCCCCTGTGTGGCCGCGGTGGGTGGCAGTGGAGACGAGACTCTTCAGGCAGCAGCAGCCGTGGCTTCCCGGTTTGGCAGCTTTTTGCAGAGTGGTCCTAGGGCCAGAGATATTCCTGGAATCTCAGACTAGACTCTACTCCTTCAATCCTTCCAACAATGTTGTGAGTCACCTAATACCCCGTAATTTACCTTTTTCTCCTTAAACTAGTTAGAGTGCATTCTGTTGTCTGCAATGGAATCCTGGCTGATTCTAGAAGCCCCCTCTGCAGCAAGGAATTCCCGGGACCCTTGTAAGTGCAGAGGGGACACCCCGGACCCCTAGGAGCAGTTTCGAGACAGCACTTTGGGATCAAACTAGGTATCCTACAAGCTCCAAGTTCAGATGGCTAAAACAAGATGTATCTTCTGAACCCGCCCAGCATGATGGAGGAGGCGACTGGGATGGAGCTGAATGCACAGCTCCCAAGCGCTGTGCAAGCTCTTTGCACACACTGTCTCGCTGAACAAACTTCCAACCACATCCCTTCGTGCCGAATATCATTCCAGACCACTGAAGAATTTCCACAAGTTCACTACCTTGCAGATGTGGTTACTGGGAGCCAAACACAGATCGGGCTGTCTCCAAGCCCACTCCTAGAACAGATCCAACCCCATTTTTAAGGGAGCAGTTTATGGGCAAAAGAGAACCCTCACATTTTCCCCCAAGGCCATAAAAATCTATATTTAAATTTTTTTCTTTTATTTGGAATAATTTTAGAAAAGGTGCAACCGTAGCACCCAGTTTCCATATGCCACTCGGCTGGTCTCCTCCAATGCTAACATCTTATATGACCGTGGGACACATGTCAAAACCAAGAAATTCACACCAGTGCAATGTTATTAAGGAAACTCCAGACCTCATTTGCGTTTCATTCAGTTTTTCGATAATGTCCCTTTCCGGTTCCAGGATGCAATCCAGGATACTGAATTGCATTTAGCTTTTTTTTTTTTTTTTTTTTTTTTTGTCATCCCATCACCTTATTCCAAAGCAAACGGGCCTCAATTATTTGCACATGCTCCAGGACAGGAAACCCACACTCCCCACACTCGCTGTGAGAAAGGCTGTCGCAGGACAATTTGGAGCAATTTCCTTTGACGTCCACTGGTAGCGGAGCCCTCCTGTTGGAAATTGGCAGCAGAAGGCCACGGTGAAGACCCAGTGGGAGCTGAAGCAGTGGCCGAGCAGGATGCATGCCAAAGCACAACTGCACTCCAGAATCCCCGCCACGGAAGCCCCGAGCAGGCTGGGGTCGCTCCCCCTGAAGCCTGATCGAAGGAAGCAGGGTGGAGAAAGGTCACCGCAGGAGCAGTGGGAGCCAGGGCTGGCCAAGACGGTGACAGATGAGGCCAAGGCCAAGTAGCTGAATAACGTTCTCACCCAGGGGTTTCCACGAAAGATGATGAATCTCTCCAATTAGACGTGTCACGGCTGGGCTTGGAAGCCACAGATGAAAACAGAGGGAAGATAATTACTTCCATAGCAGGGTTGGTTGTGAAAAAAAAAAAAAAACACATACTCATAAAAATGACTTGGGGAGCCTGGTGACTCAGTCGGTTGAGTGTCTAACTCTTGGTTTCGGCTCAGGTTGTGATCTCAGGGTTGTGAGATCGAGCCCCGCATCGGGCTCCGTGCCAGGTGTGGAGTCTGCTTGAGATTCTCTCTCTGCTTCTCCATCTCTCTCTCTTTTTTGCTTCCTCTTGCTCTCTCTCTCTCTCTCTTAGCCAGAAGTATAAGAACTCCATAAAGATTTAGAAACTATGATTTTCCCACTGAGATCATGTTTTAACACTGAAGTTTCTCACCCAGGGTTTAATGCCTGTTGTGGAAACAAACACGTACAGCCCGCAGTTAGTATAAACGAGGCACCGCACACTTTGATGTTCTGCAGATTAAGGCTTCTTTAGAATCAGCTCAACAGGTCAATGTCATGACCTACAAACACCTAAAGGGCAGAATATCCCGGGGAATGAAGTTCTGTCTTTCTGCACAGCATATGTTTTGTTTGGGGGGACAGCCAATTAGAAGTCGAGGAGCCCCCTTAACCCAGGCCACAAGATTCAGGAGGGTTTCTTCGAGGGCCTTGGGTGCTACTCTAAGGCGATAGCCAGTGGGTCCCAGGATATGTGATGGACTCACAAGTTTCAGGAAATTTCTTGTAGTGAACACACACTGTTTTTGCTGTAGTCTGGTGGTGGAGAGTCATTCTGTCCTTCGACACCAGCAGCTACCAGCTGGGGCACTGGGATCCTCCTTGGTTCCCTTGCTAGTAAGGCCAACCTTACTATTTATTATATTTAAATAACCAAGCACCCCCTTCTAGCAGAACAGACTCTCCCATCCACCTCAGAGACTCAGAGAGCGATTGGAATGGTGTTGAACTCCAGGGCATGTGCCATGGAACCGGATCCTGCATCAAGAAGATTCCAAGTCCTTCTCACTCACCAATCTGGACACCATGGAATCTGAAACCTTGCCTCAATCTTTCACCAGCCACTTAAGGAGTGAGGGATTAGACACACTTTTCTCATTTGAGAGATCTCTCTCTCCTCTCGATACATGACGGGAGTCGCTTCAGATAACAGAGCGGGAAAGGTATTACAAGCTTTGTTTGAAGTAACAGCAGATTTTTAAAATCTGGGGTTGGCGGGGGTGGATCAAGAAGGCAAGAGGCAAAGCCGTTCTGTTTGAAAGCCTTCTCGTGAAAAAAAAAATATTTTTTTTAATTAAAAAGAAAAAAAGAAAGCCTTCTCATGGAAAGTGTTCTAAACTGAAGTGTATGCTTTGTAAACAGAAGATTCTGGATGCAAATTCCCCTTTTCTTGGCAAGCCGTGGCCATTGCCAGGCGGCTTCATTAACAGGTAGTGGATCTGGGGTTCACCGCTGGTTTCTTAGACCTCTCCTTGAAAGTAGGGACAGCATCTTCCCTTCTCCTCATCTGCACCCTCTCTGGGTACAGCCTCCGGTGCATCGTGGGTTCAGAAGCTAGATCCCCTGACCTAAGAACTCGTTGTTAAACAAACCGTCAATGTGGGGCTTTGATCCAAGGGGTGGGACCAAAGTGTTAGAAGGGCCTTCCATTATCTGCCTGGTGCCTGTCTCTGTTTTGGGTCTTCTCTCTACTCAGTGCATTTGGGATTTTCAAAATCCACTTGGCTTACCTGCCCCCCCACCCCGCCCCCCTGGATTGCAGCCCCGAGGTCTGGGGAGATGCTGGCAGTATTTGTGAAGATACTGATGTTCCCATTGGGCTGAGAGCTGCTATCACCCTGGGGTCAACCTCTGCATAAACAAGGCACTGACTCTGCCCAAACCAGGCACCGACTCTGCCCGGAAATCAGAATATACAAATCAGCCAGCCCCAACCACATGCCCTCTTTCTCCTCATAACCTCTTCAGACAAAACCCCTTGACTTCAGAAAAAGATTTTCCAAACCATACAATGCTTCATAGACCAAAATAGAGATTTTTATTTCCCAACATAAAGCAGATACATTTTTTAAACACATAAAGCAACAACAGAAACACCAAGCTGTCTTTGAGAACACAGCTACTTCCAACCTGAACAACAGAAAGGGGCCGAAAGCTTCAGTGTGACTTTGAAACACAGTACTGAGAAGAGACTAGAAGAGCCCGGCGTCCCTCCCTCTGGAGCAGGGAAGGCTCTAGGCTGGTTGTGGACTTGATATGAACCGAGATAAAACACATATGTTCCAGGACACTCGTTTGGCTCGGATACTGCTTGCTTTCCCAGAAAGCTTAATTTATTGCAAATGCGTGTTTTACAATCACAAATAATATGATGAGAATGGATATGGTCCCCGTGAAGACTGTTTACATAGTAGAACATTCTAAACAGTGAAGTTAGTTTCCTTTTGATGCCAAAACCCACTTATGTGGCATCTACACATACACACACACACACACACACATTCCACCAGGTCAGTTGCCTGGTCTACACTGCATTAACCAGACCAGCCCAGTGGTGTAGACAGCTGGTCAATATCAGGTTAGTGTCACCAGGTCTTTGGGGGCAACGATGGCAGAGCTTTGCTCCTGATGACTTGGCTGAGGGTACAGAGAGCCCAGAGAGAGCCCTGGCCGATGCCTCCAGGTGGGGTTTTGTAGAGGCCTGGACCCTCCCGTGGGAGCGGGGACAAGACATACTAATGAATCCATAAAGCTCACATGCTTTGGAACAAGAGGGTTGGTCTCTTGGACTTGAAATGGAGGGGGAAAGTATTCATTCCTCCAAATCTGGTCCTAGAAACCTGTCATTTTTTCCTGCCTCTGGCACCTAAGGCACTTAACAAATTCTATGAACACCAGTGGCTTCTAAAACACAAAGACACAGACAGACACACAGGGCAAGAGAGACGTGGGTGAACCTAGGACCCATCAAGCTAAGTCCTCTTTCACAAGCTATCCCGAGAGAAAGAGAGAGTATCACCTCCAGGCCAGCTTTAGGAAATTTCCAGATGGCAAACAATCTCAGGGGTCAACTGACATTCCCCTCAGTGTGAACGGCAGGGGACAAACAGGTGCTCCCATTAGACGTACAAGATGCTCTTATCAGGGGAAATGTCCTGGGTCTGGCACAGTCATCCTGAGGTTGCCAGAGACCGTGGTATGTCTGTTTTCCAGAAGCCCAGGGCTGGGAACCAGGCTGCATGTCTGCTTCTGGGCAGATATGTGTATTGTGTACATGATACCACATTCACACAGACACACCACATTCACACTCATACACACACACACACACACACACACACACACTTCCTCTGTCCACTTCTTCCTTGCCAATAAAACCTCTAGACCATGTATGGCCTCATCCCCTAGAGAGAAAGTGACTCTTTTTCCCCTAAGAGAAGAAATTGGAGAAGCTTTAGAGGCAGCAATGTCACAAAACCCACTCTGCCACCTACCCTGTGAGAGGTGGCTTGTCCCTGTTCTTCCAGGGAAGACAAGCACCCGCCCCCAACCTCTGGCCCTCACCCTGGTATAACTTGTCCTGATGCCAGTAAGAGGTGAAGAATTCCCTAGAGGGAGTGGGTATGGGGGAAAGCCCTGCAGCCCCTGGGCCAAGTGTCACCCTCCACGAGCTAACCGGCCGAAGCAGCCACAGCCTGTGGCTACCAAGAACAGAAATGCAGCTAAGGCTGAAGTTCCATGGAGAGGCCCAGAGCTCACAGTCTCTGAGTTCAAGTCCCGATCGGGCCACTTGCTGACTCCCTGGTTGCTTTTAGGCAAGCGGCTAACCCTCCCTGTGCTCCAGTTTCCACGAGATCATGACCCATGATGCAAGCTTTTAGAAGGAGTCAGGGCCTCAATGGATGTTTCTTCCCTCTTCTTCTCATCAGAACAGCAAGTGGGGTGGGGGGGCCTGCAGCCCTGATTGCTGACCTTAGGAGTCTGCAACCCTGAAAGGAAGCCCGGGCCCTTTGGGGAAACAGATCCCTCCGTACAATCGCTGTCCCATCTGGGCAAGGTGGTTGGGTACCAACCAGTGAGCGCGGGTATGTTCCCATGACAACCAGCAGGCAGCACGAGGCGGGGGTGGGGTGGGGGTGGCGGATGCCACATTGGCTGACTATTCTCTAAGGCTCTGGGAGCTGTGCAGGAAGATCTGTTTTTAGGCTGTAAATTTTGTTTTTTAATTCCCTTTTCAAAACAAGTTCCTCCTTCTTCTCACCTTGACAGACAGAAGGCATTTCTCTTGTAATTGAAACTGGGGGAGAACTGATGGTTGGTTAAGTCCTTTGAATCTGGCCCTCTGCAGGGGGTGCCCGGGGCTGTCAGCCCGTCCCGTCCGTGGGAGCCACCTGTGGATGTGTCCCTGCACCCGCCGTTCTGATCTGCCAGAAAATGGGGAACCGGCCTGGAAAAGCTCAGAGAGTGCCTCTTTCTGGGATTTGCACCCAGGAGTGATTCATGTTCCAGAAGTAATCAAAGCAAATATGAATTTCCTGGGCTACTTCCAGACACGGCAGGGTTAAAAAGCTTGGCCCGGGGTGTCAGGGGCAGGACAGGGGAGGAGCTGCCTCTGCAGACCCTGGGCAAGCAGGGGCACGTGACATATCTGCCTGGCGTCCCCAAGTGTTACCAACAGGTGGGCCTGGAAGTGCCCTGAAGGCGGAAGGAATGCCCGTAATACCTTGGGGAGGGTAAGGACCCAACGGACCCAGGGAGCCCTGCCAGCTGGTGGCGCAGGTGGTGGGCAGAGGTGGTCCTGCTCTTGCTCCAGTGATGAGCACCTCCGAGCCCCGGTGGCGGAGCATGAGACCAAGACATGGAAGATGCAGGTATCAGAGGCAGAGACACCTTAGTGCCACCTGAATCCACCCTACCCTCTTTCTTGAGATGCCTGTTTCCTGGGTTCCTTGCAGTTCAGCTTGCTCATCCTGGCTCTTCCTACCTGGAACCCAGATGAAAAATCGGAGGTAGAGCAAGCACCTAGGGCCATGAGGTAACCAGGAGGAGCGGGAAAGAGAGCTACAGAATCCTTGGCTTTGACATCCCTGAGCTGAGCAGAGGATGCCAACGACTACCTGGCTCGATTTCTCAGGATGAGGTAAAAGCAAAGTTCCTGGTTAACCCACAGCTGGTGGGAGGAGGGATTCTGAGACTCAGGGCTGAATCTGGGGATTTCCCACCACCATCTTCTGGGAATCTTCTAACATCTCAAGCAGCATGGGGATTCCAGGGCTAACTTCCCCTTTAATGGTTGTGGGGAAGCTCCCCCGAGGTCACCCAGCTGTTAATGGCAGAGCTCCAACTGCGCCCCATCCAGCACTGCTCACTGCTGTCACTCTGTCACCTGATGCATTGAGACCTGTCCCCAGCTCTGGAACTAACTCCCTGCCTCACTGGGTGAACAAGAACTGTCGGGACCTCAGTTGGCTCACCTGTAAAATGGGCACAGGTTGGAACAGGACAAGTGTATAAAAGTCCCTACTACCAACAGCCTGGAAAACCAAGTAATTTAGCATTTCCTACTCCATTTTGCTTCCCCTGGAAGTTCTATCAATTCATCGATTATCTGATAATTCATCGATTATCTGCTTTCTGGGCTTAGCTTGTATCACTCACCTACAAAACTAAGGAAAGTGATTTTTGATTGGGAACATCCTAATTTTAAAACTAAAAAAAAAAAAAAAAAAAAAAGAGGAAGAGGCCAGAATTGAGAGTTCTGAGGGGATGGGTAGTATCAGGTGCAAGGAGGTCAAACAGGTTTTTCTGGCATGACAAATGGATTGGCAGCAGCTGCCAATGGTTTTGAGAAGGGCTGTGAGGTCCAGTCCGGCTGGAGAGGGGCAGGGGAAGAGCTCGGTAATCCCTTACCAATGTCTGCCGTGGACACAGTAATAGAAGTACCTGCTGGCGTATTTTGTGCTGGGGCTGTGCTGAGCTCAAAGCTCATGGCCTCGTCCCTCTCCTGTGCTGCTGCCCGGGATTGGTGACAATCAGACTGGGTGAAAGGAGTGGGGTCGGGGGAGTCCCACTGGAGTAGCTGAGTTGCCATGAGAGAGGGAATTAGGGCCCAAGTCCAGCTAGGCCAGGGACACAAGAGGCTTACTGGACGTCACTGTGCTATACAGCCCACGAGAGCTGCTCCTTCGGATCCACAGAACACCCTGCACCCCTCCTTAACCCCCTCTGCCCCAGGCACAGCCTCTCGAGGGGGTCCCCCAGTGCGCCTGCTCTGGAGACTAACAGTGGGCAGGAGGTGGGGAGAGGCAGGAGGTGGGGAGAGGCAGGAGACAATCCTAATTCTTGGCCAAATTGATCAAGGGAATGTATACTTCCAACCCAGAAAATCTCCAGGGTGGAAAAGTGGGCTTCTCGGTTTGGTATTTCCAACCACAAATTTTTTACCATGACCCATGATTGCGGATGAATCATTGTGCCAGGAATAGAAATGACAATAAACATACAGCGTTTGAGGGCTTGCACATCCATGGCTTCCGCCTTAGGCCTTGCCAGAAGCTTCCAGAAACCTTTTCCAAGGCACAGCACACCTCGAGGAACCACCCCTTGACTGAGCGCAGCCCGACCCGGCTCCTGCTGCCATGCCCAGGCCCTGATCTGTCCTCTGCACGGCTTGCCTCACAGCTGCATGGTGACCTCCAAGGGACAGACATATCAGGTTAGTGTCACCAGGTCTTTGGGGGCAACGATGGCAGAGCTTTGCTCCTGAGGACTTAGCCAAGGGAACTTCCAGGGGAAGCAAGACACATGCAGGCCACGGCCTGGGCCATCCCAGCACCTCCTCCTTCCAGCTTCTGTGATGGTGGCTGTGCCACCTCCAGGAGGACAATGGGCAAAGTCAAGCGCAAGGACTCAGTTTGGTTTGGCATCTTCTGTGGCACAAACCCTTCTCCTGGGCTGTGAGCTCCCAGAGGGCAGGGCCTGCAGCCCCTGGCAGGGCTTTTATTCACCTGAATTCTCCAGCACGAGCCTGGCACAGACAAGGGACCTGAGAACGCCTGCTGCGTTGGCTTAAAGACAAAGGCACAGGGCACCCCGCCTGGCCCCGTTGTCACAAACTCCACCGGACTCGCACTCTGTCCACCTCCCAGGGCTCTTTCCTCCCACCCTGAGAGTCCAGCACAAGGCATTTCTCGAGCTGCCCCCTCACATCTCCTGGCCTTCTCCAGCAGGGATCTCCTGGCCTTCCAGAAAGAACAGTGACTTTGGGGAAAACCAACATTGAGTTGGCAGCTTTTAATTTTGTCCTCTAAGGCCCCTGAAAGCATACCCAGAGGAGGCTGCAGCTCACCGCCCCGCATTCCTCCAGGCCGCCCAACGCCAACAGGAGGAAGGATATGCTCCAGAACAAAGGGTTGTCACTTAGATGAAACGTAGAGCGAACCTCCAGGCTTTTGTCCTTATTATGACTATTATTTTCATTTTGTCTTCGGTCAGTGAAAACGTTGCCACTAGTCCTTGTTTCTCAGATAAAAGTTGAGAAGTAAACACATACAGCCTGCTCTCCCTCCTCCCTCCCTCCCTCCTCTCTCTCTCTCTCTCTAATTGTAGCAAAACTGAAATTTACCATCTTCACCAGTTTTAAGTGTACAGTTTGGTGACATCGAGTGGCTGTCCCCTCCTGCCTTCGACACCCATTCGCCATCCCTTCCTCCATTGGCTCTGTCTGCCGTCTCTAACCGGGACAGCTTCCCGGCAGGTCCCCAAAGCCACGTGGGGCCACTCAGTGCCCCCTCGGGGGTCAGGCCCTGGTTCAGGCTCCTCCCGGGAGATGCCATCACCCCCGGGCCCTGTGCTGCCCGGCAGCCTGAGCCAGGGCCCCGCGAGGCAGGGTGGCCCGAACCGCCGGTGGCACAAGCTGCCCAGGTGCAGACCTGCTGTCTCCCGGTGCTGCCCGGGGACATGCATCCTTGGACACTGGGTCCTTGCTGGGAACTCCAGCCAGACGCCAGGAGGTGAGAGGTGGCGAGAGATGCGAGTGAGTCCATGGGGAGCCACTTCCTCTGCATCCTGGGGGGGAGGGTTGGGGTCACCTAATGCACCCGCCCCTGGGGTTCTTCACACCAATCAACAACCACAGCCAAAGTCCCCACCTGGTGCTGGGCACTGGGCTTCCTTCCACTGGGGTCAGCCACGCCTGGGGGTGCACAGGACAGAGAGGTGCTCAGCCCCCCCACAGGCAGAAGTTTTGCCCTGCTTCCCCTGCCGCGGGAAGCGACTGGTGTGAGGTGTCTGCAGAGGACCCCGTGACTGTGCCCCCCGGCGCCCCCGCGCAGAGCCCAGGGCCGGGCCTGCAGGGAAGCACCCCGTCCAGTCCAGCGGGCTCGCTGAGGGGCACGTGCACCCGGGCCCCCAGCCCCCTCCCCCTCCCGCGGCCCGGGCTTGCACGGGGCCGCCCCGGGTTCAGATCCCAGCTCCGCACGGCTGGTGTGTCTGTCTTGACGTGTCAGCTTTCCTGTCTCAGAGAAAGCAGGTGAAGGTGATGCCACCCCCGGGCGCTGTCGCGGGGGTTCGGGGACGCTGGCTCCCCAGGCGCCTACCGAGGGGCCGGGCCCCGCCTGCACCAGGTGCGAGGCGCTCTGCCTTAGGGGCTTTAGGGGCTTGCCGCCTCGGGCCCACGTGGGGCCCCGAGGGTCTCCTCTGCCGCCGCTTCCGCGCATCCCACCCCTCAGCCTTGGGTCCTGCCTGCATCTCTCCCTGTGGAGGCCCAACTGAGGGGGGGGGGAGGGGAGGCAGCTGAGGAGGGGACCTGCGCCTTTGATCATACTCCTCTTCCTCCTCCTATCCCCTCCCCCCTCCTCCTCCTGTCTCCCCTCCTCCTATCCCTTCCTCCCCCTCCTCCTCCCCTGCCCTCCCCATCCTCCCCTCCTCTCCCCTCCCCCGTTCCCCCTTCTCCCTCTTCCTCCGCCTCCTCCCTCCACTCCTCCCTTTTCTTCCTCCTCCTGTCCTCCCTCTTATCCCCTCCCTCCTCCTCCTCCCTCCACTCCTCCCCTCCTCCTCCTGTCCCCCCTCTCCCCCTTTCTATCCCCTCCCTCCTCCTCCTGTGCCCCCTCCTCCCCCTTTCTATCCCCTCCCTCCTCCTCCCTTCCCCTCCTCCGCTCTTCTTCCTCCTATTCCCTCCCCCCTCCCCCTTCCTCCTCCTGTCCCATCCTCCTCCTCCTCCTCCCCTCCTCCTCCTGTCCTCCTCCATACTCCTCCCTCCTCCCCTCTCCCTCTGCTTCCCCCTCTTCTTCCCCTCTTCTTCCCCTCTTCTTCCCCTCTTCTTCTTTCTCTCCCTCTTTCCTTCTCCCTGTCTCTCTCCCTCTCTCTCCGCCCCCCCCCCCCTCTCTCTCTCACACACACACACACACACACACACACACACACACACAGCTGGGCTGGGTGGAGATATTCCCATTTCTCTCCACTGTCACTCTGGGGACAGAGGAAACAAACACACGCAGGTCCCCCCCCCCCCCTCCGGCTCCCCTTCTGGAAAGGCACCTGAAAGCTCTTGGCGGTGGTTGATTGGGGAGCTAGCAAGTCATAAACAGCCTAACTGTCAGCATCCACTTTAAGCAGAAGAGATGACACTTGAGAAGCACCAGCAAATGCTGTTGTTACTTCACAACTGTATTTGTAGGAAAGTAATGAAAATAGCAATTCTCTCTTTAAAACAGTTATGCAAACAAGCAGGCTCTGCAGCCTCATTATCAAAGTTTAAAAAACACCCAGGGACGTTGCCCCCGGCCAGCCCACCCACGGCCTCCCCTCCCTGGCGCGGGCTCATGGGACACAGCTGCCTGGGCCTGAGCGCCTGCTGGGGGGGGGGGGGGGGGTCGCACCACAGTGGGCCTGGGCTCGGGGCTCGGGGGTTGGGGTGGGGGTGCTCAGCTCCTCCCAGGCCTGTGCGGTCAGGGCTAAGCAGTTAGGGCCCTCGGGGCTGGGGAGGGTGGGCCCGTGGGTGCAGGGGCGCGGCGGGCAGGGCTCGACACGGGCGGCCAGGACCCTCCCAGGTCCTCGGTTTCCCTCCCTTTACAGGCCCTTTCCACGGCTCGACACCTGCCGAACCCACAGGCCTGCAGGACCCCCTCTTGGTCTCCTACGAGAGGAGAACAGACGAAATCAGTTTGGAAAGAGTAAGCGCGAGGCATTTACTAAAAGGACACTTAGTGTTGATTTAGGGAAAGCGCGATCCAGTTCTAAGGCAGTTAGGAGCCAGCTGGGGTCCAAGGCTGCGAGGTGGGGGTTAGCGCTCCCGCCCCCCACCCCCGTGCACGGAGCCCCGATAATGTATGCTGTTTTCGTGCCAGGTCTGCTCGCTATAGTTCTTCTCCTCCTCCCTTGACATCACTCTACCACTTGGCACTTTTCACTGCGGTCACCAGGCCCGCCATCGATAGTCACCATTTCTGCTTCAAACCCAGAGAGCGTCCTCTGTCCTCACTGTGCACAAAACAAGAGTAACTGGGGGCCGAGCGAGGGCCTGTGTTGCTCTGCTATGTCCGCAGCTCAGGGGCCTTCTCACCAACATCTGGGCTCGGGGCTTGGCTTCCCGGGCAAGCGGTTGCCCTAAAAGCGACACATTATGATTGCTCCTATGATGGGGGGCGGGGTGGGTGTGTGTGCAAACGTGCCCCGAAATCCCGCTGGACACACCAACTGCTGGACATCCTCCCACCTACAGATAGACGTCGTATATGAAACTAGACACGCCGAGCAGCCACATACAGAGGCTATAAAAATTCTATACATTCTTTCCGAGGCACACAGAAGTACGCCTTTCGTATAAATAGACTAAGACAACACCGTATAAAAAGTGGTTTTGTTGTGGGAACATCAATAGAGTATTTACACCTCCGGGGCTGGCGGACGGTCGGAGAAGAAAGTCACCTGCTGCCCGGGCGGCTTAGGTGGGCGGCGGGCCGCTGTAGCGGAGCATGAGCCGGAAGGAGCGGGCGAAGTTGTTGGCCACGGTGCAGCTGCGGTTCTCCTCCCCGACCGGGAGCAGTAGGAGCAGCAGCAGGAGAAGGAGCAGCAGCAGCTGCAAGGGCAGCGCCACGCAGCACGCCCTCCGGAAGAGGGAGCAGAGTCCTCGCCACCGCCACTGCCACCGCCACCGTGGAGTCTGCAGAACAAAAGCAGGTGTGAGTGGGCTCAGGGCCCCCCCGAGCAGGAGGAGAGGGCGAAGAGGCCGCTGGGCCGGCGGTGGCTCTGGGCTGACCGGCGGACCCTACAGGCCTCAGTTTTTCCAACTGTGAAATGGGGCTAATGTCAGTTCTCCCAGAAACGAAGATCTCTGGTTTTCTCCAACCATTCCAGGTATGAAAGGTAGAAGAAAAATGCAAAGTTGCAGGCTTTGGTTGGCTATTACAGAAATCTTTGCCTGGTGGTAAGAGCCCCGGTTGTAAACCTTGAGAAGGTGGCTCAACTTCTCTAAACTTCAAATTTCTCATCCATAAATACGGACAAAAATGGTACCCACCTGACAGAGTCGCCGTGAGGGTTCATGAGACAGAGCCTGGCACATAGCAGGTACTCAAAGCTGCTGTCATGATTAGTATGCCTCATTAATATGATCACTATCTAAATCATGGTCATTACTACCATGCTCATCATCATTTCCTCCTCTTCCTCTACCTTCTTTGTCACCACCTGTACCATCAACACCACCAATATCACCTGAAGGTCAGACACACAGGTCGGAATGCCTCGTGAACTTCCTTGCTGCAACAAGAAAGTGACCAAAAGACATTTCCTAAATTCTAGAGAAAGTAGTTGGGTTGTGGCCTCATGGGATGTCCTCACTGCCAAAGACTACAGGCCCAAGAGCTGGTTACTCACGGAAGTAGAGGCCTCGTGGCCAAAATATAGCATGATGCAGGGCAGGGGCCTAACTGTCAGGAACCTGGCTGACTAGGTTCCAGGGCAGACTGTCACACAGTATCTGTGTGACCTTAGGACAGTCAGTAACCTCTTTGAGCCATTTCCTTCTCTGCAAGATGGGGATAAAATATCTACCCTCATCTGCCAGGTTGTGGTGAGGACTCAAAGCAAAGTATATTTACATGCCAATTTAAAAGTATATTCGCTTCTATTAGTAGGATTGTTATTATAGAATGGATCTGTTGGCTCCCTGAAGAACCAAAGGGTCACTCTCCAGGACACTAAAGCCCACAGTCATGTGATGGTGAGGATGATGGTGAGGATGATGGTAAGGATGGTGAGGGTGATGGTGAGGATCATGATGATGATGTGATGATGATGCTGGTAATAATGATGATAGCATGATTATGATGGTGACAATGACAGTGGTGACGGTGATGGCAATAATAGTGATGATGGTGAGGATAATGATGGTGATGGTGGTGGTGGTGGTGATGGGGATGGGGAAGGTGGTGATGATCATGGGGAGAATGATGACGGCGATAGTGGTAGTGATGGTGACAGTGATGATAATGTGGTGATGGTGAGGATGATGATGGTGGTGCTGCTGATGCGGATGGAAAAGCATTGCTGAATGGGAGTGTTCCTGGGAGGTTCTGACCTGGGCACTTCTGACTCTAGCTCTCACACCCGAGTCACCTCACCTGCTCTCCTGCCCCAACAATCTCCTCCAGGTTGCTAACACTTGACCCTATCACTCCAGCTTCAAATGTTCTCACTTGCTGAAGCCCTTTGACACTGATTTTGCAATAACAGACTTCTTACAACCCACAGGGCAGAGAGACCCTCCTGGCTGCGCTGCAGTGACTCCCAGGAGTGGGGTGAGGTAGGTCGCCCGAGCAGCTGAGTGTGCAGGAGTTCCCACGGCTGCCGGGCTGGGTTAGACCTGGCTGGCATGTGCTCTGTTCACTGGCACATGCTTGGCTCACGTGGGGCTGTCTTAGCCTGCGCGGACTCTAACTTGACTCCTTGACATTTCACACTGACTGTCTGATTCCAAATCTCTGACCCACCCAGGAGAAAGAAAAAGAGAGCAACATGCTGCAGGCCCATGGTAGCCTGGCTTTGCAGCAAACTAAAAACCTAATATTAACAGTTTTTCAAATGGAAAATCTGTTTACAGTGTCCTGTTTGTTTGCACTTACATTCCCGGAGCTAACACTTTGCTTATTTAAGTGAGGAGAGGTGCCTGGGCCATGATCCTCTGGGGAAAACATCTCTGAAGTTTCCAAAGTGCGTTTGCATTTACAAGTGTTAACAAGAGGTGGTCTTTTTCAAAAGACTCCCACAGTCTGCCCAGTGGCTCTTCGCTTGGAGCTCACATCTTTGTTGTGAGGGACCTGCCTTCTAAAATGTTCTTTGAAATAAAAAATGCACTTTCGTATGATCCTTGAACACTTAGAACACACAACACACACACAGAGGCATGAGCTACCTTTACCTTCCTAGACGCCAACAAAGAAGTTGATAATCTCAGCTCTTCCCAGACCTGGGAGCTGCTCCGTGCCTCAGTTTCCCCACAGAAAGTACTACCTGTGTCCCACCCAGTCAGAACTACCCCAAGACAGAAGGGAAGCAATAAACTCCCAAACCCTTAGGATATAGAAGTGGAGGCTCGACAGCACGTGGTGGTAGGGAGGAACTAGGAGACATTATATAAGGTAACTACATGCTTGGGGGTCCTTCAAGACCTCATGCAGACTGAAGACTCTGTGGAATTTTGAGGGGTTCAGGCAAGAAGAGTTTATCACAGTAACTCTGACCTAATCTTCTACCCTTGATGAGAGGCGATGTGGGGGAAAAGAAAGGGTTTTGAGTTCTGAGGTCTCCCCTGGCTCTGTCACTCCCTAGCTGTGTTACCTAGGACAGGTCGTCCAGCCTCCCTGAGCCATAGTTCCGTCATCTGTTGGGGAGAAGTCAGAGAATGAGGCCTGCCTGCCTAAGTCAGAAGGATAAATGAGGCAATGCATGCTATGCTCAGTAAATGTCCACTCCCTTTCTCCTCCAACTGGTGGAGACAGGGGCAGATAGGCCACTCCTATGGCCCTACAAGCTTCCCCCTTCACCTGGTGGAGCCAGGGATCAAGGACCCAGGCCCATCGGAGAGTAAAGCACTAGGGATCCCTGGGTGGCGCAGTGGTTTGGCGCCTGCCTTTGGCCCAGGGCGCGATCCTGGAGACCCGGGATCAAATCCCATATCAGGCTCCCGGTGCATGGAGCCTGCTTCTCCCTTTGCCTGTGTCTCTGCCTCTCTCTCTCTCTCTGTGACTATCATAAGTAAATAAATAAAAATTAAAAAAAAAAAAAAGCACTGGCTTCCTTAAATGCCATCTCAACAGTCCCTCAAGGGCCCTCCTGCCACTGGGCCTTTGCACAGGCTATCCCTTCTGTCTGGAATACTAATCTCCCTCCTTTGTCTAATGCACCTGGTGAGTTTCTACTGATCACTCGAATTTCAGCCTGTGAGTGGCTTCCTCGGGGGGACCGTCCCTGCCGTAGACCACAATAGCCCCATTACACATTTTCATAGCCCCAGTACCTTTCCTTTGGATGACTGATTAAAGTCTGTGGTCCCCTTGACTCCCCTTGACCTTAATTTTGTTCAACAAATATGTGCTGAATGAATGAAACAGTGAATGAAAGAGTCCCTCCTCCCTTCCTGGGCATCTGACCACCTGTTGCTCCCTTGGTGCCCATCGTGTGAGCACGCAGGTAGGCACTGACCACTGGCTGTGGCTGTTCTCACTGCTCAGAGGCTCTGCCATTGATGGACACCCCGAGCACAGGCCCCAGGCCCAGCGGCTTTTGTTCTGCCCCCCTACCCAGCCCCGGTCTCCCTGCGAGGTCACACAGACAGGCCCACAGCACCAGTATCGTTCCACGCCCAGGCTCTGCCCACCATCCTGCGTGGCATTCTCACAGGGAACAACTTAGCCACACCACCAATGAGGGTCAGCCCAGGCCCGGGGTTGCCAGTCAGCCTTGAGCTGTTGAATCTGGTCCCATCCTGAGCCGGGGCTCCGAGTATGGGAGTCACACTGCATCACCCCTGGGGCTCGCAGGGGCTTTCCTGGGTGCAGGCGGGTGCTCCTTCACCACCACAAAGGTGCTTCCAGGCCACCGCCAAGAGTGATGGGCAGGGGCCAGCTTTCCTCTGTTAACTCAAGACGGGCCAGCCCCCAGGCCTCCGTGATGCTCTCACTAGCAATTTGTCTGGTCCCTGAGGGTCCCTCTGGTGGCCTGCAGTGCCACATGCAGACTGGCTTCCTTTCCCTGGGTTTCACTCATAAGGGGACCCCTCCCCATCTGTGCCAGTGGGTCTCAGGGCGGCCAGGGTTTCCTGGGCTGGGGCCTGCTCACCATGCCTGTGATCATTTCCTCACTAACTGCTCACTGCCGAAGCACCGAGGTAGCCCCAGATTCACCTCCCGTGAGACCTCAGGGGCTCTGGACAGTTGCCAGGCAGGGACAGGATGGCTGGCAATGGCTGGGGTGGGGCTAGGTTCATTTTATCTCCTCCCCGGGAGGCTCTGCACATGATGGTCAGGCCACAGATAGTATTTTTCCAGAACCTTGAGTTGGTTTTGGAGGGAGATGGGAGGTAACACCATCTGAGCTGGCTTTTAGGAGGTGGTTTAGTTAATCAGTGGCTAGGACCTCTGGACGGAGTGACCGGAGTGAGGAGAGATCTTGTCATTACTCAGACAGGGACAGAGACTCATTTGGGAGCAGATGTATATGTATATGGCTTCTTTCCTACCCCATCCCCTCCCTTCCTTCCCTCATATGTCTCATCTGAGTTCCATCCATGGCCAAGCTCTGAGCTTAGGACCAAGGTTGGTGAAGGTCTAGGATGACCTGGAGACATCCAGCTTGGGAATGTGAGTGGTTATGATGTTTTTCACTGATGCAGGGACCAGGCTTTGGTTGGGTGCAGGGAATACAAGGAGGTCAGCTTTGGACATGCTCAGTCCAAGGGTCTATGGGACTCCCAAGTAGGCATCCAGCAGATGGTCGGGCCTTTGGGACTGAAGCCAGAAGGGAGACCTGGACTGGACAGATGGACCCAAGAGAGCGGGAGGCCTGGAGTCAGCAGCAGATGCAACTGCCCAGATGGGTCATGGGAAGAAAGAGGCTGCAGAAAGCCCCATAGATCCAACCACTGAAGAAAGAGGCCCTATATTTCCAGCGTCTCTAAGCAGTGCCCCACAGATGACTTATTAATTACAAACCAAAGGACAGCACTGTACAGGGGAGAAGCCTGGCAGGCACCCCCTTAGTCACGTGGTCAGAGTTAGCATCAGTGATGTTGGGGCCATAGTAACATCGTGTGTCTCCCAGGAAGACGCACGAAGAACACAGCATCCCTTCTATGACATTCCTGCCAGAAATGCACAGCCCGATTCCAACTGCAAGGAGTTATCAGGGAAATGTGCCTTGAGGGACATCTTATAAAATCTCTGACCTGGACTCAAGGTAAAGGTCAAGAAAGATGGAAGAGTAGTTCTAGCCTTGAGGAAACCAAAGACATCTGCCAGCTGAATGCAATGGGTGGCCCTGGACTGGACCCAGCACGGAGGAGAGAAGCCTATTAAAAGGCCATAAGTGGAATATTAATATGATGGAATATTACTCGGTGACAGAAAGAAATGAGTTATCAAGCAAGCCAAAAACCAGACAGGAGCCTTAAATGCATATTATCAAGCAAAAGATGCCAATCTGAGAAGGCTCCATTCCGTCTGATGCCAGCTCTATGATGTTCTGGCAAAAACAAAACCATAAAACAGAAAGTGGTTTCCAGGGGATGGGCTGGGGGCGGCATGATAGGTGGCACATGGGGATTTTTAGGGCGGTGAGGCTGCTCTGTAGGGTAGGAGGATGGAAGAAACGTGCTATTACACATTTATCAAAATCCATAGAATACACAACACAAAAAGCGACCCCTGACGTAAACTACGAATTTCAGTTAATAGCGATGCGGCAATATTGGCTCAGTGATTGTAACCCACAGACCATAGAAATGCAAGATGTTAATAATAAGGGAGGAACCCTCCGTATGATCCACTCGATTTTTCTATGAACCTAAAACTGCTCCCCCAAAAAATCTCTATTAATTTTTTAAAAGGCTATGGAGGCAGCTTTAAAATTTTGAATGTGGGCTCTGCCTTCAGTAAGGGAATTTCATCCACACTGGGTTTTGTCTACACCCAGTATGTGAACTGGGAGAAGTAAAGAGAGAGGAACCCACGAGAGTGAGGAGAACAGGAATGGCTGTGGGCGGGGAGCGCGGTCACCAACCCGGCTGCCCAGAGGCCAGAGACACGCTCACTGGGCGTCGTGAAGCAGTAGCTCCTGTGACGTGGCTGGGGTGAATTTCAGAGGAGCGGGGGTGCCCAGGGCAGGGGTGCTGGGTGATGGGAAGATGAGCACAGAGAGCTTGCCTGGATTTCTGAAGTCAAAGACAGGTTTCAAAAACTTGATGTCAGAAGAGTTTGCATGGACTGTGGACTCTCTCTCTCTCTTTCTTAAAATTTTATTTCTTTTTTTTTTTAATTTTTATTTATTTATGATAGTCACAGAGAGAGAGAGAGAGAGGCAGAGACACAGGCAGACGGAGAAGCAGGCTCCATGCACCGGGAGCCCGACGTGGGATTCGATCCCAGGTCTCCAGGATCGCACCCTGGGCCAAAGGCAGGCGCCAAACCACTGCGCCACCCAGGGATCCCATCTTTCTTAAAATTTTATTTCTTTATTTGACAGAAAACGAGAGAGAGACAGCACAAGCAGGCAGGGGGAGAAGCAGGCTCGATCCCAGGACCCCGGGATCATGACCTGAGCTGAAGGTTAACTGACTGAGCCACCCGGGCGCCCTGCGTGGACTCTTTCATATGCAGGCAGTAGCCAGTCGCTTCTGGGCTCGGGGGACAGACAGGCAGACAGGGCCCTGGTATAACACAGCACACAGGTTGAGGCCCATCCCGGGCTGTCTCCTTTTCAGGGTCAGAGACTGCAGATCCCCAGCAAAGCCCAGCCCCTTGGCCAAACTTAGCCCCCAAAGCGACACAGTGAATCACAGGGCGACCAAGTCAAGTCACATCTCCTCTGCCCCCACGCCAATCGGGCCTGCTCTCATGGATGGAGAAGGTGCCAAGAGGCCGTGCTGCTCCCACTAAAAGGAGAAGGTGTTTGTGAGCAGCAAAGCCCAGGCAGGTGAGCATTCCAGTGTGGTGCCTGGCACACAGCAGAGATTTTTTTTTTTTTTAAAATCATAGTTATCATGAAGACGCTTACCATCTAACGTGGGAAACTCACTAAGGCTTCCTGAGACTCCGCAGCAGAGTATTTCGTCTCATCTGGGATGCCTGTTGTGAGGTGTGTCATTATTAATATCACAAACCACTCAGAAAGGACACAACCAGCCAAGGTGGAGCCTCTGACCGGAGACTCCTCATAAACCTGGGGTACCTGGGGGCCCGTGCCTTCCGCACCAGGGGAAATGGAAAGGGGAGAACGAGGAGATATGAGGTATCATCTTGGTGCTGCGTGAAGCGAGGGGGATTCCTCTTCTCTGCGAATGTGAACTGCAGCCTGGAGCTCCCAGAGGCTGGGCATTTGCATTTACACAAGCAGTGTGAGCCAAGGGAACACAAAACAGAACGCCACCCGCAAGCAAAGATTTTCAAGCCCAAATCCTCGCTGAAAGGAGTAATCATAATAAGCCACCCAATATTCCAGAAACATGAAAATGTGAAAAATCGTGAGCCTTAAGACCTACGAGATACGATCAAATAAATAGGATGCTGCTTTGGGTCGCTCCATGTCTGGGGCGACATCCCCAGAGCTCCCAGCGTGCACGGGAGGTGTTTGCTCTCCGCTCCCGCAAACTGGCACACTTGGCCCTGCCCCACTTCACCCAGGCAAACAGAAACACTGGCAAATCTGTTCTTCAACTCAAAGTTTGCCTCAAGAAGGACTGCACCACCTCCCTGGGCCAAGGCAGGGATTCAGCTGACTCACGGCCCAATTGCAATTTAAAAAGCAATTACATTTCATGTGCCTGAATGCTGCAGGCCTGTGTATCCGGTGCCATGGAGCTGGCAAGTGTGGAGGCAGCTGCAAATTTAATAAATCTTAATTATCATGTTTATACAAACAAGCAGGCTGAAGCCATTGACGTCGTTGGAGCTTTCAATGACTTGGTGCACGGAGAGAAAAAAAAAGTGTGGAGAACCAACTGCTCATAAATAATTAGCTTTGGGGCAGTTTTTTCCCCTTTCCTTTTGGACTAAAAATCACATATGAAATATTTTTAAGCTGGCAAGATTACAAGGCCTGAAGACAGAGTCTATATTTTGCCTGTTAGGCCTGTGTGCGTGTGTGCACGCGTGCTCGTGTGCACATAGGTGAATGCACATACGTTGAGCAGCAAAAACCACACGAGGGAGGTGTCCTCCCACCCCCTAGAAGTATTATTGTTGCCTTTGTTCTCATTAAGATAAGCAGGGGCAGGGGCACAGAAGTCTTACATGGCAGTTATGAATCCACTGTGTTCAGGCTGTTACAAGAACTCTGCCTACTGTTAGCTCAGTGGACCCTGTTTCTGTTCATCGGAAAACTGTGGCCGAGTGACTCGTCAACAGTCACACCCGCTAATGGTGGATCCTAAATTCAAATCCAGTTCGCCAAGCCGTGGTTCTCAGAGTGTGGTCCCAGGCCAGCAGTAGCAGTGTCACCTGGGACCCTACTAGAAATGCAGGTTCTTGGGCCACCTTAGACCCAATGAATCAAAAACTCAGGGTGGGACCCAGAAATCTGTGCTTACTTGGTCACATAAGTGAGCCCAAGATGACCTCTTGCACATCGGTTTGCAGGCTGCTTACCTCTTCACAGCGGGCTTCACAGAAGCCAGCCTGCCAGCACCAAACTCAAATTTTCACATATCCAATTATTTTAAACATAGCCTGAATAAGCCTATTCTTTAGCCACGTAGAGCCTCCTTGCTTTGCATACCCTACAAAAGTGTGCCCAACATCTGCCCCTATAAAGACCCCAATCCACTGCTGCCCTTTGGAGCACCTGCCCCAGAGATGGGCCACTACGCAGAGCACCACAGTCTGGACCTGCGAGCCCTTCCTCCTAGGTACCCTCACCCAGCCAGGACGGGTTGTTCACCAGGGCAGGTCTCTGCTCTCATGCTCACTGGTGGATCCCAAGTGCCCAAATCAGTGCTTGGCACAAAATCAGTGCTCAGGAAATCCTTGGGAAATGAATGAATGAATGAATGAGAGACAACAAATGAACACAGGGCTGTGGATACTCCACATTAAGCCAATCACAGGCTGCCAGGAAACTGAGCCTGCTCTGGAGGCCTGGTGTCCACAACCACGTGCCCCCCCTACTCAGAGGCATTCAGTAAGCACTTACTGTGTGCAATGCATCAGGGGACCCAGACAGGACTCCCATGGATTGTGCCTGGGAGCTCCAGATCAGATGGGGGCTCCCCAGTGAGGACCTTAAAGTGTGGAGGCCTCCAGGAGCCACGAGGCTGCACTGTGTGAGCCACCGCCTCCCCCCCCCCCCCCCCCCCCGTTCTTCCTGATGCTCTTGTCCCTTTCTTGAGGAGGCTCTCTGTTATTCCAAATGGAGGGGGCAGGGGAGGAGACCAGGACTTTGGTCTCTCTGAAGAATTCTACAAACAACAGTTCACACCACCTACAGAATTCATTCATGAAGTAACGGCAGCATTGATAGTTCCATTTTACAGGTAGGGAAAGTAAGCCCCAAGAGGCAAAGTGACTTGCCCAAAGCCATAAAGTTAGATGATGCACTAGGCCCAAAGCACGGCATTGGTCTTGCGACTGCCCCACGCAGTCCAGGGGACACTCACTCTCTTGCATGTGGGAGACATGAATAGCAGCTGGGGTGGGGGAGGTTCCTGGGTGGCTCAGTGGTTGAGCATCTGCCTTCAGCTTAGGGCATGATCTTGGGGTCCTAGGATCGAGTCCTGCATCGGGTTCCCTGCAGGGAGCCTGCTTCTCCCTCTGCCTGTGTCTCTGTCTCTCTCTCTGTGTGTTTCTCATGAATAAATAAATAAAATCCTAAAAAAATTAAAAAAAAAAAAAAAAGCAGCCGAGACCAAGAAGAAATCCTGCAAGGCACCTGGAAACAGATGCCATGGCATTAGGGATCTTGAGGAACCCAGAGCTCTTTGGAGCAGAGCATACTGAAAGCTCCCTTCATTATGGGCCAGTGCTCGGCAGAAAAACCAGTGTGTTCCCTTGGAAAAGGTGACGTCAATTTACACTGGGTTTTCCCTGAAGTGGGGACACCCACCAGGGATGTGGTCTCCAAAGCACAGTGTGGAAAGTCAAGATACGGGCTTTGGAGCCCGAGGCCAGAGACCACCCAGAAGCTGCACACCTGTGCTGAGCGAACCATTCCAATCCTGTCATGCCTCAGTTTCCCTATGCTCAAGTGGAGGGAATAATGCCTCTTGGAGTGTTGATGGGAATGTTACATGAGATGCCCTAACCACGACTCAGAACAATTCCTGGCACACAGTGGACAGTCACCATGTAGCATCTAGAGTAACAGTAATTATTCCTCATTATGATTATTATTATTATTACTGCTGTTACTGTGACTGCTTCGGCCTGCAAGCACACGGGAGGGGCTCTGAGCACTTCTTGGCGGGCCTACATGGAAACACCTGCTGGTGGAACAGGACAGGCACAGCCATGCCTGCTCTTTTGTCTTCCACTGAGCCCCGTATGCCCCCCCACTGCTCCGTGGCCACACGATCCAGGGTGCCTGGAATGGTCCGGGTTTCCTGAGACAGTCTGGGTTTATACCTGTTGTCACAACATAACTATCACTACTGTCCTGGTCCATTCCCACCACATGGTTTTGCCTGAAAAACTCTAGGGTCCCTCTTCTACCACGGGGGTGTCACAGCTGAGTACATTCTGCATGTTCCTGGGGCTTCCTAAGGACCCCGGGGGCCCAGCACAGGGTAGCCCAGAGCTCATTCCCTAGAAATGTTCCTCGGGCCTCATGGAACCTTCCAGAAAGCCCAGGAGTTCGGCTTCAGCATCGCAGGCCTACCAACCTCCAGACGCCCTGCCCTCTAGCGTGTGGAACAGATGGCAGACACCGTACCTTTTGGAATCCGGTCGGCTCCCCTGGAGAACTCTGTGTCTGTTATTTTCGGGAAGGAGAGGAAAAGGGGAAAAAAGACGTTAAGTGAGTGAAACTCAAATCCCAACAGAGCCTGTAATGGAATATTCGTTCTGTCAGGGGAATGTTTCTTTAAAACTTCTGGTCATCTGGATAGGCTGAACCAGCAGGTGATTCGATTTAATGAGCTTTTTAACGCACTGCAGGCCCAGGTGGGATTCCGTCTGGGAAGGCCTGGGCCGGGGCCACCTGGCCGGGGCTGCGCTGACACCTAGTGGCCAGGACAGCTGCTGCGGGGACCGCTGAGCTGGCTTGGACGCTTGGCATCTGGGGTCTGAGGGCCCAAGGGGCCCTCGGAGGCCATCTCAAACAGCCCCCCATCGCGAGCTAACCCTTGAGCCTCAGTTTCCCCCATTGCTTATTAGGGAATAACAAGAGTACCTCCTTTATAGGGTTCTTATGAGGACATCGCATGTCGCAAAGCCTCTCATGGCTATTGCTATTGTTTTGCTTAGGGTGGACACGGGGACACAAAAGGGGAAGGCACTTGTTCTGCATCTAGAGCGAAGGAGTGGAGGAGCAGGGCTGGATCCCAGGGCCCCGGGGGAGCACTCTCCTCTATCGCGCCTTCCACAGCGAGGCGTGCTCAGTGCTGGCTCTACTCCGTGACCCCAGGAGTTGGGATTCTCAGAGTCTCGGCTCTCCCTTTAGAGACTGGAGATGGTGACTCTGCCGTAAGGACTAAACGGGGTCCTGAAGGTTTCAACTCGCTAGATGCCGAAGTGCTCCCCGAACATTAACATGATGGCTACTGCCGTCACTCCTGGAGCATCGGCCACAAGGGGTGGCAAGATGGCCACATGACACCTCGCAAGCCAAGCACCTAGGACCTGTGAGCCTCTGTCGCCTCTCTTGGAGTGGTCACCTCAGTCTGGTGAGTGGAGGCACAGGGCAGAGTGCGTGTGGCCCAGCGAAGTCTCCCCAGATGAGCCCAGGCTCAGCCAGAGTCCCACCCCTGGAGCCCAGGACCTGGGCTTCCTCAGCACCTACCAGCAGGTAGCCAGAGTCCTTGAGTTTGGACTTGTACAGCATCCACCGGTAACGCAGGTCTTCCAGTTCGTCTGAGGTCCCCCTTGCTGGCCCGAGATGAAGGAGGTCCTCGAAGAGTTGCTGACCTTCTGGTACCCGAGTCTCCAGCTCCTGTGGGGAAAAGGCACAGCTGCACTGCTGACCTCCACGGTCATTTCCATTTCTGACATTCTAGAACCAAGTCCTCCGGAGCGCTTGACATAAGAGTTGCCATCATTATAAAAGCTACCATTGATGAACATGCTTTTCTGTTGGCATGTTTAAGCCTGACAGAGTGCTATTGGGATTGGACAGATGTTTCTATCCAAATATAGTACTGTGTCACCCCAGGATGGCACCTTTCATCATCAGGACTCCCAAGGGGCAGTGATGTGGGGTTATGAGTGGAGCTCTAACTCTGAGCATGTGGGTCTAAATTCTGGCTTTGTAGCCTACTTTCACCCCATCCTACTCGTAATGCGATATGGGCAGTTTGCTTAGCTTCACAGAACCCACTAGAATGTAAGCTCTACAAGAGTAAGGGGGCTTAACCTGGGGCAATTGCAAGTCACCTCTGATATGGCTGGAGTTGGCGGTGGTGGCAAGAAGTGTGAGCTGTGGCCAAATGTGAGGTAGGAGGTATGTAGGGAGGACCTTCTGGTCATAGTCAAATTGACTATGGTAGTTGGACCAAACCTGTCACTGAGGACAAAGTATTAAAAACACTTAAAGGGCATCAAAGAGTTAGCAAGAGAGAGAGGCACCTCAGGCTAAAACCCAGGAAAGGAAGTAAAGCCAGTGTTCAGGCCTGCTTTTGTCAATCTGGAAGAAACAGTTGTGAAACAGATCATGCTTTTGCCAGCCCCACAGGGCTATGGAGACAAAGGTCAAGGTCTGGGCTCTGCAGAGGTGGAGACTCTCATAACCTGCTTCCCCTGTGGCTGAGACTCTTAAAGGTGAATCAGAAATAAGCTCACACCCTATGTGCACTGCAGTCCAGCTCCAAGTCATCAGGGGTGCAGGGAGCCTCCAACTCTGAACTTGGATCCACTGGTTTCAGAACAATAAAGGCCTCCTTGCCTGGCAGCCACAAACAAAATCCTCTCTGGAGAAGAGATGATCCTTAATCTCAAATTAACCCTATATCTAGTTTGTCAAACACAATGCCTGGCACACAATCAAAAGTAGCTCCAAACAAGCAAGACTCCAACAACAAGAACAGGGAGAAATAACACACAGAGGAAATGCTCCTAAAATGACTCAAGATATTAGAATTATTACACACACTCAGTAGAACAGCTCTGTTTACCGTGCTTGAAGAATTAAAAGCCAGGCTTAAAAAGTTCAGCAGGGAACTGGAAGCTACACAAAGTAACACAGTGGTATTTCAAGAAAATTGGGTAGAAATTTTAGAACTGGGGAATACAGTATCAAAAGTTAAAGGCGTAACAGACGCACGTAATAGTGAATGAGACACAGCTACAGAGAGAATTAGTAAACTGGAAGGTACAGTAGAAAATGCCAACAATCTATGTAAAAAAATGTATTACATATAAATTTCAGCTTACCATTTGTTAATGAACTGGAAGACATTTTTCAGTTCAAGAATGGCAGTTTTCAATTATATGAAAAATATGACATATAAGAATGCATGTTCTCTCATTTAAATTATACTATTGGTATTTATTCACATAAACATGAACATCTAGAAAACATACACAAAAAAGGGCTAAGTCATTTAATCCAAAAGAAACAAAAGGGATAATCTTTTATTTAAAAAAAATCCAATATAAATAAATACAGATTAAAATCGACACAATATCTTCCCACTGACGAAAACTATAGGTAGCACTGTAGTTCCGATAGAGGTTTGGGTATTTTCCTTAAGCCCGAACTCAGTTATAGACTGGTGTATTGAAGAAATATTACCTAGCTTTATAAAACTTATAGAATAAAGGACTAAGAAAGATGATTTATGCATAATGCTTACCATTCCCTAGAGTCTTATTTATGGTCTCTTTTTCATGAGAATTCAGAAAAAATGTATCTGTCATTACCAATTTATCTACATCATCATGCCTCTCATCATTTTGCTTTGGCTAACAAAATCTCCCTAAAGGAATATATACTGGAATATGCATTTTATGCAATTAGGAATACAGTGAAGTGCTAAAACTATATTTAAAATATAACAGGGTAGTTTGCAAATACTATGTTGAAATTGTGTAGACAAATTTTGTTTTGCCAAACATTGTATGGACTGGGAGTGACTTTGGGATCAGAGAAACAAAAATATTTGAACTTCTTTTAATTGTAGCAAAAAAAAAAAATAGTTGATAAAAAAATATATAACAAGGTAAAAAATTGTAGCCTTATAAGTACATGTCTAATTTAATAAACCTTTTCTTTGAAATAATATTTTAATAAAAAGAAAAAAAAAGAAAATGCCAACGGGAAGAGACCAGAGGACTAACAAGACACAAGAGAAAGTAGGAGACATAGAGCCCACAGGGAGAAAGAATATCACGTTTAAGCAGCATCATGGAAGGAGAGGAGAGGGGGGACAAGGAAGAGGGAATAGGAAAGAGACAATATCAGAGAATTTTCCCAAAAGACTCTAGACCACAGATTTCAGAATTCAGATGAATCCCAAGTAAGAGAAATGAAAAGAAATCTAAACCGTAACATTTCATAGTAAAACTGTAGAGAAATAAGAAAAAAAGGGGGGTAGGCTGGGGCCTGGTTGAGAATGACCTCATGTAATATGCTCAGGGTTGGGGGCCGGGGGTTGGACTCTATCCTGAAAGGTTTTATCAGGGGAAGGACAGAGTCAGGTTTATGATGCTGAAGGGCACTCTGGCTGCAGAGTGAACAGTGACCTGGATGGGAGCCCAACAGGAAGAAAGGAGGCCAGCTGGAGCTGATTGCCATAATCAAGGTCAGAAATGGTTAAGTATCTAGATTAATAGTGGTAGCAAGAGGGCACAGAAAAACATCCCAGAGGTGACATTCAGGAGGGCTGGAGGACTAATTAGATGTGGGAGTGAAGGAGGAAGAAGAGTTGGGGTAGAAGGATTGCAAAAATGGCCACAATGCCCCCATCCCGCCTCCCCCCTCCCATATCTATGCCCTTTGCAATATGACCTTGAGTCCTTCCCATAAAGAGGTGGAGTCTGTTTTCCCTCCCTGTGAATCTGGCTTGGCCTTGTGATCTTCTTCGTCCAACAGAATACAGGGGAAGTAATGTGCCAGTTCATCCTCTAGGCCTCAGAAGCCTTGAGCTGCCCCACAAGACAATGAGAGATGTGTGGTCCATCTCATGCCCATCCCCAGCAGCCCGCCAACTCCCAGAAGGAGAGCCCACCCAGCCGACCTATAACTGATGGCAAATCAGGGAGCCCAGCCAAGACCAGAAGCATTGCCCACACGGGCTCAGCCTAAACTGGCAACCCTCAGAATCATGAATTAAATAAACATGTGCTGTGTGAAGCCACCAACTGTTGTAATGGTTTGTTACGCAGCAATAGCTAGCTGGTATCAGAGCGGCGGTTAGTAGTGATATGTTTCAAGTTGGGGAATACAGAAGTAGGCTCAATGAATGAATGGTTCTTCTAAAGCTTTTCTAAAATATGTGAACCAAAAAAGCTTAAGAGCTATTATTTAGGGGCAGCTGGGTGGCTCCGAGGTTGAGCGTCTACCTTTGGCTCAGGGCCTGATCCCGGAGACCCGGGATCGATTCCCACATCGGGCTCCCTGCGAGGAGCCTGCTTCTCCCTCTACCTGTGTCTCTGCCTCCCTCTGTGTGTCTCTTATGAATAAATAAATAACATCTTTTAAAAAAGGAACTATTATTTATACACACGGGAAAATGGCTCATAAGCCATGTGTGTGATTGTTTTTTGTTTTTGTTTTTGTTTTATTTATTTATTTATTTTTTAAGAACTCTCTGGTAGCAAACATAACCCGGGAGGCAAACTCTGTGGAAGAAGAAGGGCCTTTCCGTGGGAACATACCCGTAGCTTCGTTTCCCTGGTCTTCAGATCCTTGGCTGTGGCCATCCTCATTGCGATGATTCTAACCAGCTTAGTGTTTTCCACCTCCAGCCACTGCTCAAAGTCCCTCAGGAGCCGGGAGAAACCTTCACGGCCGCCCTCTCCCTGGAGCAGATTCGCCTGCAGACACGCACAGCACGACCAACGCATCAGAGGTGAACACAGCCTACTGGCCCCACGGCCCCGCGTCTTGGGGGTCTGCGGTGACGCAGGGAGCCCAGGATGCTCAAAGGAGGTGCGAGAGGCCTGGGGGGAGGAGGCTCGGCTCTCCATTCAGTGTGGCCACCTTAGGAGTTGCATTCTGATTTGGCTCTGGGGGTCCTGTGGGCTTGGGGTGGTCCAGGGTCTCTGCCTCGGCCCATACTCAGGGCCCCTGGGGCTGTGCCGCAGGACACAGGTGCCAGCAGACATGCAGGGACACTGTGCTTTCAGCCCCAAGCTGCAGGAGCTGCAACAAGGGATCATCGCGGTCACCTGCTGGTCTCCTGGGGGCAGCCACCCCCATTCCTAACCGGGATGGCTATAACGGTGGTCACCCTCTGCTCTGCGTGTCCCCCACCCCCGGGCTCTGTGGCCAGAGTGAGCCGTCCAAAATGCAGGGCCGTTCAGCCAAGTCCTCGGTGTGGTCGGAGGGCCCAGATTCCGGCCCTGCCTCACCCCAAGCCTGAGCCGCAGACAAGCCTTGGCCCCTGGCGCTCGTGTGGTCTCCCTCTGCGCCTCCGCACACTCGCTGTCTCCTCTGCACGGCACGCAGCCCTCCTCTCTTCTCCTCGACTCCTGCTCTGCCACGACGATTGTCCTGACCGTTCGTTTTTCCCGGGAGGACTTTGCTGGCCCAGAACTGGGTCCCGATCCCTCTGCAGCCGCTCCTACGGCGTCTGCCCCTCTGCCCTTGCCCACCGCGCTCTCTGCGAACCCTCGCTTCACTGCCTGTGGTTCCTACTTCCTTGCTCCTCGCAGCGTGGGCCGCATGGGCACCACCGCGAGCTCCGGGAAATGCAGAGTCCTGGGCCCTGCCGAAGCAGAATCTGCATTTTCCTACACCTGGGGCGCCCTGCAGTGTGAAAGGCTCTGCGCTGGAGTGGAAGTTCCTGCGGGTTCGAAGCGCTTCCGCTCCACTCAGAGCTGTACCCCGGCCCTGAGCGCAGAGCTCAGAGCACAGCGACCCTCGGCCGGTGATTTGGGGTAATACAAGAATAAGGGGCAGGATGAGAGCCGGCGTGTGGTTTTTGAAGCACGAGAAAGGAACATCTTTTCACTGTGGTTCCTTTCTTTAAAAGCCATCAGAAAGAGGGATGGACACAAGGCATATTTGAAAAAAATACAGCTTATGGCATAAAAAGAAATGTGCCCACCCTGCAAGATTTCAGTTTGCAATCTGGGGCCAGCTGGCAGCTCTCACCCTGCGGGGCCACCTGCTACTGTTTCTGAGGGGTGAGGGCCTGTCCATCCAAGGGACGCCCCTGACCTTCCCCGTGGCCTCCTGGGTCTGGGGTCTCTGTGGCCCTCTGCGCGGTGGTACAAGGAACAGGGGCAGGTTCACCCGGGAGGGGACACGGCCGCCGAGTCCTGAGCTGTGTGTGTGGCCCCAGGCATGGAGGGAGGCTTTGTTGAAGACCAACCCCCGTCACTGACGCGGGCCCCGGTCTCCCCCTGGAAGCCCCACCGGGTAGACGCACCTGACGGGGATGCCTGGAAACAGGATTCGTGGGATCGATGACAAACCCGGCCTTTGGGATGTTGTTGGTGAAAATCATCTTCTTCCCCGAATCCACTTCCGTCCTCTGCAGCTGCTGGTTTCTGATGAGGCTGAGGAGACAAACGGCCCAGGCCCCGCGGTGATGTGATGGGGACTCGTCAGGTCACAGAGGTAACAGAACTTGGGGCATCACAGGGTAGGAGTCAATCCTTTGGGTTTGCTGGAACGTTCCCTGGGCACATATATTTCCAGCTTCCTACTTGAGACCTACGTGACCCTGTCATTAAAGTGCATGTACCCATTGATGCGGGGGAGGGCTGCAGGCTAACCCCCAAGCGGGACACTTCCCTGCTCCTACTGCTCCTGCTAGAATCACCCTTGGGCCAGACCGGAGACGCACGGAGGCGCCTGGTACCGCGCTTGGCACACAGCAGAACGCCAGGCACCTGTTCCACGGGGACCGCTGAGCTCCTCTCTGGATGGAAAGGGGTGTCACCCGAGAGCAGGCTCAGAGCCAGGGACCCTCACCTCAGCAGGCTTTCCTCCAGCAGCCTCAGGGCCTGCCACGATGTCGCCAGTTCCTTCAGCTCCTCCTGGACCACAGCGGCCCCTTCTGGAGAAGACTTCTTCATCACCAGCTGGCCGTGGGCTTCCACCAGGGCCAGCTGGGCCTCCTTCTCCGGGAATTCAGCCAGCAGCCTCTAAAGGACACACATGTGTGCACACACGCACACACACAGTGAGCTCTCGGGGCAGGGGTCTCTGCTCCCCAGTATGGCATCTTTGGCCTCCCAAGTCTGCTTTCTGAGCTGCAAGTGAGCTGCAACCGGCATCTCCCTGGGGAAAGACACCTTACCTCGACTTGCACCTCTCGGGACTGGGCGTCCCACGGGCCTGCCTCCTCCTGGTGTGACTCTAGCTTCTGGGTGACCATGGTGATCCACTGCTGCAGCTCCAGCAGCTCGTGGCTGAAGACACAATGTTCCTGCACGCTCTGCTGGCACCTGTCCGTGAGGTCCTGTAGCACAGCCCCCGGGCAGGGGGGCCAAGGGCACCCTGAGTGCTGTGGGCACCACTCCATCCTGCAGGACCCCCGGACCTGCCCCCGGGCAAGATGTGCCCCATGGCCCCCCGCCCAGCAGGAACACAAGAGGCTAGTCCTCTTCTGCACAGTACAGGGAATTTATTCTGGAAAGACCAGCTCTGGTTGAAAGTATCTCTGAGCCTGTCTTATCTTTTATAGACAGTTCCCTGCCTGGATGAGGGTGTGGGCCATCGGAGCTCCTGTCCACCACCGCTGTGAGAATAAATCATACACCTTTTGGGAAAACCATAGGTCAGTATCTACTAAAACTGAGCACAGACATCCCTCTGACACAACCATTTCACCTCTGAGCGTGTACGTAACAGACACAAACATACTGTCACCCAATGGCATGCGTGTGGTGCTGCTCATAACAGCCCCAAACTGGAAACTACCCAAGTGCCCATCAACAGAAGTATGGATAAATACGATGACGTATATTCAGACAATGGAATATTTTACAGCAGCAAGAACGAGCAATCTGTGCAGTAATCTAATACAACATTATGAATGACTTTCCAGCCAACATGTGGACAGCTAGAAGCCAGACACAAAAGAAAACATTAAAATAAGGTATAAAATCAGGCAAACCCAATGCATGGTGTTCCACGTCGAAAGTCAGGGTTACTTTCAGGGACCAGGAGTAGTGGGCAGTGATTGCCGGGGGCAGGAGGGGCTCTGGGGGCCTGGGGGAGCCAGCAGTATTCTGGGTCATGATCCGGGTGCCGGTAATACGGACGGGTTCAGTTTTTTAAAATCCATCAAATTGCCCACTTAGATGTTTGCTTTTTCTATATAGGTTTATACGTTGACAGTGTTTGAAAATGGTCTTGCTTTTTTTTCCCCTCTCCTCTGGGTCAGCCACTCAGCTCTCTGAGGCTGGGGCCTATCTTCTTCTCTGTATTCAGGAAAGGAGGGCGCCTGTCCTCCTGGTCACCCAACCTGGGGCCCTCCGAGGCTTCCCTCTCAGCCCACCGCAGACCAGACCTCAGGAGCTCTCTATGATCTCTCCCCAGGCCACCACAGGCCCTGCCCTCCTGCATTCCAGACACTGGCTGACACCACTGGACGCCAGGCCCACTAGAGCTGGGGACACAGAGACGGTGCGTCCCATCTTTCTGCAACAAACCAGGGATGGGAGCCTCAGCAATTGCCTAAGACTCCACTTCTCCGCACTCTCGCTACCACCACCCCTCCTGTCCTGTGTGCCTTCAATGGCCTTGGGTTGCATAGTGGGGTATGTGCCCCCGCCCCCAGGGGAGACAGGAGGATCGCCTGGGCTGTGGGAGGACTTATTAGAATTTCTTAGATTTAAAAAGCCCTAAGTACCGCAGTAATAAAAGGAGGGGCAATACTTCTTTGAAGAAATATATATTTATGTTCAGGTTCTGAACATGAAAGACTCCTAACTCTGGGAAATGAACTAGGAGTGGTGGAAGGGGAGGTGGGCAGGGGGTGGGGGTGACTGGGTGGCGGGCACTGAGGGGGGCACTTGACGGGATGAGCACTGGGTGTTATTCTGTATGTTGGCAAATTGAACACCAATAAAAAATGAATTTATTAAAAAAAGAAATATATATTTAGACAATAAATGAAGAGGCATGAGAGAATTTGAATATCAACATCCTGCAACTGCTAATCATGCTCAGTTAATGCTGCTTCTACTTATTATCACGATCGAGCTCATGCATCATTTGATGCAGGCATTAAAGCTGATGTTTGGTGTTTCTCTGGGCTCCATGGGCTCCCACGCAGCAGGGACAGTGATTCTTATTTCTCTAGGCCCCCACCTCGACCCTGAGACCACTAGTGGCTAATTTATTAAGGGGAGTTAAATCAGTTCATCTAGACCTGATGCCTCACTTAGACCAACGGGCTTGTGCAGGTGGAGCTGCTGTGGTTGCTGTGACGACGATGGCGCAGGGGTGACCCCTGCAGATACAGTGAGAGGCGCAGGTGCTGCCATCGGGTGGGAGGTCCCCCCCATGGCCGACAAGGTTTCCCCGAACCCTACCGGTATCCACGGTGCTGAAAACCCTGCTGATCGTGACCCCAGCTCAGAGACGTTCCCTGGCTCAAGGACAAACATAGAGGTTTTCTGCAGTTCTAATAAACACACTGCTCTTCCCAGGAACGCCTCTACTCCGTCAACGGATGGAAGGCTGTGCTTTGGTTTCATTGAAACTTCACCAAAGGTTGTTCACATTTCAGAAAATCGCATAAAACAGGGGCATTTGTGGCTGCCACCCAGAGGGGGCGCGTCTTCCCTGTGGCTGCTTTCAGAACTCACGTGTTGAAAGACAGCATTTTATTTTATTTTATTCTATTTTTCACATTATAAACCAGCCAGTTTATTATTTTATTATTATTTTGCCGTCGGGTAACTTTTTACCAAGCAGACTGGTGTGCCTGCACCAGCATGAACGGTGCATGCTCTTCCCAGAAGCAGTTACGTGGAAAACCAAGTTACTATCAAGTTACTTTCAAGTATGAAAGACAGCATTTTAGTCTAACTTTCCTTTTCTCTTCTCAATCACAGGAAGGGCGTTACGTTAAATTTTAAGTTGTGCGGGGAACTCGCGCTACCCATGACTTTCGGGATGGCATGGGAATATTTGTTGTTAAAATAGGCCGGGTCCCCATAGGGTGGAGAACCCTGTTAGGCTAAGTGTTCTGGAGGCATGGCTACTGGAGGGCCGGCCCTACAAGCCCAGGGCACTTGTTGCAAATGCAGACCCAGCCCCGGTGTGAATGGATGGTGGAAACCTGTCCTGGGCCAGTGTGGGAGCCGCCTGCACCCTGTTCCCTTCCCAGGGCTCCAGGCCCCCCCCCCCAGGGCGGCCGCTAGAGGGCACTGCAGGGAGGCTCCCCGAGGCCGTGCTGCAACTTTGAACCTGCCCGCTGCACCCGGGAGCTGCTGGGGTGCGGGGTGCTGAGAGCAGCCTGTTCTGTTCCTTGGCCTCCTGGCACACCTGGAATTGTATCCGAACTTGTTTTGCTGACTCATGACTTGTCTACCCACTAGAATATAAGCCCCCGGGGGAGCAGGGGCTTTGGCTGTCCGGCCCTGCGCTGCCTTCATCCTCAGGACCCAGCACACTGCCGGGCATAATGATGGGCTGAATGAATGAGGGAGAGAAGAGAGGAAGGGGAAAAGACAAATAGAAAGGTTTGAAGGACTAAAGGAAGAAGAAAAAGCAGAGAGAGACCTGCTGTGTGTAGGATCTCGGGCGCCCCGCTTACCTCCAGACACCCCTGCAGGGCCTGGTAGTCGGTGGAAAGCTGGTCCATTTTGTGCTGGTGGCTGGGGTTCCCCTGGATGAGAGGCCTCATGGCCTCCATCTGTGCCCCCAGGTCCAGGCCCTCTTCCTGCAGCCCCTGCAGGAAAAGGAGCGAGTGAGGCTGTCCTGTTTGCCTCTTGTCATGGGAGCTGATCGGGTGGTGGTGGGGCAGGGGGTCCTCTGAGTGGGTGAGCTGGGGAGGATCCCTTCATGATGAGGCTCCCCCACCCCAGTGGCTGCACTACATGGCTGTCTGATGGGCCCCCTCTCAGAATTTTAAAAGGAGACATAAATACTCTAGGACACCAGCCTGGGACGTATCTCTGGGGGTCAAACTCCCATCTGAATTCTTACTTCATGACCACCTCTCACTATGAAGAACCACACCCCAGCTTTAGTTTCAAAGGCCCCAAATGCACCATTAAAAAAAAGTTTTGTAAATATAGTTTTATTGGGACACACCCTCTCAATGTATGCATGAGCTACGCTCGAGTCTTAAAAGGATACTTGTAAAAAAATAAAAATAAAAATAAAAGGATACTTGTGTCACACGCATTTAAAATCCCGCAAGTTCCTTATCAAGCCGATAAGTACTGACAAGTCAGCCTGTGTATAGTCTGCCTGTGTTTTAAAACATTAATTCTCACTTTCGAAATCCGACGATTTAACTGAAGGCCTCTGTACTCATTAGGAACCCTTGGCAAAGCAATTAAAAAAAAAAATGATACCAAATACCAACGTTAGACTTTGGAATCACAGAGTAAACATCATTTTGCTGGGCTCGAGAATCAGCAGTGCGTAGGTACTAAAGGTCCCGCAGAGGCCAGAAACCACCAGATAAATCAGCAGAGATTCGGAGGAAAGGTCAGAGCTCAGGTGAGGGGCCCGGTGGCTGCTGTGCTGCGAGTCACTGCCGCAGGAGGGGAGCTGCTTCTGGGCGCAGCGGAGCCCGGAGCAGGGCCACCCGGGCCCCACCAAGCCCTTACCTGCAACCTCAGGAGCTGGGCCTGTTTCCCAGGAAGGTCGTGCCGAAACCCGTTCTCGGCTTGGACCCTGGCTTGGAGGTCCGAGAGCTTCTTCTGGAGGGGTTGGAAAGCGTCCCCAAAGTCTCTGTGCTGAGCCAGCAAGCTCTGCGGAGACACAGAATGGGCAGCATGGAAATGAAGAAGTCCTCGCAGGCACCTGTACAACCGGCCACTCACAGTCACACTGCTCTTTCCCCAGCCTTGTCCTGGCCGGCTCATACCCACTCAGGCATCACCTCCTCCGGGAAGCCTTCCCGGAGCCCTCCTTGGAATCTCCGTGCTGTCCTCACGGGACAGTTGCTCTGCTCTCTGGTACAGGACAGACGTCTCCTAACAGACGCACCAGATCCCACCAGAGGGCAGTTTTTGTAGAGCTTTATCGGGACACGGCCACAGCCACTCATTTATAGCTGCTTCCCGGCTACAGAGGCCGGGCTGTGGAGCTGCAGCCGACACCGTCCGCCCCACGAACCCTAAGATGTTTGCTGACCGTCTGCTGTGGGGGGGGGACGGGATCCTGGACGGGAAGGAGGCTCTCAGGCCAGTGCCCGGCCCCTCTCAGGGTCCCGCCGCCAACAGCTACGTTGTCACGTTAGCAGATGCTCAGCACACGTTTGGCACGCGAAAGAGTACACTCCGCACACGTGCCGCCTCGCGCCTCGGATTCAGGCTCCTCGTCCAGAAACGTGCTCCTAAAAGTACTGGCTTTCGGGTCTAGGGTGCTTTACATTCTACAGGCGATTTTCTCTGCATTTTCTGCTTTGACTCCCCTCCCACCAACCCCTCTGGAGAAGATGGTTGTGTTTGACAGCAGTGTAGACGGGGCTTGGGGGGGCAAGAGGTGGGGGAGCTGGTGGGGGAGGCATGGGTGGGGGGCAGGGGCCAGGGAGGCAGGGCTCAGGGAGGCAGGGTCAGGGAGGCAGAGGTGGGGGAGCTGGTGGGGGAGGCAGGGGTGCAGAGGAGGGGTGGGGGGCAGGGCTCAGGGAGGCAGGGGTGGGGAGGCAGGGATGGGGAGGCAGGGGTCAATGGTCAGGGAAGCAGGGGTGGGGGGAGCTGGCTGGGGAGGCAGAGGTGGGGGGCAGGGGTCAGGGAGGCAGGGGTCAGGGAGGCAGGGGTGGGGGAGCTGGTGGGGGAGGCAGGGGTGCAGAGCAGGTGTGGGGGGCAGGGCTCAGGGAGGCAGGGGTCAGGGAGGCAGGGGTAGGGGGAGCTGGTGGGGGAGGCAGAGGTGGGGGGCAGGGGTGGGGAGGCAGGGGTGGGAGAGCTGGTGTGCAGGACAGCAGTTGGGAGTCAGGCACGTCCGTGGCACCCAGCCTAGTGGGGAGGAGCGAGGCCCGGGGCCCGAGGGCTGGCCAGGGCACCCAGTGGCGAGCCCCTCACCCCACCCCCCTGCCTGACACGTACCTGCAGCTTGCTCTTCCTCTGCAAGAGGCTGTTGTGCAGCAGGTCCCTGTCCCGCACGGAGCCGGCCACCTGCTCCAGGAGCGCCGTGGCCCTGTCGGGGCCGAAGAGGCTCCTCAGCACGTCTCTCTTCAGCTGCAGGGCGGTCAGCTGCTCCTTCAAGCGCGAGCTCTCGGCCAGGGCGGCCTAGGAGGAGCAGGGCCCCGTGAGCCTGGCTGCTGGTGCACACGCGTCCCTGCACCTGCCCGGATTGGGGGGGGGACACAGCACTGCCAGGAGGCCCTGCGTTTCGGGGCCAGCCCGATTCCTCTCTTGTCCCCCACTCCCATCTCCCCCCCGAAGCCTGGGCAAGAGCCCCACCTCCCCTCCAGCCATGGCCACCGCCCGGCAACCCTTTACTCAGTGACCCCCCACCCCCGACAGCAGTGGGACCACCTCCCGGTGCTGTTTAGGACACACTGAAAGGGCTTATGGGAGCAGGAGCAGTGGGAATCCAGGAAGGCTCCCCAGAGGAGGTGACAGCGATGGAGTCGTGTTGTGTGGGAGCTCGCCAGGTGAAGGAGGGACCTAAAGGAGACTTATGGGATGAGTGGCAGGCTCCTGCGCAGCCGGAGCTCTGCACAGCCCAGGCCCCACCTCCCCCAGGAAGCCTGCCCTGACCACATCCCCAGCCTGCACTCACTCTTCCCACCCCCAAGCCCTGGGCCAAGCCTCAGGGTCCTGCCGATTGGGGTCAGCACCTCTTGCTGCTCTGAGGACCCAGGTCCCGGGGGCCAAGGGTCTTGTCTTTAGCTGGCCAGAGTCCTTCCGTTTACACCTGTGATGTTACTGAGACGCTGAGCTAGCCACGGGGCTGGGAAGGGAGAGCAGAGACCCCCGCCAGGTAGGCAACCGCGATCCGAGGCAGAAAGTGATCATTTCCCTTAAAGTCTCCACAGAGCCCTGTGGGCGTTCGAGGCAGAGCTCAACACTCCCAGTTGGGGAAATCCGAGAAGGCTCCCTAGAGGAGGCAGCTTTGCCAACAGCTGGGACGGCAGAGAGAGTCCCCAGGGGAAGGGCAGGCATAATCACAGCTGACACTGCTGGACCGGTGTCACCTCCCCGCAAGGGCATGTGGTGTGTGATCGCCGCAGAGAGGACAAGCCTCCTTATGGAGAGGGTGACCTGTGCTCCCTTTTCAGGAAATCTGGACACGATACCACAGGGGTTAAGAGTTCGGGCTGAGAAGTTGCCATGGTGAGTGTGAATTCCATACTAGTTGGGAAGCCTTGGGTAGTTCCGAGACTCAGTTTCCCCATCCATAAAATAGGCGTAGTCACACCCAACTCACAGGGCTGTATGAGGCTGAAATGAGGTGAGGCCTAAACAGCATTTAACGTGGTCCATGACCCGCGGCCCCCTCAGCTAGGGCCACGCCACCAGCGCTTATGGGTTGAATTGTGCTCCCTGCAAAAAGATGCGAAGTCTTGGCCACCCACCCCTGCCAACTACCTCAGAATGTGACTTTTTTGGAGACAGAGTCTTCACAGAGGTAATCAAGTTGAAATGAGGTCATTAGGGTGGACCCTAATCCCTGGCGACCTGGGCGCTTATTAAAGAAGGAAATCTGGGGACGCCTGGGAGGCTCAGCGGTTGAGCATCTGCCTTCAGCTCAGGTTGTGATCCCAGGGTCCCGGGATCGAGTCCCGCATCGGGCTCCCTGCATGGAGCCTGCTTCTCCCTCTGCCTGTGTCTCTGCCTCTCTCTGTGTCTCTCATGAATAAATAAATAAAATCTTAAAAAATAAATGAAGGGGGGAATCTGGACCCAGACACACACGCGTGGGGGGAAGACAGTGTGAAGGCACAAGGGGGGAAGCTGTCCCTGTGACTGCAGAGGCCGAGGTTGGAGTGACGGGTCTACAGGCCAGTGTACACCAACAAGCACTGGCAAACACCAGGAGCTGGAAGAGGAAGGGAAGCATCCTCCCCTAGAGGCTTCAGAGACAGCACGGCCCCCCGACAGCCTGATTGTGGATTTCCAGTCTCCAGAACCAGGTTCTGTTGCTCTAAGCCACCCAGTTTGAGTCCTTTGTCACAGTCATCCCTGGAAGCGGCTATTTCAGCCATGCCCCACTTTGGGGCCCGGTGCCTCCGTTCTAGAGGAAATTTGCAGGTCCAGAGGCTACTCTGAGGCTGGGTCTAGATGCTGAGCCAAGACAAACAGGGCTGGCAGCTTGAGCCTGGCCCGTGAAATCCATCCTTCCTGGGAAAGGCTGGTGAGTGTAACGCAAGACAGGATCCTGGGCAGCAAACGGCATTTAAACACGGGCAAACCACAGTCCTGCCCACTTTTCTAACACATGAATCCGCAAAACTCCTGCCCTGGGAGTCCTGAGTCACGCTCTAGAAAGGCCCAGGTGCTGGTTAGCTTTCTGCCCCAGCGAGAAGGACAGGGCGGAAATGCAATCGGGATCCAGTGGGAAAAGCACTTGCCATGGAGTCAGAGACTTGGGTCAAAGCCAGCCCTGACATCGAGTTCCCGTGTTACCTTGAGCAATGCCTTCCCCTGAGACACGGTTTCCTTAGCCGTCAATTGATGAAAATAAGATTTTTCAGTCTGCTTCACAAACCCGTTCCCAGGACCCAATGTGACATCAGGAATAAGAGCATAAGATGAGAGTCTAGAGCCCACCATTCTGGCCTCAGCTCTGCCTCTCAAGTGGCCTGAATTTGAACAAACACCCTAACTTCTCTCTGGCTCTGGTCCCTTTTCAGCAAAACGAGGAGGAAAATGATGGAAATGGAGACCAAAATCTGTGTACACAGGTATTCAACGCATACAAATTATGACAAAAAAAAAAAAAAAGCTGGAAACAACCTAACTATTGCAAGAATGGAAAACAATATTATGCATCCACTTACACCGATGACTTTTTGGAAACATTTTACCCTTTTTCCTTAAAATTTGTTTAGTTGAAGTGTAATAGACATATAACACTACGTTAGTTTAAGATGCACAACATAATGATTCAATACTTGTATGCACCGCGATGTGATCACCACCATAAATCTAGTACCACCTGTCACCATACAAAGTTAGACTTTTTTTCTTATGACAATGAGAACTTTTAAGATTTACTTTTCTGGCAACTTTCAATACGTACTATGATATTGACTGTAGTCACCATGCTGGACCTGACATCCCCAGGACTTATTTATTCTAGAACTGAAGTCTGTATCCCTGCAACCCCTATACCCATTTTACCCATCCCGACACCCCATCCCATTGGCCACCTCCATTCTGTTCTCTGTTATCTATGAGATTATTTTTTTAGATTCCACATAAAGGCAGGACTGTGTAGGCAGGATCTCTTTCTCCATTTGACATTATCTCATTTGATATAATGCCCTCAAGGTCCCCCCATGTTACTGTAAGTGGCAAGATTCCATTCTTTTGTTTGTTTTTCTTTTTTTTTGTGGCTGAGTAGCATTCCATTATATACATATGATGTGTTACATATATATATATATATACACACACATATATATATGTATATATATATAATATCCTCTTTTATCCATTCATCCATCAGTGGACACCTGGGTTGTTTCCAGGCCTTGGCTATTGTAAATATTGATGCAATGAACGTGGAGGTGCCGATAGCTTTTCAAATGAATATTCTTGTTTTCGTTGGATAAATACCCGGAAGTGGACTTGCTGAATCATACAGTAGCTCTATTTTTAATTTTTTTGAAGAACTTTCATACTGGCTTTCCACAGTGGCCACACCAGTTTATATCCCCACCAACAGTGCACCAGGGTTCCCTTTTCTCCACATCCTCACCGATGCTTGCTATTTCTTGTCATTTGATGCTAGCCATTCTGACAGTTGTGACAGGTGCGAGGTCATATCTCATTGTGGTTTCCATTTGCACTTCCCAGGTGATGAGCGACATTGAGCATCTTTTCACGTGCCAGTTGGCCATCTGGATGTTTTCTTTGGAAAAACTTCTATCCAGATCCTCTGCCCAAAGTTTCTGCTGAAAAATCTGCCTAGAGCCTCACGGAGGTTCCCTTGTATGTAACACATTATCTTTCTCTTGTTATTTTTAAGATTCTTTATTTTTAACTTTTGACATTTGAATGATAATGTGTCTTGGTATGGGCCACCTGGGGTTCATCTTATTTGGACTCTCTGTACTTCCCAGACCTGGATGCAGGTTTCCTCCCCCAGGTTAGGGAAGTGTTCAGTCTTTATTTTTCAGGTACGTTTTCTGCCACCCTTTCTCTCTCTTCTCCTGGGACATCTATCGTGCAAACGTTATTCTGTTTGAGGTTGTCTCCTAGGTGCCTTAAGCTATTTTCATTTTTAAAATTAATTCTTTTTGAGGGGCACCTCTGTGGCTCAGTGGTTGAGCAGTCTGCCTTCAGCTCGGGTCATGATCATGGGGTCCCGGGATGGACGTCCCTCATCGGGTTCCCCGTGGGGAGCCTGCTTCTCCCTCTGCCCATGTCTCTGCCTTTCTCTGTGTCTCTCATGAATAAATGAATAAAATAGTTTAAAATTTTTTAAATAAATTTATTTTTTTTCTTTTTGACACTCAAGTATGTTCCACTGCCCAGTCTTCCAGATCAGTGATCCCTTCTTCTGCTGCATCTAGTCCACTTTTGAACCCTCTCATGTATTTTTCATTTCAGTCCTTGTATTCTCCAGTTCTGTGACTTCTGTTTGGTACTTTCTTGTATTTTATATTTTTGGTTGAAGTTCTTGCTGTGTTCACTCCTTCATCTCCCAAGATCAGTGAGCATCTTTAGGACCATGACTTGGGACTCTTTATCGGGTATATGGCTTATTTCCATTTCATTTCTGAGGTTTTATCTTGCTCTTTCATTTGGAACATATTCTTCTGCTTCCTCATTTTGCTTGGATCCCTGCATATGTTTCTATGTTTTAGGCAAAGCAGTCATCTCTCTCAGTCTTGAAAGAGTGGCCTTGTGTGGAACATAAAGCTTATTGTTCAACCCTGCCCTTGCTCTTGATTGTCTCTGGAACCTTTGTGATGGTCTAAGCAGCCTGTTTTGTTCTGTTTTTGTTTGTGTGTTTGTTTGTTTGTTTGTTTGTTTTTAAGTAAGCTTTGTGTTCAATGTGGGGCTCAAACTCATGATCCTGAGCTCAAGTGTGGCACGCTCTGCTGAATGAGTCAGCCAGGCACCACCAGCCTGATTTATTTGTAATAGCTCCAGTTGTTAAGGGAGTACAAAGACCTCCCAGCATGCCAGAAGAAGGGATCAATTGGCTCCCAGTTTCAGGCTGATTAGAAGCTAGACCCTCAGGCAACAACTTTTATGCAAATATATATAGTTCTGCAGAATCACAATTGTAAACCCTGCTGGTCTCCAGGCCAGGTGATTTGGAGGCATTCTCTGCACAACAGGTGCAAACATTGGGGCCCCAGAGGAGTGTCTAAGGTCATCTCTGGGAGATGTCAGCAAGCCATAGCAAGGCCAAGGGATAGTGCAAAGATGTTGTATCTCACCGTATGTTCTCTGACTGCACCTCTACAGGCCCCTCAGTAGGTGGCAAAAACTGAAGTCTGCTCCTGAGGCTGAAGCTCCAGGACAAGCAAAGAGGATTTTTTTTCACTGAAAGACTAAAGGTATGTCTCAATCTGCTGTCTGGGCAGGGCCCCAGGATCTGCCTCCCAAAATCTGCCTCTCTGATTGTTAGAGTCCTGGACCCTAGACCCAGGAATGTAGTAAGCCCTCACCCCTACCCCCAGTCACCCCAACTAGGAGATCAAGGGGCTTCCCTTGTGTGAACAGCAAGCACTCACCAGCTTTACAAGGCGGCAGGAAAGCACAGGGCTGGGGTGTATGCACTGGTGCTAGCGAGGCAGAAGGAGAGTGCAAATGGCACCTGCCCCTAAGATTAGCAAATGAATCTCCTTCATATATAGTTTGGGGGCTTTTCGAACTGCTGCTATCACCCTGGTCCCTGGAGCAAGTGTGTTTGTGCGCAAGACTTTAGGAAAAGCATCTCAGTGCCCTACAGCCCTTTGGGTTTCCTGGACACAAGCCCCATTGGTTTTCCAAATGAGATGTTTTGGGGATTTACCTTCCCCCACGTATGCCTCAGGGGCTGGGGTGCTTGATGTGGGGCACAAACCCCTTGTTCCTCCAGTAGAAGCTACAGATTGGAGATCCTTCCTGACTGTGGGTTGCTGCACTAGGAGTTGAGGTTTTTGGCCAGATGCTGTCTCTGCCTCTCCTACTCATGTCAGTGATGCCCTTTGACCATCAGATATGAAGGAGCTGCACAGTGAGTTTTCAGGGCATTTTCAAACGGAGGTTATTCCATATGTAGCTGTAGATTCAGCATGTCCACGGGAGGAGGGGAAGTTCAGGATCTTTCTATGCTGTCATCCTGGACCATCTCTCTGAACCATTTTAAATGACGCCAAGAAAAAGCTCAGATGCACCAACTAAAAGTATTCTGATGCTCAACAGTATAGCATGATCCCAAATATGCAAAAGTTGTTAATTAATGAATGAAGGCTTCTGTCTATTGGTGACCATATTGCACAGAAATGACTAGATGGATTTTCATCAGACATAAAGGGTATATATTTTGGATTGTCTGACCTAACAGTGATTTTTGTGACACACAGAAAAGTCACTTTTGGGAGCCCTGAGGAGTCCCTCAGAAGGATGGACAGTCATCTTTCAGAACATGGAAGAAAGAAGCCTCCAGGACCCTCAGAAAGAAAAGCTACGCCCCACAGTTGAAGAACTGGATAGAGAAAACCAATTCTTATGCCAGCATGAGCCCCAAGTGGAAAATCATGAGAACAGATGCTCCAAAATGCAGGCACCACTCTGTGGCTCAGTAGCGTGTTTAAGGGTGAGGACCCCCAAGAAATACCAAGTCGGGTAGAAAATATGATGTGTCCCCTGACATGTTAACAGTGGTCCTACAGGCTTGTGACATGATGGACGCATTTTGTTTCCTTCTCCACAAATCTTTACATCTCCAAGCAGGCATGACCTTTATAACCAGAGTGAAAATTAATACAGAACAAGGCTTATATCTCATACTCTTTTGTGCCTCCTCCCATTCAGGGTGTCTTAGAATCCCTGGACCTGAAAGTATTTTCTGGGCTTCAGAGCTGCAAATACCATAAGGCAGTGTTGATGGGCTAATCAGAGCTGCCACGCTGATGGACATTTGTGGTAGACACCACTGTCCATTCACCCAACACGCATTCCTCCTTCCTGGTCACCAAACCCAGCACTGTGTTTAGATGGCCTCCCAGTCAGTGGTGTTGAAATACATTTCTAGGCTCAAGGTGGGGCTCTTTCACCCTGGATGCCAAGGCAGCAAAGTGAAACTCCCAGATAAGTTTGAGTTCCCGTAAATGCTCTGCTTGACCAGAAACACAGTATATCTAGTCTGCGATCCCCAAATGTCAAGCCAGCTCTGGACCTTCTCACCCCAAACAAGGCTGACTGACCAACAGCCAATCAGATATTTTCTATCTTTTCTTGTTCTTTATTCTTTATCTTATTAAACCTTCCTGCCTTCTGCCCCATTTTGCAGTTCTCCAAAAGGAGACTTTCCACTCGTGAAGTGTTAAATAACGTTTGTTTGTATCGTCTAAATTGTCTTCTTTGGGACGCCTGGGTGGCTCAGTGGTTGAGCCTCTGCCTTTGGCTCAGGGTGTGATCCCAGGTCCTGGGATCGAGTTCCACACTGAGCTCCCTGCAGGGAGCCTGCTTCTCCCTCTGCCTGTGTCTCTGCCTCTCTCTCTGTGTCTCTCATGAATAAGTAAATAAAATCTTTAAAAAATAAAAAAAAAAATACATTGTCTTCTTTGAACACATTTTAAGGGGATGCCTGGGTGGCTCAGTGTTTGAGCATCTGCCTTCGGCCCAGGGTGTGATCCTGGAGTCCTGGGATGGAGTCCCACATGGGGCTCCCTGCATAGAGCCTGCTTCTCCCTCTGCCTGTGTCTCTGCCTCTCTCTGTGTCTCTCATGAATAAATAAATAAAATCTTTTTTAAAAAATAAAAAATAAACACATGTTAATATAGGGTTATGCCTGAAATTGGTAAAACCAGTCCTGGCAGTCCCATCATCCTCAGCCAGTGATTGGTCCAGGGACAGTCATGTGCCCAGCTGAGCAGAAAAAATGCAAGGAGAGTCCACTGGGGCTTCTGGGAAAGAGGGTCTGCCTCCCTGTTGAAAATGATGAATAGAGAAACCCTTTTGCCCCCTTGCTACTCCTTCTGGAACAAGATGTTCCTCAGGTGAAGATGCAAGCTTGCTGTGTGGCAAGCCATCTTAGGGCCATGAAGGGAGATATAGCTTAGGGCTTGGAAAAGTCTGGGTTCTAGAAGATACTGTTGAGGTATCAAGCCATCCCTGGAACCACCTAAAAGCCTCTGGGTTTTAAGCTACCATTGGTCAGAATTTCTGTCACTTGTCACCTGCATCCTAATTGATACACACACAGGAAAGGGAATGGCCTCACATGCTCTCCCTCAGGTCTGCTGGTGCTTCCACCAGAGGACCAACTGCAGGAGAATCTTGAAGGGAAGGGGTGTGGGAGGGTCAGTACACAGTCCTGGGGTCACATCAGGTACCAGACTTTGCCTTCTTCCCAAGAATTGAGGATGACCTTTGTCACTGATAACATTTACTGGGCAGACTTGGGACTTTCCAGGTAGGGTGCAATGAGCTCTACCCACGTACCCGGAGGCCCTTCCCTAGAAGGGACTTTCCCTAGAAGCCTGGCTACCATGTCATGCCTGGCTGGTGGCCTCCCTCCTCCCCCCTGCACACTGGTCAGCCCTCCTGGCAGGACCACGGTTACCTCGATCTGGGGCAGGAAGGTGTGGATGGAGGGCAGGTCTGGCAGGCTGGCGGTGACATCCAGGAGCCTCTGGGCCAGGGTCCTCCATATCTGCAGGTCCTGCAGAGGCCGCTGGAAGCGCTGCCACAGCTCCACCCCCGTGGCATTGCGCAGCCTGGTGCTCTTCCCCTTCATGCTGCGAGGGCCATGGAGGGGAGAAACCGAGACAGGAAAGCGTGGCATCAGTCCAGAACAGAGGTCTCTCCCGGGACCCCGGGGGGCATCCCAGCCTACACTGTTCCCACGGTGGACTCTCCCCCATCCACGGGCTGCTGGGAGTGGCTATGGGGCCTCAGAGGTCTACACCTCTGGAGAAAAGTACACTGGAAGCAGCCCAGCCTCACGACCAGAGAGCCTCGAACCTTGGAGAAGGAATCATGCAGCCCCTAGCCTGGTACTGCCTACCCCCAGGCACCTCGCAGAAGCTAACGCTAAATCCCTTCCTGAGTAAGAGACCATCATCCTAGGCCCAAATCATTTCTAGAAATAATCTTCCAAATACAATAGCCAGTCAGAGCGAGCGAGCACATAAAAGCTCAATAGGAGAAGCTAGAGGGAAGGGGGGAGCCCCTCGGCTCCCCGTGCACAGAAGGTCACGGCCCTGCTACCACCTTAGCACCCCTGCAGGGGATCCAGGTCTCTGCTCTCAGGTACAGATGCACAGCAAGGGGGAGGGGGGCTCTGAGTTCATCCTAAAGGAACCTTTGCATCAAGCAGAGGGATGAGAGGTGCTCTGGATATGGGGACATTTGTGCTGTGTTCCCAGCACCTCTGAGGCTCACGTAGCACAAATTGCTCCAGACTGCAAAGATACAGTGTTCAGCTCCAGGGAGGGCAGACATTTGATCTACTGACATTTGCAGGGCTAGGAACTGGAGCCCCTGTTCTGCTGAGCTCATGGGCGGAGGGGGACACAGAGGTTGCTCTGAAGACAGGCTCAGACGCTGTGTGGGCACCATCTGCAGGGAGGGGGATGGTGTCTGTCTGTTGAAAAGCCCTCCCTTTGGGCCACTGCTTGGTGGACGCCTCCCCCGTGCTAGGCCACATAGAGACTGGGTGGAAATGGGTGAATGAACCACTCAGCACGGAACAAGCCAAGTCTAGTCCTCTTTCTGGAAGCAGAAAGTCAGTGGCTGAGGAGTGCAAGAGTGACCAGGTTGCAAGAGAAAGCCAGCACACCTGGTGGTGGCACCCTCGATGAGGTCAGAAGACCCCTCGAGCGTGAGGTCCGAGGCACGCCCAGGGGCTCCCCTCCCTCAGCCGGCCCGGGTACCTCTGGAACTCCTGGAGGGCAGCGACCACGCTGTCGGAGAGCGGCTGCAGGTCATGGGGGAAGGCGACGAGCTCCTTCAGCTGCGCCTGCAGCCGGGCCACCCGGGGCTCTTCGGCGGCCAGGGCCGTCCGCGTCGCCTGTGGCACACAGACCAAACCAGAGGGGTGCGGGAGGTTCAGGGACGGGGCAATGAGCACAGCAGGTGGGGGTGCACGAGCCTGGGAGAAGACTCAGCCAGGGCAGGGGCCGGGGTCCCCGGAAGCTCAGCCCCTGCTCTCCTGCTCTGTGCCCCGAACTTGGCATTTGCTGCCACCAAGCTGATTTTTTATGTATCACCACTGACCTCAGCGTTAAGAGTCATGAGTCCTCATGACACCTCACTGAATGCTCTGGGGTCCCATTCATTAAAGTTGCACAGAGACCCCAAGAAGTAACTCTCCGTGTCCCCACTGCATACCCAAGGAAGCTCCGGCTAGGAGTTATCTGACGGTTGCGGAGCAAGTGAACAGTGGACCTGACGTGGGAGCTGGGCCTTCTGGCTCTAACACTGCAGCACTAAAGGGAAACGACAGTCTAAAGAGGCCCCGTGAAGCCGGTTAGCGTCCTGCAGGACGAGGGCATTTAGTTCCCCTGAGCCCTCTGGAACTGCTCCACTCACTGGGCTGCACGTCCTGGCACCAGACAGGGCCCTCTCCTGCTATGCTGGGAAGTGTGTGTGGGGGGGGGTTGACTTTGACCTTGACTCTCTCTGGCCCATGTTCGGTAGAAGAGATGGGGTAACGGAAAGTGCTGGGCTCTGGAAACCTTCTCGACCCCTTCACCGCTGAGCAACCTTGGGCTCTTCCCTCATTGGCAAAGGGGGGCCACCCCCATACCCAGGTACTGGGCACAGAGCAGGAGCCCAGCTGTGCCCCTCCCCAGGCGCCCCACATGCAACCTCATGCCTTGGGCCAGATCCTCCATCCACGGGGACCAGAGGCAGCTCCAGCCAGGCTCAGTCTTGGGTGAACCACAAATGAACTGGGACCAGGGTGGGGCTCAAGGGAGCAGGCTCAGATAGAGGGACTGTAGGCAGCAGCTGGGGGAAGGAGGGAACACTGTATAGGCAGCAGGACGTGGAATCTTCCCCGGGCAGCCTTATTCATCCTCAAAAACTACTCTTGTCCATACTTAATCGTTAAGCACACGCAACGAAATCTGCACAAGTTTTTGTAGAAGATGAAGAAGACACAATTGGGGTGTAGGAATCGGCAGTTTCCACACCATTCAGGAAGAAGCCCCAGGGAGGCTGGCCAGCCTGCAGGCAGGAGAGACTTGGCCGGCGCAGGGCAGGGGTCTGCAGCGAGGAGCAGCCTCGTGGGCTGCCTCGGGAGAAAGGCCTGTCCAGCCCACAGGACGGTCAAGAGTCACTATGGGGCCAGACAGGTCACAGAAACGTCAGGGGAGCAGGGAGGGACCAGCATGGGAGGCTGCTGCCCGAGTGCCGGCCTGGCTAAGAGCTGCCCCTCTCTGGACACAGCTGCCTTCACCCCGAAATAAGAGGGGGTGCTCCTGGCCCTGCTGTGCACTCCATACCCATGACGTGGGCATCTTTAGTTTCTGGATTGCTGGGATGCCCGGGAGGGGGACCGTGGGCAGCGGCTGTGGCCGACTCTGGGTTAGCCACAAATCCACTCTGATCTCAACCCTCGCCACTAGAAGTCTCCCTGACGTGGATGAATGGTGCTGCCCTGCTCCACGTGGGGACCCCACCCCTCACTCCCGGCCCCCGTTCTCGGTGAGGGAGGGTTTGGGATGAGAAGGTCACAGCCAGACTGAGCTCCAGCGCCCTTGTTCCTGGTCCTCGCCTCTCACCGCGCTAGTTTTCTAAAACTGGGAGCCTGAGCTGGCGCAGAAGCACGTGCTCTTGAGTCAGGCTGCCTCGGTTCGAGTTCAAGTCCCTGTCTCCACCTGGAGGGTGCATAACCGCAGGCGGGTCTCAAACTCTTGAGTGCCTCAGTTTCCCCATCTGTAAAAGGCGGTGCCCCCCGACCCCCTGCTGCCCCTGGCATAGGTTTGTACAGCTCTCAGCACGTTCCCGTGTCAGTTTTGAAGATGAACACGTTGCTCTTTCAGCTGGGGTCCTCGCACAACCTGCTTCTGTGGGGCCGGCCTGTTTCTTCAAAGAGGAAACAGTCCAAATCTCCTTCTCGGTGCAAGCGAGGATTAGTGCACTCCACCCTTCCGTTGCTCTGCAGGGCCAAAGCCGGTCGGGCTGCCTCGCAGCCACACACCTGGCCTCGTCCCAGGCCTCGTCCCACTCCGAGGCCGGGTGGGAGCAGGTGAGGCGTGCCTGTTCTTACTATAGGACACGTAATCGGTGCAAACAGCCCCAGTGTGAATGCTGCTTTCAGAACAAAAGTCTATAGTGATAAATTCCAGACTTCCCTTTCATTGACTTCATTTAGTCGTGACTTGCTGGTCATTGAGGCCACACTGGAATCGGGTGGGGCAGAGAGTTCTTAGGAATCTGGTCGGCCTCCTGCCTCAGGAGAGGCTTCCTGAAACGCAGCTGGCCACAGGCAGGTGGCTGGTGTGATGGGGCACTGGCGGGGCTTCCAAGGCTGGGCCCTGTCCCCCGCCCCGAGTTTATATTCTTTGACCTTTATCCCATATCTTGTGGGAAAAGCCAATACTCTGGGAGCCCCAACCTTGGCAGGTGCCATGCTGAGCATATCTGAAGCTCCCACGTGTTCATTCCTGCTCTACATACAACTGAGGTTTAAAGCCCTTCTCCCAAGCGAGGAGAGAAAGCAGGACCTGCACCCAGGCAGCCTGACCGGAAAGCCCCCGCCCTTGACCCCTGCACTCCCCACCTCCACCTGTGCCGAGGCGGACAGTCCTAAAGAGGTAGCAGGTCCCTGTGCGCAAAGTTGGTCGCTGCAGTGGAATCTGGTCTACTAGGAGGCTCAGGGAGCCCTAAGGATTATGCGCCTTGTTTCAACCCACACGAAAATATTTTTGCATCTGGGCAAGCATAAGAAGGAAGACAAAAAATAGAACAACAATGCAGAGTGGAGGTGGGATCTGGGCAGCGTTTCTTTTAGACATTTCCCCGAATGGTACGGACACAGAGCTACCCCGCTGAGTTAATGAGTAAAGATAGGAGTGCGGGAGGGTGTCAGTCCTTATTTAAAAATCTCTCTGTCCAGAGGTCAGACCTCCTGAGCATGCACGTGGGTGGGAGGAAGGCGAATATGCTCCGACCACACATGGTGTCCGGGTGGGAACCCACCCCACCCTCGCAGGGTGGGCATGGTCCGCTTGGTCTCCCCAGAACCCCATCATCTCTACACTATACAACTTTCCCTCTGACCTAACTCTTCTTGCTCTGGGCTCAGGAAGTCCACCCCACATCCCACCACTGGGCAAGGGAATGGCAGGCTCCAAGCCAATCCACCTCTGGTCTTATTTACCCACTGACTCATCGTGTGATCCTGGGGATGTTGTTGTGGGGTGAGGGGGCAGGGGGATGGTGAAATTTATCCAGGTCTCAGTCTCCTCATCTGGAAAATGGGAACAAACACCCGGCTTGTATACTACACCCAGGGAACTCAGGCTACCAAAGATCCAGGAAAACCAGAGGGAGTGTGCCTAAGGCTCAGCTTGGTTCTCCCCACAGCCAAAGGAGCTCCACGTGGCGATGCCCTGAGGCCCCACGGCACCCGGAAGGTCCACGTCTTAGCCAAAGCCTGCTTACCGAGTAGAGCCTCCAGCGGGCCACCAGCTCCTCCTCGGTCCCCGCCTTCTCTGCGGGCTCCAGGCCCTCTTCGGCAAGCCTCCGGAGGTCCTTCTTGAACTCCGCGAGCTCGGCCTCCAGCTGCTGCCGCTGCTGCTCACAGGCGCTCATGGACCTGAGCAGGCCCTGCAGCCGCCCCTCCTCCTCCTCCCAGAGGACCCGCAGCTTCTCCAGAACTCTCCGCATGTCCTCCAGCTCCTTGGTGATCTTCTCCGCACCCAAAGGAGAGGTGTTCTGGAGCACGCCCACAGCCTGTTCCTCCAACCTCCTCAAGGACTTCTCACCCCAGGGAAAATCCTCGGCGATGTCCTACAGGGGGTAGAGGGGGGATGGAGAGACACGGGAGGGGAGAGAGAAAACGTGTGCTGCCTTTTCCAGATCCCCTGGGGATGTCATAGCCTTCCACTCACCCAGATTCCCTGGTTAGGGTCCAAGGTGCCCTTCCAAGGGGTGGACTGTCTGCCTTGGTAGCGTTCACTCATGACACAAGGACAGAATTCCCTTTCCCAGGTCATTTATGCCCATTTGATTAAGTCAAGGAGAAAAATCTCTGGCTTTAACCCCCTCTGATACTTGTTGATCTTCCTTTTTAACAAAGAAAGAGGCAGCCTCAGGCTTGGAGCCTTTGGCTCACATAAGTATGGAGCCAAATAGAACCTACTGATTCTGTTTGGTTTCATTATATTTTTTTTAATTTTTTTAATTTATTTTTTATTGGTGTTCAATTTGCCTACATATAGAATAACACCCAGTGCTCATCCCGTCAAGTGCCCCCCTCAGTGCCCGTCACCCAGTCACCCCCACCCCCCACCCACCTCCCCTTCCACCACCCCTAGTTCGTTTCCCAGAGTTAGGAGTCTCTCATGTTCTGTCTCCCTTTCTGATATTCCCCACTCATTTTTTCTCCTTTCCCCTTTATTCCCTTTCACAAGATTTTATTTATTTATGCATGAGAGACATAGAGGGAGAGAGGCGCAGAGACACAGGCAGAGGGAGAAGCAGGCTCCATGCAGGGAGCCCGACATGGGACTCGATCCTGGGTCTCCAGGATCACACCCTGGGCTGAAGGCAGCGCTAAACAGCTGAGCCACCGGGGCTGCCCAGTTTCATTATATTTATTTGGAAGGTTATCTACTAATTATGAGTGAGTGCTGGTTTTGCATTCATGACAATGACATCAATTTTCCCTTCAAAGAAAACACTCGATTTGCTTTTAATTACAAACAAATTCATATAAACGCCTTTGAAACTATTTTATTTGCAAATGCCTTCAAAATATTTTACTATTTTATCCAAGTGTCACTGCATGGAGTGAAGTACATAGATCTTAAACATTACTGTCCAAATGGTTTTAAGAAATATTCATGCATATGCAGTCCACATTGTTATCAAAATGTAGAGGATTTCTAATATCCCAAAAGCTTCTAGAACTCCACATGTCTGAAATCATAAAATATATTAGCTTTTGAAACTGGTTTCTTTCAGCGTAACACCCTTTAGATTTTTCCATGCTGTCATGGATAGCAGTACTTTGTCCCTTTTTTGTCAGTAGATTTTATCCATCCATCCATCCATCCATCCATCCATCCATCCATCTCTCCTGTTCCACGATATGTTTATCCAGTACTTTGCTGATTAAAGTCTGAGCTGCCTTCAGTTTGGGACTATCACAAAGAAGGTCTGATGAACACTATTATACTAGTCATGTAAGCTTTTTTTGGTCATTGTTCACTGCTTTTTTTTAAAAAAATAAATCACCTTAAGTACAAATATTAAATAAATGGTACAGGTGTATATCTGTGGCAAAATTTATAAAGTGGTCCTAGAATTACTGAAGGTAATCTAACACTCCCTTTATAGAGGAAGTCAGAAGCTCATTGGAGGTCACAGGCATTTAGGAAGGCCAGGGCGGACCATGCTTCTCCCCACTGTAGACCTGATGCCTGCACCAGGGCTCCTTACCCACAGCACTACTGACATCTGTAGTCGGATAACCCTGGAGGGAACTGTCCTGTGGGTCTCTGGCCCCCATCCATTAGATGCCAGTTGCATCTCCACCCCCCAACTGTAACAACCAAAAGATGCCTCCAGACATTTCCAGAAGTCCCCTATTTGAGACCCCTTGGTCCAGACCATGCTGCTGTGGCCTTGGGTTTCCAAATCCCCTGCTGGCTCAGAGACTTCCAGAAAGCAGCCAAGGCCCCAAACATATCGCCCCAGATCCCATGCTTCTCCATATGTGGGGTCCATGTGCCATGGATTTTGTGTCTCCCAGCACATCCTATTAGATAAACAACAACACAGAACGCCCATATTCGAGCGTTTCCTCAGGGGCCCCCGTGATGGAGAAGCAGCCGAGTTTACCTGCAGCATGCAGAGACGGTGCTTGGTGGACAGTTTGCAGCTCCGCCCCAGGCAGCTGCTCACCTTCTCCATCATGGCTTTCAGCCACAGCTGGAACTCGTCCACACCCGCCTGGAAATGCTCGTGCTCCCGCGTCACCTGTTCCAGCAGATCCACTCTGGCCTGTGGGAAGGGAAGAGAATCATCACTTATGCAGGTCCCCAGCCCACCTGTTTCAAGGAAGGCCTGCCTCCGTGTGTGTGTGTGTGTGTGTGTGTGTGTGTGTGTGTGTGTTTATGGGGTGTGAGCTGAGGTCAACCCTCTGTCCTTTTGCCGAAGATCAAGAAGTCCCAGATGCCCTTCTCTACCTTATTAGCAGTAAACCAAGAGACTCTTGGTCAAAACCTGTCCACGCTGGGCTTGTCAACTATACGGCTGGCTTTTTTCCTGCCACGTCCTGGGAATGACACTCAAGACAGGGGCGTTGTAACAATTCCTGCTACGCAACACTATCATTGGAGCACTCACCACAGTGCCGGGACTGCTCGAGGAACTTCATGTGCATGATCATCTCACGGAGCTCTCCTGACCACCCCATCAGCTGACACCATTCTTATCCTGGTTTGACAGACAGGGAAACTGAGGCACCAAGCGGTGGCCCAAGATCTCCAGTGGGTAGGAAAGCACTGAGATTCAAACCCAGAAGGCCAGATTGGGCCAGCAGCATTAGTGGCCCAAGACTCCAGCAGTGTCTTCAGGGCACGCAAATAAACAGCAGGCGGCCCCCATCTCCTCACAGGGACAGCGCTGTTGCCAGTGTAGGCTGCAGTCACCTCACTTTTTAGACAATCCCACTCTTGTCCTAACCAAGCAGGGACAAGATGGTGTCCTGAGGGCGGCTGTCATCTGGGAAATAGCAGTGTCCCTGCTATAAGACCTCTGTGCCCAGGGACTCCGTGTCTCAAACACACCCCTGATCACAGTCCCATTTCTCTAAAGCCTTCCATGGCTCCCCACTGCCCATAGGCCCAGATCTCAGTGTCCAGGGCAGGACCCCATGATGTGGCTGTAGCCCTGCGGTCAACACCCTGGGCTTGGAAGCCCACAGTCCATGACCTGAACCCTGGCCTGCCTCATGCCTGAGTCTCCCCATCTACCCATGTGGTTAATAGTCATTCCCGCCTCTTTGGGGTGCAGTGAGATCCAATCAGTCAGAGCTCACACAACCCCAGAACCACGCTGGGCAGCTAGTCAGCAATTGATCCCTGTGAGCCTTTGATTATCGTCACTTGCTCTCTCCTGTGCTCCTGGCATATCCAACCAAGCAGGACGGGGCAAGCACGCAGCTCGGCCTGGATACACTGACCCTGCCTCCTCTCTGACCCAGCCTGCTGCCCCAGGCTCAATGATCGGCCTTCCCTCTGTCCTGTGCTTCCCTCCAGGCCTTGCTCACACTTTGTCATCCGCTGGGAGAGCCAAGGGCTCCCTACACACCACGCTGCCCCTGGTCGACTTCCTCCCCAGGGCCCGCAGGGTGGCTCTATGAATGAACGCGGCCCTAAGTGGCAGGATGAAATCACATGGAGAGTGGCCAACAAAGGGAAGTTCTTAAGGAAAGTCAACAAGATGGAAAGAGGGGATTTCCTTTTAATAAGCACCCACCACACGCCTGGAATGTGACAAGCACGATCGTACTTTGCCATCACGATGATGCCAAGCCTGCCCCGTTATGCAGATGTCCAGGCTGATGTTGGGAGGTCACGTAACTCTTCAAGGGCCTTATAGGCAAGATGTAAATGGCAAGTGCCTGGCTCCCAAAGCCATTGCCTTAATCCAGAGGTGGGCTGACTAGACAGTGAATGATTCGGACTTTTTATCCGCCCTGTGGTATCTGTGGTGGCAGCCGGCTCTGTGCTACTTACATAGTGGTTCACAGCTGCCAGAAGCAAACATGTAAAGCAAGCTTGCATCCTGGTAAAACTCAAACATGGACACTGAAATGTGAATTTTGCAACGTTTCCACATGTCCTGAAAGATTCTGCTGTTGATTTTCCTCCCTTTAAGCCACATGAAATCAGGAGATGGGGTGGATGGGGCCCACAGGCCCTAGTTTGCTGGCCTCGGCTCTTAGCCTGGAGCAGGCCAAGTCCGGGAGGGCGCTGACCCTCGACAAAACCAAGTCAAAAGTTCTCAAATGGGAAGTAGGGACAGATACATGGATTCACAAAACTTCCCTATGTCAATGTGCCTTCCCCGGCCGGTGAGAAAGTCCTCAACAAACCTGAAAATACCAGTGCATTCTTTTAGACTTTTCCAACAACCATGACAAGGAGGAGAAAATATCCTCACGTGAGAGATGGGGAAACCAAGGCACAGGACCAAGTCTTTTGGCGAAGAGCTGGCTGCCTAAGGCACTGAGGCTCGGAGCAGCAACAGCAGCACACAGCAGGTGTCTGAATTCGAAACGTGGACCAGGAGACAGGGGCCGCCTCCTTCATGCTTCACCTGCTGGTTCCCCCTCCCCGCATCCACCAACACCCTCCCAGAGCTCTCCCCATCCACAGGCAAGCCTCATTTATGAAATAAAGTGGGTCAGGAATAACAAGCAGAGAATACGAGCTGGGCCCCGGGTTGAAGCTGATGGTGATAAATGTTATAGCGAGGCGAAGTCTCTCCCCTGAACGTGCTGGCCGGAGGCCCTGTGTGTGAGCGATGAGGTGCTGGCCCTGGACGAAGCCAGAGTCAGTAAAAGCCTCCACGATCCACGATGCAGGCGCTCGGAGCGCAGCGCGGCCGAGCAGGGCAGGCGTCCAGGCGAGCTCCGGGCCAGGCATAACGAGCACAGAGCACAATTCAGCCACGGCCGGGCAGCCACCGTGCAGGATGACAGCAGTGACAAATGGGGGAGTCCTCCACCTTCCCTCATCAGACCAAACAATTAAACCGTCTGTGGCGGGCAGGGCCGTCGGGAATGTCAAAACCCAACCAATTAACAAGGGCGGTGAGGATTTATGCCTCTGCGAGCCTGCGCCAACGGCCTGGATCCATGGCCCAGATGCCAGACAGACAGGCCGCCCGGGGAGGAGGAGGAGGAGGAGGCTGCTGTGTGCCTGGAACCTCCACAAAATGTGAATTAAAAAACTCATAATAAACAAGCAGGATCCCGCTGGCAACCAGCCTGCTCTGTTCTTGTGTCTCAAGATCTGGAGTGGACGGCGCGCTATTGCTCGCTCCCGGGCCTGGTCCCAGGACCTCCCTCCCTTCAGGGGCAGGGAGAGGTGGGGTAGTCGCAAAGGCCACAGTCCAGAGGTGGCCTCCACAGTGCCTCCCTGCTCCTGTCCCCCTCAACACCAGTGGCTTTGCTAATGAACATATCGGAAGTCAAAAATGGATTTTCAGAGGGTGGAAACAATGGCCTGCTCACTAGCTGGAGAGACGGCTGAAGTGGACTCTCTTGGTGAAAGTCAAGGTACTGACACAGATAATGTTGCTGCAGACTGAGTGGTATGCCCCGGATCCATAGATTGATGGAATTTGGAGGTGGGGCCTTGGAGAGGTCATTAGGGTCACGTGAGGTCGTCAGAGTGGGGTCCCCATGATGGGATCGGTGCCCTTATAAAGAGAGACAGCAGAGAGCCCACTGTTCCCCTCTCTCCGCTACGAGAGCAAGAAGGCAGCCGGCAACAAGCCAAGGGAAGGCCCCTCACCAGGAGCTGAATCTGTCAGCACCTTGATCTTGGACTTCCCAGCCTACGAAATGGTGAGAAACACATTTCTGCCGTGCAAGCCCTCCGTCCGGTCCAGGGTGATCGGTTATGGCAGGCGGAGCCGACCGAGACAGCACCACGGAGACCCACCCTGAGAACAGGCCTGGATCCCCGGGGATTCCTACGCGGCCCTCATCCTGTCCCCGGGCTGGGGGCACTTCAGCGGCCCGCCTCAGGATGCCTCTCTTACCCGCCTCACGGAGCCTCTCATGCCAGGTGAGGCCTTGGTCGAATGTCCAAGGCAGGGGACCAGGAGGCATGTGGACCGCAGGACATGCAGCATCCCCACCTTGCTTAGGCTAGAGCTGGGGCAGTTTCCTGTTGTCTAGGGCTGGAAGGCTGGGCTGTGCCCCTGGGGGTTCCTTGGGGGGCAGGGGCTATATCCCATTTTACCAATGAGGACCCTGGGGTTAGGAGTTAAATATCTTACTAAGGACAACACCAAAGTTGGATTTTCTCAGTTGCTTCTCAGTCCCTCTGAAGGCCATGCCCCCCTCTGGAATCTGATGGAAGCTATGGCTCCAGTCCCCGGGAAAAGGCACTCATACAAGCTTGCATATGATTTCAGAGGACTTGCAGCCCTGCCCGGCCCCTCTCCGGCCGGCACCTCTGGTCTGCCACAACCCTCCTGGGGGAGACAAGAACCAGCTCTGGGGCTCCCCAGGCCCTCCCCGTCCGCGGGCAGACAAGACTCCCTGTGAGTAGCGACAGAGTCCCAAACCTCTGGTGGCCAGGAAGAGAAAATCCAAGTGTCCGTGAGCTTCAGCCACAAGCTGGAAAAGCCAAATGGAATTTACTCCTCCAGGCAGGATCAGGTCACCCTGCAAACACCAGCGCCCATTTCTGAACTAACCCACACGCCTGGCGACTCCAAGGGCCTCCACCCAGGGGGAGACGGCTTCCTGCCCCACCCCGTCCTTCCATGCCCGAGCCCCCGTGCTCCTGCACCCCAGACCCTGCTCGCTGACCTCTGGGAACTCCTGGGAGCACCGTGCTCCCTCCTCCAGGGGCTCCAAGCCTCCCACTTACAACTGCCTTCCTCTTTCTCAGCGCGACCTGCAGAAGCACAGGGGTGGGACCTGAAGCACCAGTGAGGATAGAGCCCCTCTATCTCGAGAGTCACCTAGAACTTCTGGATCTTTCTACTGGGACAGTGGTGTCTGTCACTAAGATGTTTTAAGTCTGCAAAATGGGCCCGTCAAATCTTCTCTATCTACCCCAGGGGAAGGCTGGGAGGACCCAGTGAGATCAAAGACACAAAGAGACTAAGGAAAGATAGAAGCTGCCAAGAAGAATTGTGATTTCTATGATTTGTGGGTTTTGGATCCAGTGAGAGAAGAGTCCCCAGAGTGACCCTGAGAATCTCTGAGGTGATCATGTCCACATGTAGGCCAGGACAGGCACTCACCCAGTGCCCCAGGCATGTCCCCTCCACACACACACGCACACACATGTACGCACACACACATGTACACACATGCAAATACACACAGGTCTAACTACTTTCCATTTCCTGTCCTCTGCACAGCCGCACGGAAGGCTCTCTGCTGATTGACACGAACACCTGTTTCCTGTAAAGTCACAACTGGGAGGCCACGGGGGCAGACACCTCCTCTGCTGGGGCCCCAGAGACAGCTCTGGAGAGAGAGAGAACCACCGCCCTTGCCACTCGGGACTTGGTGAGGGCCAACTGGCTACACATGCAAGAGCCACACTCCCTGCTCTCCTTGCTTGTCCGTCCTGGCCCTTGCACAGCTACCCCACAACCCCCTGTCCCTGCCCTCTGGGGCCTCAGGAATTGAGTGCCTCCAAGCTGAAAGGTGAGGCCTTCATTTATTCAAAGCACAGCTCCGAGCACCTGCTGTGTGTTAAACTTCACTGGGGTTGCTATTTATTCCCCCTGCTATTGAGAGTAGAGAGGTTCTTTAGGTAGGGAGGCCACCTGCCAGGCTCCAAGGGGCTCACCTGTAAACCCATTCAGTCCTCAACCTGCTCGCAGGTAGGGTGCGCTGCCCCAAGGCCACACAGCTAGGAAGCAGCGGAGCCTGGCTTAAACCCAGGTCCCTTCACAAGCATGCAGGGACCCAGTCCTGTTCTTTTTTTTTCCCCCTTCTTTTATTAGGATTTAATTTATTCATGAGAGACAACAGAGAGAGGCAGAGGGAGAAGCAGGCTCCCTGTGGGGAGCCCTATGTCAGGCTCCATCCCAGGACCCGGGATCACAACCTGAGCCAAAGGCAGACGCTCAACCACTGAGCCATCCAGGCGTCCCTATTAGTATATTTTAAAGAGGCTCTAATGTTTTTTCTTTCCTTGTGTAAATGTTTCCCTCCTCCCAGATTTGGGCTCTGTCCGCAAGCATTCTGAGTATACACATCATTTACAGTCTCCATCAGATTGTTCAGGCAGCTGAAGTTCCAGAGTCTGACTCTGCCGTCCGCTGGGTCTCCTGACGTGGTGGATCGTTTCCCTGGGGCCTCTGTAGTTTTGAGCTGTGAGCTCGCCCCAAGCAGGACTCTATCTGCAGACCACCACCTCCCCCCACCCCCGTGATTGGGGCCTGAGCCTCTGAGGGGCCTGAGCCTGCTTCAGCCAGCCTCCCCACCCCGGAATTCACCTGCTTGGCTTCACAGTCATGTCAGTGTGTGGGCTCAGGAGTTCCCACGTCCAAACTTGAACCCCAAGACAAAATTATGCGAGAGGCCCCTGGCCCCGTACTCTGAAGGGTGATTATGTTTTCATTTGTTTGGGTTTTGTTTTATCCCAGAGCCCCAGCTGAAACCCGGACTTCCTTTCTTGTGTTTGCACATGAGGAGATTTTTCTAGTTCACTCTCAAGGGCTCTCACATTTTGCTGCTGCCTCTGCTTCCTCTGGGCCCAAAGTCTTACTTCCTTCTCCAGCCTGAGCACTAACCCCAGGAAAACCTCAGGCGCACCTGTGAGTTTAGCAATCTAGAACATCTTTGCTTGTGGTCCACACGGTGTCTCCTACCTTGGTGTCTGCACACACGGGTCTGCATTTAAGCAACGCCTGTTAAATTCTGTGCAGTATTTTTGGTTGTCTGAAACGGAAGGGTATTCGGGCTTTCTAGCCTGTCATATTGCCGGGTCCTTTCTGATTACAATTTAAGGACAACAATCCTAAAATGCACAGGGATCTGGGAATGCATCAGAAGAACAGGACTCTAGGGATGCCTCGGTGGCTCAGTGGTTGAGCACCTGCCTCTGGCTCAGGGCCTGATCCTGGGGTCCTGGGATCGAGTCCCATATTGGGCTCCCCACAGGGAGCCTGCTTCTCCCCCTACCTGTGTCTCTGCCTGTCTGTGTCTCTCATGAATAAATAAATATAATCTTTAAATAAATAAATTTACTAATGACTGGGGCAGCTCAGCCAGTTCAGTGTCTGCCTTCAGCTCAGGTCATGATCCCAGGGTCCTGTGTTCAAGCCCCACATCAGGCTCCCTGCTCAGTGGGGGAGCCTGCTTCTCCCTCTATCCTTCCCTCTGATCATTCTATCTCCCTCTCTCTCAAATAAATACATAAAATCTAAAAAAAAAAATAAATCTATACTAATAATTGAAATTGGTAACTCTATGGACTGGTTAAAACTCAAGGCTATATGGACTCTGCACTCAGTAGGAAGTCTGCTTGAGATTCTCTCTCTCTCTCCCTCTCCTTCTGCCCCTCCCCGTTTCCAGACTCTCAACAAATAAGTAAGTAAATAAGTAAATAAACAAAGTCTTAAAAAAAATCAAGGTGTGGGGATGGAGACAAAGAATGGGCAGAAGGATTGGAGGAAGGTCCAAAGAGAGCAGAGGAGGAAGGGTGGAGGGCGGTAGGAGGGAGGGACCGGGGAAGAGGAGATGAGCCAAGCATCTTGGCAAGGCCGAGCATCCTAGTGCGTCAGGCAGTGTACACAGCGTACATATGCTAAGCACCACACGTGTACGCGGCCCTGCGTGGCACTGAGTGTATGGATGGTACATCACAGGCTGTTGGGTGGGTGGAGGCAGAGGGGTGGGTGGCTGAGTAGATGGAAGGCAGGGGTGTGGCAGTTAGGCGGTGGGTGGGTGCGTGCATGGACAGTGGTGACAGGCAGATAGGGAGTGAGCAGGTGGTGAAGGGGGGACAGGGGATAGGTAGCAGACTGCAGACAGTCACCTGAACGAGCAGGCGGTGGGTTGATGGGTAGTTGGAGGAGCGTGTGGATGCAGGAGAGGGAGATTAAGTGGTTGTGTAGACGTATGTGAGGCTGGCTAGGCTGGTGGGAGACGGCTGGATGAGTAGGATGACAGAGGGATGGGAGGGTGGGTACACAGAGAGAGGGCTGGAGGGGTAAGGAAGGGTGGAGGTGGGGGGATAGTGAATGGCAGACTGGGCCGTTTGGTGAGGAGACAGGTGAGTGGGGAGGAGGGTGGGCAGGTGGACACGTGGTGGTGGCCAGTGGGTCAGCAGGAGTTCGGTGAGTCGATGGCGAGTACACAGGGGATCAATGTCTAGGGAGCAAAAGGGTGGCTGCATGGGGAGACAGAGGCAGGTAAGTGGGCACAGGGGTGAAGAATGAGTCCGCCACCAGCATCTCACGCACCTGAGCTTTGGCCTTCACGGCACTGTACTCAGCCTTCATCCTCTTCTGGGCATCCTCGTCCACACTGGGGTCCCCGATCCTGTTGAACAGGGAAGCCGCCTCCTCCAGCAGCCGGTCAAGGAGCACCGCCTCGTTGCCCACGTTGTGCAGCAGCACCTGGGCGTGGCTCAGCTGCCACTGCTTCTCTTTCAGGCCCAGCTGCAGCTCCGCGGGGACCTCCAGCACCTCCAGCATCTTCTGGAACCAGCGGTAGAACTCATCCCGAGCCAGCAGATACTCGCTCCAGTGCAGCCACACCCACTCGATGCGGCTGTGGACAGAGAGCACGGGCCGTGAGCCCCCTGCCCACCTGGCCCCGGTGCCAGGGGCACAATGACACCGTCTCGGGGCCTCACAGTCACCTGGGCGGCAGTATCTGGGGGCTTGTCACTGCTCAGCAGGGCCGAAAGCTGGGGGCCCATGAGTGGGTCCCAGAGGGGCCCGGAGCTTGCTGCATCTCTCTGCCTCCTTGCCCACCTCAGTTTCCCCATCCGTTATATAGGAGATGGCCTCATCTCTCCAGCCAACATCAAACCACTTTGGAATTCCAAGTGAAAGGGTTCGAAACGCAAACAGCACCGTGCAAAGTCACCCCGGCTACGCAGCGTTCTGGTTTTATAAAGATGGAGGGGATGTCAGCAGCTCCTGTCTGCTGCAGGCCTACTATGCCTTGCCCTTGACATTTGTTATCCTCTTCCATCTTGCTGACAGCCGCCAAGGAACGCTTGATTATACCCATTGTCCAGATGAGGAGCCTGAGGCTCAGAGAAGCCAAGTAACTTTCCCAAGACCACACAGCAAATAACCAGCAGAGCAAGAGGCAACCTCAGGTCGGTGTAACCTCCCCTCCCTCCCTGGCCCCCAGGTATAGGCAGAGAATCTAGGCTAAATTGCTAGCAAGGCAAGAGCCTTTTCACGCCAGAGCCACTCTGCCATCGTGCTGGAGGATGAACACATGGCAAGTCTACTAAGACTTCATTGTTGGCAAAACACGATGGGCTCCCACTGTCCATTATCATCATTAAGCTTGATTATAATTAGAAAGAGGCGGGCGGGGCTGGCCCAAATCCCAAGAGAACATCCTGTTCCCAGCCATCCCAGGCCTGGAGAAACGTCCCTTGGGTGGAGGCCCCAGGACAGTGTGGTGGCGGACGAGGAGGGTCCACGGCAGCTGCAAAGGCCTGGCAGGGTCCCCAGCCACCCTACCTGTGACAGTGAGTCATGTAAGTGACCGTCTCCTCCCACTGGGCTTTGAGGTCCTTCAGCTGGGCCAGGATCGCGGGCTTCTGGTCCTCATGGCAGCACACCAGGAGGGCTTCAGCCGCCCGCAGCACCAGGTCCACCTTCACGCGCCCCTCCGGCTCCAGCTGGCATATTTTCTGTTGTGGACACAAATACCAGTTTCCAGGAATTAGACAAAATACAAGCAGCCAGAGCTTTGGCAAGACAGTGACTTGATGGAAAGAGCCAGGACTCTGAGGCCAGAGGAGCTGGGGTTCAAATCAAAGGCCCCTGCACCTTCTCCTGTGACGGTGGGCAGTTAGCTAACGGCCTTGAGGCTGGAAGCGGGGAGCCAGGGAGATGAGCGACCACCTCAGGGCCGTGTGATGATCTAACTCTCTTCCCTTCCCTACTTGGCCACTTCCAGCTGTGTGAACTCAGGCAAGTTTCATCATCGTCCTGGACTCGATTTTCTCATTTGTAAAATGGGATCATTCTTAGTACCTAGCTCCCAGATTTTTTTTTTTCAATATGAAATGACAAAATGTGAGGTGTATGTCGCAGTGTAGGGGGCTGTGAGGATCTGCCTCTCGGATCTACTGCAGGGAGTGGGCTTGAGCCAGGGCCCCTCGGCTGCTCCCACCAGTGACGAGGCAAGAACGCCAAGGCAGGCCTGTGCCTGTGGGACTTTGGGCTCCTCTGATGGGTGACTGGTCCCGGAGGCCCCAAGGCCTGGCCAGACTCCCTTAGAATCACATCACAATCACAGACACTTCCCGGTCTCCTGGATTGGGGGGTCAGACCTGCTTTGGACAGATCTCCCCATTCCCAGCCTCATTGAGCTCCCAACCTGGTTTATTTCATAGACATTTCCCTATCAAATGTCTTGAGCTTTTTTTTTTTTAAAGATTTTATTTATTTATTCATAGAGACACACACAGAGAGAGAGGCAGAGACACAGGCAGAGGGAGAAGCAGGCTCCATGCAGGGAGCCAAACGTGGGACTCGATCCTGGGTCTCCGGGATCACGCCCTGGACTGAAGGCAGCGCTAAACTGCTGAGCCATCCGGGCTGCCCTGTCTTGAGCTTTTTTTAAAAAAAAAAATTTATTTAAATTCAATTTAATTAACACATAGTGTATTATTAGTTTCAAAGGTAGAGATCAGTGATTCATCAGTTCATCATATAACAGTGCTCATTCCATCACGTGCCTCCCTTCGTGCCCATCACCCAGTTACCCCATCCCCCACCTCCCTCCCCTCCAGCAACCTTCAGTTTGTTTCCCAGAGTTAAGAGTCTTTATGGTTTGCCCCCTTCTCTGTTTTCATCTGATTTGATTTTTCCTTCCCTCCCTTCTGTTCACCTGTTCTGCTTCTTAAATTCCACATATGAGTGAAATCATATGGTATTTGTCTTTCTCTGATTGACTTATTTCACTTAGCATAATACACTCTAATTCCACCCAGGTCATTGTAAATGGCAAGATTTCATTGTTTTTGGTGGCTGAGTAATATTCCACTCTGTGTGTGTGTGTGTGTGTGTGTGTGTGTGTGTACAAATATATAGACCACATCTTCTTTATCCATTCATCTGTCAGTGGACATCTAGGATCTTTCCATAGATGGAAAAACTATTGGCTATTGTGGACCTTGCTGCTATAAACATTGGGGTACAGGAGCTCCTTCAAGTCACTATGATTGTATCCCTTGGATAAATACCAATTGCTGGGTCATAGGGTAGCTCTATTTTTAACTTCGTGAGGACCCTCCACACTGTTTTCCAGGTGGCTGCACCAGTTTGCGTCCCCACCAACAGTGTAAGAGGGTTCCCCTTTGTCCACATCCTCGCCAACACCTGTTGTTCCCTGTCTTGTTAATTTTAGCCATTCTGATTGATATGAGGTGGTATCTCATTGTGGTTTTGATTTGTATTTCCCTGATGCCCACTGATGTGGAGCATTTTTTTTTCATGTGTCTGTTGGCCATGTGTATGTCTTCTTGGGAGAGATGTCTGGTCATGTCTTCTGCCCATTTGTTGACAGTATTTTTTGTTTTTGGGGGGTGTTGAGTTTGATGAGTTGTGCTTAGGTTTTGGACATTAGCCCTCTACCTGACAAGACATTTGCAAATATCTTCTCCCATTCCATAAGTTGTTTTTTAGTTTTGTGGACTGTTTTCCTTTGCTGCACAAAAGCTTTTTATTCCTAGGTATCTTATGGCTTTCAGTGCAACTGTAAATGGGATCGATTCCTTGATTTCTCTTTCTTCTGCTTTATTGGTCAGTGTATAGAAATGCAATTGACTTCTGTGCTTTGATTTTATATTCTGCGATTTTGCTGAATTCCTATAGCAAAAAATCTACCAATTTATTTTGCTGGAGGCTTTTGGGTTTTCTACATAGAGTATCATGTCGTCTGCGAAGTATAAAAGTTTGATTTCTTCTTTGCCAGTTTGGACGCCTTTTGTTTTTTTTGCTATCTGATGCTGAGGGCAGGACTTCCAGTACTAAAACATCTTGAGCTTTTAAACTCATCTTGGCATTGGCCTCTTGGAGGGCCCAGACGAATACACAATGTCTATCAAGTAGTACGCCTCTGATTAACATCAGCTCTGGTCCTTATTGCCATTATTTATTTCTTTGACAGCTAAAGTATGGTCTCTGTAGTGAAAAGTACAATTGGATTCCAATTCCAGAGCCTTTCCCCCTACCTGCGAGACCTTCCTCATGGTACTTAGATGCTCCAGGCCTGTGAAATGGGGGAAGAGGACACTGACACCACCCAGGGTCATGGTCACATTTCCTGATGCTGGGAGAGCCCTGGGCACATTGCCTGGCCCACGCTCCACTGTCAGCTACTGACTGTTCACTGCTAGTACTGTCTTTTCCCACCCTTGATCCCTCTTTACTGAACAGCAATTTGCTGATAGCTCAAGCTCTGTTGCCCAGCCTGTCTCCCTCGGCCTGGCAGCCAGCCTTCTCAGAATGAAGTCCCAGTGGGCTGGCTGTCTCTGACTCTTCTCTGTGGATGGCATTGGGCCGGGGCCAGGTTGGGGGAGCCAGATGCTGCTTCACTGATAGCTGTGTGCCCCCAGCAGGCCCCTGGGTCACTCTGGGTCTCCCTTTGGCACCATGAGATAATGATAACAATTCCCACTTTGTCTACGTCATAGGGTTATACCATTAATTTTTTAAAATACAGTTACTGGGACACCTGAGTGGCTCAGGGGTTGAGCATCTGCCTTGGGCTCAGGGCATGATCCCAGGGTCCTGGGATCAAGTCCCGCATCAGGTTCCCTACAGGGAGCCTGCTTCTCCCTCTGCCTATGACTCTGCCTTTCTCTCTCTGTGTCTCTCATGAATAAATAAATTAAATATTTTTTAAAAAAATAGTTACTTAAAACATTGATGTGTTAGTTAGTATACTTTGTAAAAGGCTGAGCTATGATGTAGATCCTTTTCCAACATGTGCAAAGGGGCAATGGTGTCAATCCTTTTTGTTACTTCCTATGAGAATGGCCTACCATGATGATGATGATAGAGGCATTTCGCCTCCTACCTGTGCCATCAAAGAGTGGCATTAAACAAGCTCCTTCCACAGGCTGCCTCTGTGGTCTAGGTGTGTCGGGGGGCGGGGTGTTGGCAGGCAGGGAAAATGGGGAGCAGGGAGCTACCCCAAGAGGGGGAAAGAGGTTCTGTTGGCTTGTTGATCCCGGCTAAGCGTCAGGACACAGAAGGACGCCAGAGGATCATGGCTGCAGCAAGAACCCAACAGAATTGCCAAGTCCTGCTCAGCAGCAGGCTGCAACGTAGGCGACAAAGATACTATAGTGGTTAGTGTGGACTAAAGATCTGAGGGCCACTGCGGAATGTTCTGGGCCGAGTGAGATTACTCACCCCCTGCACAGAACTTCACACCACTCAGGAGCAGGGGTCCCACAGTGAGCTCAGAATGAATTACTTGCCATCCCCTGGGATTTAATTTAAGGACCTGGTATTTCTGACTCTCAGCGTTGAGGAGTAGACATAATGCCCACACCCTGAACTCGCAGGAGGGGTGCCATGGGAACTGCAGTTTTACAAACAGGGGTGCTGGGAAGCCACAGAAGCCTGGAGCTTTGCAGGCCAGTTCTCTGTGGAGGTTGGAGCGGCCTCTTCTATCCCTGCTGCCCAGATGAGGCCCCAGCAGAATCCAGCTCCATAAACCAGGGAGCCAACAGCCGTAGGGGAAGAAGCTAAGTTCTGTCTCTCCGTCAGCCCCAGAGACAGAGCCAGCGGGGCCTGGAAAGTCCCCATGAGGACAAGAGCCCCCCTTTCCCACATCCTGTGTGACCTCCCCTAGGCCTCTGGCCCTTTGCGTTTCTGACTCCCTGCTCAGAGGGGCGTAGGCTGGACCCCAAGTTCCCCTGCCCTTGGCAGGGAGTGCTCTGCGGCTTCCCTGCCGAAGAGAGAAGAGCCGGCCAGGCCCAAAGCAGGCGGAACACCAAGCCCCATCTGGCCCGAAGCTGACACATCTGCCCGCAAGCTGAAACATCAACCAACGGGATATTTGCTGTGGGCCCGGGACCAGGAGGCCAGAGGCCGGGCCTAAGCTTCTAAGAAGCAGATTCTGCCTTTCTTCACTACTGTTGTGATCATGCTCTTCGGTTGGTGGGAGGCTCTTTTCTAGCTGATTAGCAGCAAGATCCAGGAGTGTGTGGCAGGAGGGACTGGCCCGCTGGGAAGGGGTACTTGAACTGCAGCCACAGAATGACCCTGATTGGAAGGAGCAGTGAGGACCAGACTGGTGGGGGTTGGAGGAGAGAAGGCCTCAGAGGAGAGAAGAACAAATAGATAAGGAAAGCTGGAGGAACGAGGTTAGTCAGGGCTTGTCCTCAATGCAGCCAAGACCAGGCAGGCGCTGTGCTGGGTACTATGCTCAGTACTATACTGAGTACTATGCGGGGCACTATGTGCAGTACTGTGCTGGATACTGAGTTAGGTACTGTGCTGGATATTATGCTGGGCATGTGCTGGGCACTGTGTTGAGTACTACGCTTGGCATTGAGTTGAGCGCTGTGCTGGGTCCTATGCTTTGTACTACATGGGGTACCAAGTTAAGCACTGTGCTGGGCACGGTGCTAGGTGCTATACTAGGTACTATTCTCCATACTCTGCTGGGTACTGTGTTGGGCACTGGGGTCCCAGATGAACAAATAAGGCCTGATGCTTGCAGGCTGTGGCTGAGAGCACAGATGACTGTCAATGAGCCACAGATACCACAAAATAATGATCGGAGCTCCAATGAGGGATGTGGGGAAACCCAAGGAGGCTCCGTGCATAGGTGGCATTGGCACCGAGTCTTAGTGACACGCAAGCATCTGTGATGGGGGCTTGAGCAGAGGCAGAGAAGCACGATGTGTTCAGGCACAGTGTGTCCAACATCTGGAAGCCAAGTTCTGGGAAATACAGCCTGTATCGGACCACACAGGAGCCTGGAAGGCAGCTAGGAAGCAGCCCGGCTGAGGCTAGGCCCCGAGTGCAGGGCCACGGAGCTGGGAACCAGTGGGCAGAGAGACAGGATGCTGGGACTCGGGGGACCAGCTCCTGGAGGCTGGGCATGGGCAGGGAGGGTCGGCACACATGTGATCCTGGCATCGAAACCACCTCACCCATGGGGCTGGCTCTGCCAGGGTGCCTGCACTTTGCCAAAGGCACCAGTAAGTCATTCGCCTCCAGGGTCCCTCCCTCCGGCAAGGTGACAACCAGCACCCCCACCTCCACCCCAACAAGCTGAGCTCCCGAGGTGCCACGGCCACAGTGGGGATTCGAACCCCAGCTGGCCAGTCCTATTTCCCAGGAGCAACACTCTCTCCAGTCTCCCTTTGCAGAAGGCTTCCACCACCATGAGGGTCCTAGAGCTGCCAACACTCCTCGTGCAGAAGGCAGGGAGGGCAGGACGGCATGGGATGTGCTCCTGGCCCCGTGGCTATGAGGCATCAGAGCTGGATTGGAACTCACATCCTGGCACTGAGGCAGACAATTACCAGGAGTGCACATCACTGAGCCGCTGGGGTGCCCCCCACCAGGCCCCAGAGAGAGGTCCCATGGACTGGGGAGGTAGGAAAGTCACCAGTTGCTCCCTTCACCAGAGGGCCTGAGCGAAATGTTTTTTTTTTTTCTTTTTTTAAAGATTTTTAAATTTATTTATTCATGAGAGACACAGAGAGAGGCAGAGACACAGGCAGAGGGAGAAGCAGGCTCCCTGCAGGGAGCCCGATGCGGGACTCAATCCCGGGTCCCCAGGATCAGGCCCTGGGCTGAAGGTGGCGCTAAACCACTGAGCCACCCGGGCTGCCCAAATGTTTTCTTTCTTATTGCGAAATTGGTTTTGACATGTCAAAGCCCAGAAAACAGCACGCCTGAGCCCCGTGGGAGAGCCTGCGTGGGAGCACCCAAGATGTGACCCCTCCGCCTAGGTTCCAAGTCCTAAGGACCACCCTCGCCTTGGCTTATGCCTGACCCACACCCAGGGCAATGAGCTGCCAGGGTAAGAGTGTGAGGCCCAAAGGGATTAGTTCCCGAGACACCAAGTACTCGCGCAGGGCTGCGGTGTTCCAGGACAGACATCAGGAGATGGGGCTGGGGCTAGGAGCGCTTCATTTCACAAGCACGGCCACACCCACGCGAACGGGCATTCCAAGTAGGGGCAACGGCACAGGCCAGAGGCTTGCTGAGAGGACCTCGAGGCTCTCTGCTAACAGGAGAGGATGTGCCCTCGGCAGGCGGGATGGCTGGAGAAGCCGAGGCCAGCAGAGTCGTGTAGACAGTGGGAGACTCTGATGCCAGGTGGAGTTTGGTTTTTCTCCTTGGTGGGCAATGGGGAGCCATGGAAGGCTTTAGAGGAGGGGAATAACATCAATGACATCATGGGACCCTCGTGTGGCGTGGATTATGTGCATACCTGTCCCCTTCTATGCGGTGAGCCCCTGAGTAAGGCGCCCCTCACCTGCCTCCCTGCTCCAGGTGCCCACACAGGGATGGCCAGTAACGCTCCAGACTCAGCCCTGGGTTCAGGCCCTGACAAGATCAATTTCTTTTCCTTTCTTTTTTTTTAAGATTTTTATATATTTATTCACGAGAGACCCAGAGAGAGAGGCAGAGACACGGGCAGAGGGGAGCCCGATGTGGGACTCGATCCCAGGACCCGGGGATCACGCCCTGAGCCAAAGGCAGATGCTCCATCACTGAGCCATTCAAGTGCCCCCAAGATCAATTTCTTGAGTTTTGGCTCATCGCTGTGTCTCAGAACCGCATTTTATTATTGAAAATTAGGGACAATAAAACCACATTCACCAGGCTTTCGTAAAATTAAACAGGAAAGCGGATAGCGCAGCCCCAAGCACAGAGCAGGTGTTGAATGAGTGTCAGGTCCCCGCTCCCAGTGATCCGGGAGGACTCATTATTTGATAAATGCCTGCTGGTGACAATAACAGTGCTGATGGTGACAAAGGCCAAGTCTGACGAGGGAAGGGGCTTTGGGTTGCCAACTCCTCTCCCCACTCCAGGCTCGCCCGTCCCTTCAATCCCTGACCATCCAAGTTTCCAATCCACCATCCCCCTGTTGCAGAAGAGACGTCCAAGCGCCCGGGCTCGCTGTTCCAAGCTGTCACCCTCTGAGCCCTGACCACCCCTCTGGCCCTGTCCCCTGCTTCCGCCTGATGGCTGGTGCTCCCCTATAGCCTTGTTGAGGTTCTGAGCATGTGCTACAGACTGTGCCCACCTCTGGGCCTTTCCTACACTATTGTCCCTGCCTGGAGCTCCCTCCTCACCCCCCTCACCCCTGCATCCCCCAAGCTGATTACCTCCTCTATGAGCTTCAATAGCAAAGTCACTTGTCCCCAGAGGCCTCCCTTGATCACCCAGGCTGGAGGACGTGACCTCACTGGGGCTTTTCAAGAGCCCTGGGTTCTCTGCTCACTTCACTGTCCAACTGGGAAACCTATGACCATGACGTAAAAGTGTTCCCATCTTTCTGCCATGATGGTCACTTGGTGGAGGCGGGGGGGGCGGGGGGGGCGTTTACCAGGCCCATCAAGCACCTGGTCTTGGTTGTCATAGAAGGACACGTGGCCCAGGATGGCGAGGGCTCAGATGGCGCTACACCAGGAGGCAGGCAACGTAAGCCATGGAGAGAGGCAGGCCCCTCCACGCCTACCTCGCAGGAAGAGCAGGGCTGTATTTAATTAAGGTGTGTGGCAAGGGGCTGCGTCGGGAGCAACCTGAGGGCAGGGACCAGGGATGAATCCATCACCCGGTGGTCCCACGGCCACAGTTTGACACCTGACACAGGGGAAGCTAGTGAAAAAATGTGACTCAAAGTGACAGGTCTCTGGTCCACCAGAGCCAGGCCAGTGAAGGCATGAGAAGCACCATTCTGAGATCCTTAGCCCTACCCCTTTCTAGAAAGGAAGCAAAATGAGGCCAGCAAGAAGCAGAGCTGGGAGTTGAACCCAAGATGTCCAGACTCCAAAGTCTGTCCTCTCTCAAGTCCAGTGAGCTGTTCTATCAAACAGAACACCCAAGAAACTAGAATGCCCTGCTCTCTGCCCTGCCAGGCATGGTTTTATTGTGAATACCCCGTCTCTGATCATCTGAGAAGCACATGACACTGCAGGGAAGCAGAAAGCTCATCTGACAAGGACTCAGAAGATTCAAATTCCAGGATGGAATATCCCATCCAGAGACCTTTCCACCTTCGACAAGTCACATGACCTGAGACCCATTTTCCCCATATGGGAAAACACGGACAATGGCTCCTCCTTCACGATGTTGTGTTGAACCTCAAATGATGAGCCCTAGCAACGTGATATAAATGTCTTAATTTTGACTGTCCATTTCTTAAAAAGAGCACTAGATATTTTCTGTAAGAGGCACAAAAGAAAGAAAGCACACAGTGTGGGGTCAGCCCCATTTCTAGCCTGGTCAGGAGACCAGTTTGTGTAGGAAAAGGTTAGCCCCCCTCAAAAGTGACCATGGTGATGTGACAAGTTAGAATTGTGCAATAGCCCAGTGGATGTGACCCAAGAGACGCCTACGTCATGGCTTTGCTTATAGATCGGAAAGTGAGGCCCAGAGAGGGACGGGGACTTGCCAAAGGCCACAGAGCACTTTAGCATCGGCATGGACACTATGACCTAGGTCTCTGATTCATTCATTCATTCATTCATTCTTCCCCTTGGCTCCAAGCCTGAAGCAGATGCCGTTGGATGGGGGCACCATAATGCCAGGCCAGGCACTGGGCACCAGCACTTCCGACAGGTGTAGACCCACAGGCTCTGAGCCCTGCTTGGGGAAGCTGGGGGGTCACTTCCAACTGGATAGAGCCCCTTCCGCACCTTCCTGAAGGCTGATCTGGGCCCACCGAGACCTGGCAGGGACCTAAGGCCCAGGGTAGCAGGGGAGCTGCAGGGCACCAGGCCTGGCCCACCTGGGCTGGCTGGGGGCCCACCTGGCCGCACGGTGCCTCTGCCAGGACAGGAAAACCAGAGGGCACCTGGCAGCGTGCGGTCCCAGGACCAATAGTGACGCCTCACCCGGAGCAGGTTAGCATTGCCGTGGGTGGCATCCACCGTGACCTTCTGCATCAGAACCCGTCCTCAAACCCAAATCCCCGGATGATTCAAACACATCAAAGTTTGCGAGAGTCAAGTCCACCCTGCCATTTAACAGTCCAGGAAGGTGGGGCCCGAGAGGGAGGGACGTGGCCAAGGCCATGGGGCTACGGAGGCCACGGCCTCTGCCTACCTCGGTCTCCCGCAGCCTGGCCTCCAGGGCCGCCCGGGGCCCCTGGGTGTTGTCGTTGACCTGCAGCCGATCCTGCACGGCCCTCATCCACTCCCAGGCGTCCTCCACGCTCCTGTCGAAGCTCTCCTGGGCCAGCTGAGTCATGGCACCTGCAGGGGCTAAAGACAAGACCACATGAGATCAGGCCGGCGGGGCAGGGGTAGGGCAGCGGGGCTGGGGGACCAATGCTGGGGACAGCTGCACAGCTGGGGAGGATGCACGGCGGCAATTGTGTGTGTCAAAAGGCCAAAGGACCAGGGAGGAAAGCAGGCTTCTGCTGTGGCCAAGCAGGGAGAGGGGGGCCCAGGGCACTGGGCTGGCGAAGATTCTCTTGGGCCTCTCAGCTTCCCTGGCCCCCCTCACCCTACCTTGGGACTCAGGGCCAACCCTCTCCGGTCTCTGCGGGTTGGCGCCCCTCCAAAAGAGAATCCCCAAACACATGTGGTCTGAGATGGCCACGACATAATGAATCACGATCTGCATGGACCCAGAAGCCTTAACCTAAGAAACGATTTTTGGCATCGGCCAAGCTGACGCCGGCCCCGGAAACTCACCGGAATATAAAGGTCCCAGGGTCAGGGCCAACCATGTAGCCAGGTGTCTTGTTGCTAGTTTGCCACCAGCTTGGGTCCACCGCAGACCATCATTGGTGTTTTTCCACCGAGCCACACACCACCTGGCTTGTGGCAGCCACGGACAATCAACTGACCTTACACTTGAGATGAGCCCCACCTGCTCTGGCGTATTAGGGGCCACCTGCCTGCCAGCATGGACTGCCCCCCCCCCGCCCCCCGCCACCAGGTAAACCAGCCCTCCACGACGCTGCCCTCTGCTCCCTGACCCTCACCTTTTAGCTGCAGACACAGAAGCTCAGATTTTCGCACTTAACTTTCTTAGAGTCCCATGAAGCCCAGGCAAAACCATTCTGTACTCCAGTTCTAGCTGTCTGCTTATGGCAACTATAACCTGCTAACCTGCTTTGGATTAAAGTTATTTATATCCGCATCTTGGGTGAAGGGATTGTGTGTAGCTTATCCCCAACCTCCCACAACGCCTAGCACAGAGGAAGCGCTCTGCAGATGTTGAAACAGCCCGGAATTGGTATAAAGTTTAGTGCACCATGGAAAACAGAACAAAACGAGAAATACGCAAATGCCCAACAGTGGGGGGATTAGGTAAGGAAAGGAAGGCACACTGCATTTCAGGATATCAAGCGGCCCACAAAAATACATTGAAAATGAATCGATGATGGGGAATTCTTACGACATGATACCCAAAAACTAGGCAAAACTGTGTATTTAGTAGGTACGACTCTACAACTAATAAAAGCAAACAAAACCACAAGCAACTGCGCTCATGGGAAGAGCTGGGGCAGTCCTGCCAGGACGAGTCCCCGTGACTTAACTAGAGCAGAGGGGGGGTGTGGGCTGAAGTGGCTCGAGCCGGGGCCCATGTGACCTCAGGCCTCTCTTTTCCTGGCAGAGTGTCCTTGGAGGCCAGTTGGTCAAAGGCGATTCGCCTGTGGATGGTGGAAACGTGCAGCTGGGGGGTTTTGTTTCCTTGTTTTTCCACAGACGCTTTGTGAGTTTTCTAGAGAGCAAGCATCACTTTACAAAGAAAAATTAAAAGCAACAACAAACAAACCCAGTTTCTTCACATGGTTGAACTGTGTGCCGGCCCTTCCTTCTGGTTCAGCAGCTGGTCGCTCAACAAGCATTGATTGAGAAACTGAGATTCTGAGCACCCCCGCCAGGTGGGCGCCGAGCTAGGCCTTCCAGGCTGGAGGATGCTATCCACGCGCGGGGGTGGGATCTGGGCCTGCAGTTCAGAGCTCAGTGGCCCGTCCTGTTTTCCTTTCAGAGCTGTTTTGATTTTTTTTTTTTCTAACAGTTTAATATGTTCCCTGAAGCCACTCCCTGTCTTTGAAAGCTTCGTTTGTAAAGCACATTAGGATGCGCGGGCGTTTAAATTGGCTCATTGTGTCTTTAATCTCTTGTCTAGCTTGGGACTTGATTGGCTTCCAAAAGCTCAGGCTTTTACGTAACTTTACAAAGCAAAAGGAATGGGAGGGGCAGAAAGGAGTCTCCCCGTGCCTCTGATGGTGGGGACAGCCTTAATCACAACAGCAGGGAGGCCTGGGAGGGCCCTTCTGGCTGGAAATGCTCAAGGCCTGTGAGCTTGCAGGTGGCGTTCAAGACCCTGGGGCCTCTTGGCCTGTTTTGCCAACCGTTTTGTTCCCATTCAGAGTCCTGCACAGGGATGAAGCACGTGCTCCCAGCCAGGCCTGCCTGCAGAGGCCCCGGGAGAAAGGCTGCACACTGAACGCATGCGTGGGCAGCAGGTGGATGAGCTGCAGGCCAGGGTGCGGGTTTTGAGGGATGTGGGACCGCTCTTGCACTTCTGTGGACTCCTTCTCTGAGCAGAGGCTTGAAATGCCAACCATAAAATGCAAAGAATTACAAAGGAAATCAATCATATTAAAACACAGTTATCGGGAGGCCAGGGTGCCTTGGCTGGTTGAGCATCCCACTCTTGGTCTCGGCTCAGGTCGTGATCGCAGGGTCCTGGGATCGAGCCCTGGGTCGTGCTCCAAGCTCAGAGGGGAGCTTGCTTGGGATTCTCTGTCTCCCTCCTGCTCTGCCCCTTCCCCGCCCGCCCCCAGCTCGCTCTCTAAATAAATAAATAAAATCTTTTTAAAAACCCATAGTTATCAAAAGACTAAATTAATGAGATACACATGCACGCGTGCGCACACGCTTTTTTATTAACGCATTAAATCAAAAGAGCTAAGAGTGGGGTTTATTACTACCCTAATTTTGAAGTAGTGATGGGGAGGGACAACATTTCAAGGTATCTCCAACTGCAATGCAGCATAAAAGCGTATGTGACAACGTTACCCGAGCTGGTCATGCGAGAGGGGGCTTTGCTTTGGTTCTGCCCCCAGCATGACGGCAGGAACTGCTCACAGGTAGAGGTTCTCAGCAGTAAGACTAAGGTCTTCACCCCTAAATTCCATCTGTAGCTCCCTCTGGGTCCCCAGAGCTTGGGGGGGGGGGGGGGATTTCTGCTCTACGCCTTCTCACAGCCAGGAGGAAGGAGAGCCTATTTTGTTCCACAGGGTGGAAAATTTTCAGCTAAAAATCAAATGGGCAGGAGAAAAGCCAAGCCCATCCACAATTGATTTAAGGAGCAGGACTGCTGGTCCTTGTAAGCATCCCTCAACTGAGTTTACTGGGAGCCTCGTGGACTTCCCCGGTGGAAGCCAGGGGCAGAGGTACAGCCCTGGGTTGGGGGGTGGGGGAACACCACGTGAGCTTTGAGAAACAGCCAAGGAGGGCCTGCCTGTCACCTGGCCTGGAGCAGGTGGGATAAGTGGAAGGCTCCTGCACTGGGGGGGTGGGGGGGTGAGGCTGGAGCATGGGAACAGGGAGATGGTGACCAGAGGACTCTGGACAGGGGTTGGGGTGCAAGGGCCAGATCAGAGCCTTCAGAGCCACGTCCAGGAGGCGGGGCTGGCCTCTGGAGACAAGAGCCAGCGAGGGTTCAGGTCGAGGGAGGGCATGACTATCTCTGAGCTTCCAGCAGGTGCCCCTGACCAGGGAGGGTAGAGAGGGGCAGCACCCACGGGGGTGGGGGGGCAGCTGCAGGAGGCCACGGACTGGGAAGGAAGGCTGTGCGAGTGAGCATGGTGGTACGCATGCCTCTCCGGAGGAGCACCAGCATCCTTGGCAAGTTTGTTTGTCCTTCTTGGATTGGTTGAACGGACATAGTATTATAAAGGGGATTATGTATTTTCCAAACTATTTGGAAGAGAAGAAAGAAAGAAAGAAAGAAAGAAAGAAAGAAAGGAAGGAAGGAAGGAAGGAAGGAAGGAAGGAAGGAAGGAAGGAAGGAAGGAAGGAAGGAAGGAAGAAGAAAGAAAGAAAGAAAGAAAGAAAGAAAGAAAGAAAGAAAGAAAGAAAGAAAGAAAGAAAGAAAAAGAACTCAGGGCTTAAAAAAAAAAAAAAAAAAGTTTCCATTTCCAAGTCCAAGCAGCAGCCCTGGGGCGCGGCTGCAGGTGGCAGGAGGCTGGGCCTCCAGGAGTGTGTCTGGGCTATTCTGAGGCGTCGGTGACAGGGTTGAGCAGGAGGACGAGGCCCTCTGCGGCTCGGGTGCTGCTGGTCTGCTGGAGGGGAGAGAGAGCACAGCCAAACTGCCCCGGTTTCCAGCATCCTGTTGTCACAAATGACAGTGGGAAGGGACAGGATATTTTTGCCTTGACAACAGACGAGCCAAGCCAGGGCACAGAATAAAGCCAAGTCGGGTCACATCACGTGTTCAGAGGGAACCTGGGTCAAGAGCCAGAGGTGTGCAAGACCCACATGCTAGCAGGAGGCTGGCGAGACTGGTAGGCTTCCTCCAGATCACAAGGGGAGAGCTTAACCAGAGCCTGAGGGGGAAAGTTCAGGAAAAAATGGGGGTAGAAGCGTGGTCAGTACGTGTGCTGTGTGCAGAAAGTGCTGGAAACATGATGTAGCCTAAAGGGAAGAGAAGGGCACCAACAGGGCTGCCATAATAAAGGGCCTACACTGTGCTAGGCTTGGCCTTGAGTCCTCGGGGCACCCCTGACCTGTGAGGGAGGTGACATAGGGGGCCACTGAGTAGAAGTGGGGCTCCCCCTCGTGCTGTGTGCTGCGGCTGCACGGCGGGGGGAGCTCACCCAGCCTCCTCCTCTCCGCCTGTGCCTTCCTCTTAGAAGGTAGTGGGGACTCATCAGGAAGGCAGGTGTTCAGAGGCCGGGGTGTCCCCACCTTCTCCACTACACTGGAGGGACGAAGGGCAGCAGGAGCTGGGTATCGCCGGACGCTGACTGCCCACCGGGGCTCAAAACCCTGTCTGCTGAAGGCTCAGTGAGCACAGGCCCCTCCCTCCCCATCCCTTCCCCTCCCAGGATGCTGCAGAGCTGAAGCCGGAGGGTGGGGTGAGGGGCCACCTGTAAGGGGCAGACACCATAAGGACCAGGCGGGGGCAGTCCCCTGCCTCAATCCCACATTCTCTGGGAATGCGCCAACACTCCAACTCAGCTCGCCGTTTGGTGATCTGGGCACTGTAAGCATCCTGTTAGGACCTAGCCAGAGGGAGGGCCACAGTCAGGGCCACAGAGTGGCAGTCACGTGGCTGGCCACTATTGGTACCAATTTACAAAGACGGAGACGGGCTCAGAAAGGCAAAAAGGCCTGCCAAAGCAGTGGATGCAGGATCAAGGATAATAATCGTGATAACCAACAAGTATCTGGCATTCTGTGTGCCTGACTCTGGGATGAAGGACTTAGAGCTATTAGCTCATTTATCCCACAAGGCCCCAGTGAGAGACTTGTTATTACCCCTCCATTATTGCTGAGAAAATTGGGGATCAGTGATACTAAGAACACTGCCCAAACCAGAGGGATGTAGCAAATGGGCAGGATTTGAATTCAGGACAGAGTCCAAATTTGCTCTTAAACACCATGGCTCTATGCAGCTTCCACGCCCTTGCTTGCGTACCCCCACCCCCCGAGGGTTGTCCATGCAGCCAAGAGAGCCTGGGGCGGCCAGCCCTCTGCAGATCCTCTGTGATGAACATCTAAGTTCCAGGGTAAATCTGGGCCTCTGCTCAGAAAGCTGGCCCCTGCTGCCACGCAGCCTGTCATGCAGCGCCTGGTCACTGGCATTTGTTCTGGGACCCAGAAGGCTTCAGGATGCAGACCTGAGTAAACCCGGGCCCCCATGGCAGGCTCTATGGGCAGTGACAGCTCAGTGTGCCTGTTCCGCCGGCCTGGCCAGGGGCCCCCGCCACGCACTGACCCAGAGTCCCCTTCGGTGACTCATCCCTGCCCTGCCACAGTTTCCACCGACTCATTCCCACTGCTCTCACACACGCGGATGGAATTTCAGGAACTGAGCATGCAGCTGGGTTTAATCCCAAAGCTTATTCCGAGTGGATTCGGGGAACGCGCTCTTTTGTTCACGGAGGACAGACAATGATGTGGCGAGGCCACCGTTCGGAGCACCGGGATGCTCCTGGGGGATCCTCTCTCACGTGGCATGCGGAGAAGGTGATTCTGAGAGCAAAGTGTCAAAGGAGGGGACAGAGCTTCATACCACCTTGTTTCATCTTGTAACAGCCGCTAAGATGTCTGAATCCAGAGCTGGGAACAATTGCTGGGCTTTGTCCCGTTTCGGAGGGAAGCACAGGCTCAGAGAGGCTGAGGGATGGGCCCAGAGCCACACCGACAGGACGCCACGGCCCCCCTCTGCCCGCCGCCTTGTGAATGCTCACACCAGACACCCCGTGTCCTAACAGGGTTGTAGGGTCCACGTGACAATTCCAGCCACAAAGAGGACGGGCCAGGGATGGCTTTCACAGCAAGGGCTCTGAGAGCGATTTTCAAACAGCCCCCCGTCACGGATAAATGGTGACTGGCAGGGAAAACCAGCTGTTCTCTAGCCCAGTTCGTGCCCCCGACACTGACCATAAAACAGCATTTCTGATTTCTCTAAACTGACCAAAGCCAAGTTCTCCATCAAAAGGCACAGTGCAGAGGATGCCTAGATTTCTACCCAGAGGGCACTGACCTTTGCAAGCATAGTCAAAGGTCAAATATGATTATCTGAGAGTGTAGAGAATGTACAGGGCAAGGAAAAGAGAATGCGAGGTGGGGGGCAGCAGAACACGTCCCTGGGGTGGGGCAGGTGGCTCCGAGGTGTGGGGCCACGGCTCTTCGGGCACAGGTGTGCAGGGAGGGCAGCCAATCAGAGGCCTCAAAGGGGAGGGCTCCCTGTAGGGATCCTGAGGGGGGTCCTGAGAGGCACCCCGGCCCCAGGGTCCAGCCAGCTGCTGGCAGTGTGGGCAGGACGGTCAAAGGTCAAGGAGGCAGGGACTGGCCATCAGGTGCAGGTCAGAGAGTGCTGGGCAGGGCGTCAGAGCACCAGCCCAACCTGCCTGGGACACAGGGCCTCACACCACAGGCATGAGGTTGCACAGGCCAATCGATGCGGTCCTCCTGGCCGCTGATTCAGGAGAGAACTTAGGTGGGTGTTGGTTTTTCACACAATGGGCCGTGACTCAATCCCCTGCCTGGTCAGTAAAAACCTACTCACACTCCCAAGGACTCCGGGGATGACATCACCAAGGCTCTGGGCCTAGAGGACAGTGCTCCGTCACTGCCCAGGCCCCAAGGCCCCTCCCTGAGATCTAGCCCAATGGGATGGAAGCCTGGATGGGATGTCAGTCCTTCTTACTCCTTGCACCTGCCCTGACCTCCTTCCCTCCCCACGTGATCTACGGCAGGCAGCATCTGTGACAGCAATGGCAGTGCCAGAGGTCCCCTGACCCTCCTCCAGGCCTCACAACTTCTCTCAGGGAGGAATCTTCCCCAGAGAGGGGCGATTCCAGTAGTCACTCCTGAACCCACCAGACCTGCCTGGCCTTCCGGCCTGACCTTCCTTGGCACTTCCCCCCCCCCACCAGTGCCCCCTCTTTAGACTGTCTGGATCCTCCACACGGTAGCCCATGGGGGCAAGTTTGGCCACAGCCAGTGCGCACACCTTGCCACACACCTCCTGCAGCTCCCGGATCCAAGAACACGTAGGCAAACCGCTTCAAAGGAAAAATCAGGGCTGCACAGTAACACATTCTCAGAACCCACTCTGAGCAACTCGGACTTTAGAAACGAGAGCTTTCTGGGGCCCCTGGGTGGCTCAGTGGTTGAGCGTCTGCCTTTGACTCAGGTCATGATCCCAGGTCCTGGGGTCGAGTCCCACATCAGGCTCCCTTTTGGAGCCTGCTTCTCTCTCGGCCTGCATCCCTGCCTCCCTCTCTGTGTCTCTCATGAATAAATAAATAAAATCCTAAAGAAATGAGAGCTTTCTGCTAGATGAAAATGTCTTGCAGTTCGAAGGTGTCACACTGATGTGTACAGTTTTTAACTTTTTATTTGTTCTTAGGGGACAAGTTGTAAAACTTCTCATAGAACCTGTGGCCTCCAGAAAGACGTCTTCCTCAGATCCCAGTTTGAGAAACCCTGCATGGGCTGATGAAGTGAGAGCTCCTCTCCACCCTCAAGGATGGAGCTCCCACCTCACTGCACCACACGGGGAATGTTTCCAGAAGCTTAGAGCCTGGGTGCTCCCCCTCCCTCTCCCTCCAGCTTGGTTCTGCACAGGGAAGTCCTCCCCTGCCACACCCCTCCACACCTGCTTCCCACAGACTCTTCCCTGTTCTCCTTTCCAAGATCCCCTTAACAGCCACCCAGAAGGGGAGACCTTCCCGGCTCTCTCCCCCCCTACCCCAGATGACAGCCCTGCCCTTCCCCCGGAGCCCAGGGACCCTGTGCATGCTGCCATTTATTGCAGGTTTAGTAAGCACTTTCCATGGATTTTCCCCACATTCTCCTCCCGACCTGGGAGGCAGTTACGATCCCTACTGGTTCCATCTCACGGAAAGAAAACTGGGCCTTTGGGAGGCACGACCTGGCTAATAAGCCACCGACCCAGCATGGGAGCCCACAGCTGGACTGTGCTGTTGGTGTTTCACCGTTCCTGTTTCTAGACTTCTCTGAAGAAGGCCGGCGTCGGACTCTTCTGGTTGACCCACTGACTGGAGATGGGGTTGCCTTCCTTTTTAATAGCTTTCCTGGGAGTCTAATTGATGAACAAACACATGGTCACGTTGTACCATTTGTAGGTCCGGGCAGGTACAGCCATAAAACCATCACCCCATTCAAGATAAAGAACACGTCCATCCCAGGTTCCGGATTCCTTCCCCCCTCTGCCCACACCCCGTCCCAGGCAACCGCTGATGTGTGCGCCATCCCTAGAGATGACTTTGCCTTTTTCTGGAGGATTTCACATAAAGTGAATGATGCACTATGTATATATGTACGTACGTATTTTGGGCCTGGCTCCGTTCACCCGGCACAACTACTCTGAGATACCTCCCTGCCGATGCCTGGTATGGATGGCTCATTCCTCTCCGTGCTGAGTAATAATATCCCCCAGTCTGTGCAGACCGCAGGTTGTTTCTGCAGCACCCCCCGGAGGGGCAGTCTTCAGCTTTTCTGAACACTGTGTGCAGGCATTTGCTTTCCTTTCTCTTGCAGAAACACCTCGGCGTGGAGAGGCTGGCTCACATGGTAGGTGTTATGTTTACATTTTTTATTTTTTTATTTTTTTTGTTTTTTGTTTGTTTGTTTGTTTTGTTTACATTTTTTAGAAACTGCTAGACTGTTTTCCAAAGCGGCCGCACCCCTGTCGGTTCCCACCAGCAGCGTGCGAGGGTTCTGGTTCCCGCACATCCTCCCAAGGCCAGGTGTTCCAATCTTAGCTCTTCTAACAGGTGGGCAGCGAGGGCTCAAAGCGGTTTTAATCTGCAGTCCCCAAGGCCAACCACCTGATGGACTTGCCACAGTACCTAGAGCTGCCTTACTAAGCTGCCGAGCTTTGCAGAGCACTTCCCAGGCACCCCCCCTCCCCCTTGAAGGGTGCTGGTGGCTCAGCTCCTGGCCCCAAGGGCTGCAGGCCAGAGGAGTGAGTAGTTGAGTGACAGGGATACACAGCCAACAGGGATCCGCTCCAATGCCAAGGGCCTGCCAGCCGGCTCCTTGAACAGGTGGTTCTCTGAGGCCAAAACCCTTGAACCAACAGCCAGAAGCATGTAATGTGCATTGGTCTCTCTACGCTCTAAAACAGGGCTTCTGTGGGGGTCCTATTCTGTGCTCCCTCAGCTCCCAGGGTTCGAAAGCAATGTGCATGGCTGCACAATAATTAATTAACTAATTAATTGCACTGAATTAATTGCACTGAATTAATAATTCAGTGGCTGCCACACCAGGGATGGAGATCAACAATTGTGGTCTCCTCACACCAGGGATGGAGATCAACAATTTCCCCAACTGTGCTGATCTCGGCCTATTCTTGTTTGAACTCAAACTTGTACCACCCGGCCCTTGCCTGTCTTGATCAAGGTGCCTGGGATAGACACTGACATACAGTAGGTACTACAAATACTTGCCAAGAGATAGGTAAATCTGGAAATTATAAAGAATAATATTTACTGTCTATGGCCACACCCCTGGAATGCACCGGATCTCGTCTGATCTGGGAAGCTAAGCAGGATCGGGCCTGGTTAGTACTTGGATGGAAGAATAATATTTACGGATGCCCAGGTGGCTCAGTGGTTGAGCACCTGCCTTCGGCTCAGGTCATGATTCTGAGGTCCTGGGATCGATTCCCACATCAGGCTCCCCATTGTGAGCCTGCTTCTCCCTCTGCCTGTGTCTCTGCCTCTCTCTCTGTGCCTCTCATGAATAAATATATAAAGTTTAAAAAAAAACCAAATAATATTTACTCCCATTGGCACTTAGTAGTAGGTACTTGATAATTATTAGCTCAATGCTTTTTTTTCTTTTTTACTAAAAGGAAGAAGTATGGAACCAGAAGGAGCATCTCTCTGGTCTTTTTTTTTTTTTTTTTTTTTGCATCTCTCTGGTCTTACTGGTCCTTGATGTACACAGGCTGTGGGTTCAGGGAAAAACCCGAGAAAGGCAGGGATGGGAAGGATAGACAACAGCAACTCTGCTAACCCAGTATCAGAGCCTTCCTGCAGGGCATGTGGGCCCCGGCATGGGATTAGGGAACACTGGCTCTGATGTCTCCTTGTTGGTAAAGTGGAAGCAAGAGTTGCCACCTGACTTCCATCCTCTCTGAACTTTATTTGTTTTATAGATTTTATTTATTCATGAGAGACACAGAGAAAGAGGCAGAGACACGAGCAGAGGAAGAAGCAGGCTCCCCACGGGGAGCCCAATGCAGGACTCGATCCTGGAACCCCAGGATCACACCCTGAGCCGAAGGCAGATGCTCAACCCCTGAGCCAGCCAGGCGTCCCCTCTCTGAGATTTAAATCGGAAAGTTGTCTCGCAGGGAAAGAGCATATCCAATTCACCTCGGGACTTTTTCTAACACAGTCACTCTTAGTAAGGGAATTCTATGTGGCCAAGAAGCCCCACTCTATCCAAATGCCCAGGACTGTAATGACCATCTTCACTGCTGGGGGCAGAAAGACTAACTACTGTGTTACCAGGTCACAGCCCCCCAATGGCCATGGGCTATCACCAGCCATTGTGAAGCAGGCGGGAGTACATGCTGGAGGAAATGCTACACTGCTCTAACCCACAACTCCAACCTGTCACAGCTGGAGACCTTCATACTAGCTCTCTGTGCCATACCCTACAAAGGAGGTGTTATTATTAGCTCCATGTTACAGATAAGGCAACAAAGCACAGAGATCTTAAATGACTTTCCTCCAAGCATGCAAAGCTAGAATTGAAACTTTGACAGTCTGGCTCCAGAGGCTTCTTCTCCTTATCCCCTTATCACTTTACCTGTGGCAAGTGGTCAGTACTACCTGGTTGGCATGTTAGGGATGGCTGGAAAGCCAAAGGTGTCAGTTAAGTAACAGCCACAGGTAGGTGGTGGGTGAAAGATCTGTGAAGGTCCGGTACAGCTCAACTAACGTTCTCCAGATACTTCCTAGAGCATTTGGGCCAGGCCTATGGCCTTATCAGCAAAGCTATGTTTTGCCATTCCCCCCTTGCACCTACAGCCCCTGGTGCACCAATCAACACGCCCCACTTAGCTCCATGACTGCTGGTGGATGTGTCTACCTTCCCAATAGACTGTCACCCTTGAGGGCAGAGGCCATGTCTCATCTGCTCTATATACACAGAGCATATGTGGCATGGAAGAGGTCAGCGGTGCTGCTTACTAATTGAGCGCAATGTCGCTGTTCTTGGAAAAACAGGGCTGGCTTTTGTGGGGCCAGTCTGGGCTAGGGAGTCGCCAACACTGCCTCCAGATTTGAGGGTGGCTCCAGATCTCAGGCTGCAGGGCCGGTCTCACAGGATGATGGGATACCCCAAGGAGCCAATGAAAGATTCTGCAGAGTCCTCCTTGAGTCTCAGCATATAACAATCGGGCCTCTTCTGAGGAATCCTCTTAGCTAGCTGTGCCATTTTATGAATGGGAAGACTGAGGCTTACAGAAAGAAAGAGACCCACCCAAGATCTCGCTCGGTGGTAGAGCTATGACCAGGATTTATCTTAGTATAAATACATCCTATGTAATGCACATTTCAAACTGACCCACTGATAAAGAAACAATGAGCAATCATATTTACAGACAGTTAAATTTCAACAAGGGTGCCAAGAAAATTCAATAAGAAGAGTCTGTTCAACAAATGTTGGGACAGCTTGATAATCCCATGCAAAAGATAGAACTTGGACCCCTACCTCACACCATAGACAAAAAGTAACTCAAAATAGGGGAGACTGTGTGGCTCAGTCAGTTAAACATGTGCCTCCGGCTCAGGTCATGATCCTGGGGTCCTGGGATCAAGTCCCAGATTAGACTCCCTGATCAGCAGAGAATCTGTTTCTCCCTCTCCCTCTGCCCCTCCCCTGCTTGTCTCTCTCTTTCTCTGTCAAATAAATAAATACAATCTTTAAAAAAATTTTTCTTTAAGAGTAACTCAAAATAGATCAAAGGTCAAGTTATAAAAAGCCAGACTATAAAACTCTTAGAGGGAAACATGACCATAAATCTTCCTGGCCCAGGACTAGGCACTGATATCTTAGATGTGACACCAAAAGCACAAGCAACAAAGGAAAACTAGAAAAATTGGACTTTATCAAAATTATAAACTTTTGTGCTTCAAAGGGCACCATCAAGAAAGTGAAGAGAAAACCCAGTGAATGAAAGAAATTTTGCTAATTATTTACCTGATAAGGTACTTCTATCTAGAAAGACAAAAACCCAATTATACAATGGGCAAAGGATCTGAACGGCATTTCTTCAAAGAAGATGTGCATACAAATAGCGAATAAGCACATCAAAGGATGTTCAACATCATTAGCTATCGGGGAAATGGAAATTAAAACCAAAATAAGATACCACTTCATACTCATTAGGATGCTTAGAATGAAAAAGACAAACAATAACAAACTATGTGCAAAGATGTCGAAAAAGTGGAAACCTCATAAACTGCGGGTGAGAATATATGATGGTGCAGCCACTTTGAAAAACATCCTGGCAATTCCTCAAGTGACTGAACATATAGTTGTTACCAGAGGATCCAGCAATCCCTAGGTATCTACTCGAGAAATTACAGTATGTCCCCACACGAAAACTTGTACACAAATGTTCATGATAGCAAAAAAAAAGTGGAAACAACCAATTTACCCAACTTATGAATGGGTAAATAAAATGTTATGTGCTTACCATGGAATATTATTCAGCAAGAAAAAGGAATGAAGCGATCCATGATGCCATGATATAAATGCCCCTGAAATATGATGCTAATGAAAGACGCCAATCCCAAAGGGTCACATACTGCATGATTCCACTATGAAACGTGTAGAACAGGCAAATCTATAGAAATGGAAAGTAGGTGGGATCCCTGGGTGACTCAGCGGTTGAGTGCCTGCTGTCTCTCATGAATAAATAAATAAATAAATAAATAATAATAATAATAATAAATAAATAAATAAAAATAAATAATAATGAATAATAAATAAATAAATAAATAAATAAATAAATAAATAAATAAAATCTTAAAAAAAATATATGGAAAGTAGGTTAGTGCTGCCTAGGGGGAGGATTGGGGGGAGGTTGGGGGTGCTACAGTTTTCTCCTTGGGGTAATAAAAATCTTTTAAAAATGATCGCAGTAATGCTTGTACGACTCTGAACATACTAAAAGGCATCAAACTGTATACTTTAAATGGGTGAATTATATGATATGAATTATATCTCAATAAGCTTTTTTTTAAAGAAACAATCAGAATCTGAAAACTAAGAGGGTCATTCAAAAAGACCTAGATTAGGTACTCATCTTTGCTTGAATTTCCTTAAAAATATACCCATATATACACACATATATGTATATATATACACCCACCAAAAGGCCTCCAAGACCCTTGCACACCTCTAGTGATGGGTGGCTCACTACCTCTTCCAGGCAGCCCATCTTCTTTTTACATAGCTCAGGGGATAAGGAAGTTCTTCCCTCTGGGGATCCAAACCCTGCATCTTACCAGTGGTGTGCCCATATATAAGGAGCTAAGGGGCTAGTTGAGATCTTTTTCAAAATGATAAACCTGTACCTTCCATCCACTGGGCATGTATTAGGTGCCAGCCAACATACTCCTCCCTCTGTAGGCATGCATCACCTCACCTGACCCTTAAGATAACTTTGAAGGTTGTTATGATAGTCCCTTCTTTAAAGATAAGGAAACTGAGTCTCTGAGAGTTGAAATAACTTCACTTTAAAATCTTAGGGGCGCCTGGGTGGCTCAGTCAGTTAAGCATCTGACTTGATTTTGGTTCAGGTCATGATCTCAGGGTCGGGAGATAGAGCCCCACATTGGGCTCCCTGCTAAGCATGGAGCCTGGTTAAGATTTTCTCTCCCTCTGCCCCTCCCCCAACTAGCTCTCCTGCAATCTCTGTCAATAAAATAAAATAAAATAAAATAAAATAAAATAAAATAAAATAAAATAAAATAAAATAAATAAATAAATAAAATAAAATAACTCTCAGAACTGGTCACTATTGTCGCCTAAGAGGCACATCTGGGGTTTGAACTTGGGTCTGTTGGACTCGAGAGCTGCAGTCCAGCCAGCCACTTGGGCCAGACTGCTTCTGAGAGCCTGACACCATGTCAGCATCCACACCAGGCTTACAGACATTATATGAGTGGCCTAAAACTTTCAAATCACACACTGGAACAAACAGAAAGCAAACTCTGACACTCCAAAGAGGGGCTGGAGGCAGACCACTGGGCTGAGCAAAGTGCTAGCCTGAGAGCAGGAGGTGGGGCCAGTGGCCAGGACCGTATCACCATGACAAGCCCGCTGACACTGCGCAGTCTCAGAGGAGCAAAATGAAGCCCTGGGAAACGTTCCAATGAGTTTGCCAGGGTTTTCAACTCAAGGACGCATCATCTGGTGCTGGGAATTCCCATGAGGAGCAAACCCTCCCTGGGAGAAGCTACTCGATTCAACAGCTTTTGCTGAGTTAATCATAAAAATATTTTGTTGTACTCAACAGTCAGGTCTCAATATTCAGTTCCACCTTATAGGTGAAGACATTGAGATGGGAAAGTTGCATGGGCTGCCCAGGGTCCCAGAGCTAGTAGCTGGAAGATGAGGAGTCAAATCCAAGATCATGTGACTTTAGTATCCAGATGTGCCCAGTGCGGAGGGAGCCTGGTGCGGCCTGTAGATTACAAGGCTCATGGTCTGCATGACCACGAATTCTCAATGAAGGTGTTCCAGGTGCCCAAGTGGAGAAGCACACCAGAAGTCATGAGGCTGACCAGGAGACCCAGGGAGGGGTCTGCAGAGAAAGGAACACCCTGGCTGAGACGTGGAGGATAAGCAGGATCTGGATAAGATGCAAAGTGGCCAAGAGCATGACAAGTGGATGGACCAGTGTGAGCAAAAGCCGGGAGGTGAAAAAATGCAAGGCCAAGTTCTGGCTGCAGAGCGGGCTTGGGTCACTGGAAGGGTGACAGAAGGAAGTGGGGTCTGAACGGCAGGGGATTCAAAGGGGTGCACGGACTTCCGTCTGCAGGCAAGAGGGAGCCAGTGAGGGTCCATGAGCAAGGGAGTAGCATCGTCTGATCAGTGACAGACCTACAAGCGGCCAGACAGCATCCGCCCAGTCATCTGAAAACAAAGCGAGAGCGAACAGGCTCCTTGCAACCTGGCACCTCGGGCCACATGCTGGGAAATGCCTCGTAAAGTGTCATTTCCCTAAGGCAGCCTTCTCATCACAAACCTGCTCTTCCAACACAAGGGCAAGGGTTCAAGTCTACAGATCTCTTCTGGACAACTGGCTGAAGGTGTGAACATCTGACGAGCTGTGGAGAGCAGCCTCCAGCCCCCCACCAGTGTCTGTGCCTGAAGCCTGTCCTCGTAGCTGGGCCCTCAGCCAGCGACGCACCCAGCCACGCACTGTGGCCAAGGCTGTTCGGCGGGTAACAGGTGTCCCGCCTCCTCTACTGTCCCCACCCCGGGCTCATCTGTGACCTACAAATGCCCTGGGTGGGTGTCAAGTTCACCACGGATCTCGACCTTTGGATGCCAGAGGGGGCTCCTGTGGGTTGGGGAGAATGTGAGCAAAAGTTCCTACATGGGAGGCCACCTGCTGTGTGCCAGGCGCCAGACAGACACCGTGCATCCATGACCCATAGACATCAAGGCAGGAATGACTACGCCACTTTACAGATGGGGAAACTGAGGCTCAGTAGGGCCAACCATCCTGCTCAGGTCAGAGAGCTGCTGAGGCACATGCCTGTCTGGCTCCAGCCCCCATGCCAGGCTGCAAAAATGGTCAGCAAACTGAGGAAGTGAGTCAGAAAGGCAGAAAAAGGGGAGTTCCTTTTTTTGAGTCAGAACAGGATTTCCCATCACACACCGGGCTGCCTGCAGAGGCAGATGAGCTGGGGGGACGAACCCCGGTGGCTGAGACCGACCAGGCGCCCAGCACAGCGAGCGTGGCTGACATGGGGACAAGCCCGAGACGGGCTTGAGGTCACCACTGATGAGGCCTGGTGACGCCTTCCCAGGGGGCCTCCTGGGTGTGTGGCTCAAAACGAACCAGGCCGGAGGGGGACACCAATCCCAGCTGCAGGGGCCCCGGGCCTAGGGTTGGTTCCAGAAGCTGGAGGCTGAGAAAAACCCAGCTCTTCCTTTTTGCTCTTTGCAACTTCTCATTCCACCCAGACAGGCCAGGGAAAGATGAAGGGGATGCTCTCAAAGGACCCCGAGCAAGAAGGCAGAGGCTTGGGTGGGGCTCACTTCATCCTCTAAGCAAGAACCACATGGGGCCTGGTTTCCCTCGTTCCAAAGGTGGGGAGAGGCCCGGTGCCTTTAATGGCAAATCTTGCTTCAACGCCTACTCTGCGTGGTGGTCGGTGGGTGTGAAGATCACAGAGGGGAAGAGAACTGACCGCGTCCTGCCCCTCGGGGTGGCCTGACAGCCCAGTCTCCCTTTTCTGGAAGATGGGCATGGCGATCAGCGTTCCCACGGCCTCCCTCCCAGCCCGATCTCCAAAGCACGGCCTTTCTCAACCGGAGACCTTCTATAATCCACCAGTTCACGTGTCCTGTGGGAAGCACTCACTGAATCCACCTTTCAGAACATCTCTATGGATCAGGGATTTTCATCTGTCCCCCGTGGCCCTGTGGGAGGGCCCCTGGATGGGCCACAAGGGCTCCTCGAGCCTGGAATCTTCTGCTGCATTTTGGGTCCCTTGGTCCTCCTGGTGAGGTCTGCAGGTGTCACGAGGCCCCCTGACTCGGGGAAGACTAACACCGAGCCTGTAACACGCCACCCATGGTGTTAACCATCAACAGTTATAAGTGACCCCGAATAAATGACCCACGGGTGGAACCATCCTCGACCGTTTCTGTGTTGCTGGACACTTCACGTGGCGTTTTTGTCGTCGTTGTTCTCAGTGTGACTAGAGAATTTGCAAATTTATCGCTTAATTGAACAAGTGAGCAAGCCCAGACCCCTCTGGCCACAAAGCAGAGCCCCCGATCAACTCTTGCTGGTTCCACCCACATGGTATTTTTCTGACCAGGACACATCATTTTCTTGGCCCTGCACATTCTTTCTTCAGCATCGGCGGCCAACCCTCTTTTCTACAAAGAAACAGAGTTTGTGGTCACAGGGCCCTAGCTGCCTGGCTGGGGACAAGGAAGACCATAGAATAGCCAAATCTGGGTGATGTGGGGAGGCTGGGCTGAGCAGGGCAGGGGAGTAGAGGGCAGGGTTCATCCTGGTGAGTCAGTGCCCTGGAGCCCCTCACAGCTGGTCACAAAGGCCCGCCTCTTCTGGAAACTTCCTAAAAGCTGCTAAGCCTCCAGAGCTAGCCTGCTTAGCAGATTGAGACCTAAATCAAGTTAACTCCTCTGACTTTACTTTCTATCTGTAAAATGGGAGTAATAGGGGCAACCTGGGTGGCTCAGTCGGTTAAGCTCCTGACTCTTGATTTCAGCTCAGGTCATGGTCTCAGGGTCATGAGATTGAGCTCGGCGATGCACCCTGCACTCAGCACGGACTCTGCTAACCCTGTACCCCTCTCTTCCTCCCCCTGCTTGTCTCTCTCTCTCAAATAAATCAATAAAAATTTTTTAAAAATTTTATTTATTTATTCATGAGAGGCAGAGAGAGAGAGAGAGAGAGAGAGGCAGAGACACAGGCAGAGGGAGAAGCAGGCTCCAAGCAGGGAGCCCAACATGGGACTGGATCCCAAGTCTCCAGGATCATACCCTGGGCTGAAGATGGCACTAAACCGCTGAGCCCCCCAGGCTGCCCCCAATAAAATCTTTAAAATGGGGGTCATAATAATACGATCTTCCTATCACTGACCTGAGAAGAAAGGCAGTTCTATTGGTAAAGTGCTTAGAACAGCGCAGGGAAGCAGCAGGTGTTACGTAAGTGCTCTAAATAAATAATAAATTTACAAAGGAGGGAAAAACACAAAACAAAAGCAAAGATGTGAAATAACTGTCCAGGAAAAAGGCAACGATCAGGAAAAGTTTGTGAGATCATTTCATGGAATATTCTGGGCCATTTACGATGAAAAAAATGTGACAGCTGACACGTTGGCATGAGGTTGCAGCTAACAAAAAAAAAAAAAGACTCCATGCATTCTAGACCAGGGGTCGGCAAACTTTTTTCTGGAAAGGATCAGGAGTATCCCAGGTTTTGCAGGCCAGATGGTGCCTGTCACAACTACTCAGATCTGTTGTGGTGTGAAAAACAGTCAGGGGCAATATGCAAACCACGAGCATGGCTCAGTTCCAGCAGCTTTGTTTATAAAAACAAGTGGCATTTGGCCAGTGGGCTGTGTCGCTTGCCAACTCCTGCTGGTAAATTTTGCAAAAGCTGTGTCAAAAAAAAAAAAGAGAAAGATAAAAAGGGATACGGAAAAAGACAAGAGGTTCTCTTAGAGCAGTGGAATCATAGGTACATTGTTGAAATTCCAATTTCTTTACTGCTTAAAAAAAATATATTATTTATTTAAAGTAACATATTGTAACAACATAATAAGAAATTTTGCTGTTCTGTTAGATTTTCCAAATAAGTTCAGATAAATATTAAGCCCAGCAGTCACATTAGGCTGCACAGAAAAGATACAGACTTTGAAGTAAAGCCAGTATCGGACTGAATCAGGCTGTTTCCAGCTGTTAGCGTGTGACCTTGGGCAAGTTTATTGACCTCTCTGTTCCTCAGTTTCCTTGTTTGAAAAGTGAGGATGACAAGGGTACCAACAAGCACACAACAGCCTGACACTGAGCGTGGGGCACAGCAGGGCTTGCCTCTCAGACCCACCGGGACCCCCACATGGGCCAGATCCTGCTGACCCCGGGCCTGTGGCATCACCAAGAACAAGGCAGATGAGAAAGCCCGGCATTCTTTCAAGGAAAGACAAAATGCTCTCCCATGGTCTTCAGGTTTCATTTAGAAAACAGAATAATGGGGATCCCTGGGTGGCCCAGCCATTTAGCGCCTGGCTTCAGTCCAGGGTGTGATCCTGGGGTCCCAGGATCGAGTCCCACATCAGGCTCCCTGCAGGGAGCCTGCTTCTCCCTCTGCCTGTGTCTCTGCCTCTCTCTCTTTCTCTCTCTCTCATTAACAAATAAATACAATCTTAAAAAAAAAAAAGAAAGAAAAAGAAAACAGAATAACTTGAATTGTTCATTCCAGATGGGAGTTCTCGGAGGGAGGGAGCCCTGGAGGCTGTCCTCAGTGAACCCTGGGGAGACCCACAGCCCTGCAGAGCCAAAGCCATGTCCGGTCCCTGAGTGTCAGGCATCAGGGTGCTTCCACTCCTGTGCCAGAAGCCTGCCAGGCTTGCAGGAGGCAGAGGGACCAGACTCCTCTCTCCTTGGCAGAAAGGGGCATTTAAGGGCTCACAGTCAAGGCCTTTTTGACTAAACCCTCCAGAGCTCCATAACCCCCAGCTGAGAAAATCCTCAAGGCTTAACAGCACAGCTGAGGTCCTTCTCCACATACCTCTGCAGCCTTACCTCCCACTACTTCCCACTTCCTTTCCCTGCAGCAGGAGCTCCCTGGGGCTTCTCCCTCGATGCTCTTCTTTCCCTGGCTACGCATACCGAACCCATCGCTGCCTCCAGGAAGCCTTCCAGGAGTTTTCAGGGGCAGAGGGCTGGGAACTTCCATTGGTAAACACCTACCGGTGTCAGGCACTGTATTTGGTGCTTATGCACACCAGCTCGGTGGGGTCTCCCCGCCACCGTTGAATAGGAATGACTGCTTTTTTATAAAGAAATCAAGATTCAGAGGGGTTACATAACCTGCCCAAGGTCACAGAGCAAGCAATCCCGCTGTCTTCCTCTCTCCTCTTGGCAGAGCCCAAGAGGTTTTACGTTGTCCCCATTCTGCTGAGGCTGCAAGGTGAAACCCACTGGGCTATCCAGAAGAGCCCACCCCTGTTTCCCTAACCCCTGCCTGATATCTGCAAGCCTCACAGCACCCTGGAGACATTCCCCCGGGGGAACCTTCACCTCCCTGGAGTCCAAGGTCAACTGTTAACAGGCTGTACAGATTATAATTAGCACATGCCTGTTCCTGCCAGGACTTCAAGACGCCAGGTTGAAGATGTGTCTTTGGGAGGCCAAGGGCCCCTGCTTGTGAACTGGCTTCTGTTCCTCTCTTACCTCTCAGCATGAGGGTGCCACCCACAGAGGTGAGTGACATCCTCGTGGACTCTGAGGTGCCACCCGAATTACCCGGACCTCAGCACCAGGGGCTTCCCACACCAGGCAGCAGGTGGAAGCCATCCCCTGGGGTGCAGGCGAGCGGTGTGTTTCCCAATCTCAGGGTGCTGTGGCCCTGCACCCCTCCTGGAGGGGGACCTGTGTCTGGGCTTGAGCTCCCCATCAGTCCCAGGGGATACTCCACTGTCACATGCAACCCACGGAAGGTGATGAAGCTGTCAGCCACCCTCGTGATCCCCCTTGGCCCTCTCCCCGGCAGCGCCCTGCCTGGGGCTGGAGCGAGTCCAACCCCTTTCCTAGTGGACAAGCCTGGGCTCCTGGGCTCTTGCCACCAGAGCCTTCACAAGCCCGGGTCCCTTCTCGCCGTTGCCCTGGCAAGGCCATCACCCAGCGCGGGCGGAGAAGGGCGGCCAGCACGTGAGCCTGGTACTTTGTTCTCTCTCGGGAAGGCCAGACACACCCTCAGCTCCCACGCGAGGCACAGGACACCATCTGACTTTCCAAACTGTGTTTCCCGCCACCCCCCTCACACAATGCTGGCTTTCACAGATTCCCTTGAAGGGGCCGATGGCCTGCATGCCACCAACCCCGAGCTGACCACACTGAACAGCAGGGCTGCCTCCACCCCCAGGGGAAGGTGCCTTCTTGCTGCCTCCGTGGGAAGGCGCCGCGTGGGCCAGGCCTGAGCCAACACCCACCCCCCACCTCCCCACACCGAGCAGTGGCCTCTGTCCCCAGCCTGTTGGCAATCGACAGGGGCTCTGTGACTTCCCTCCTCCTTTGCATTTTCTTCTGAACCTACGTGACCTTCTAATATGGTCTGTGCAGTTACTACCTGCTTGTTGAATCTAGAGGATCCTAGAGCCTTCTAGAAAGGAAGTTCCATCAGAGCAGAAGACCTGCCACTGCTCCCATCCCACTTCCCGGCACAGTGCCTGGCACACAGTAGGTCCTCAGCAAGGAGTGAATGACTCTCTGCTCTGCGTGTTCAGTGCCATTCATTCCTTCAAGAAACCTTTACAGGACTTACAGGTGCCAAGTGCAGCAGAGGACACACTACGGCAGGGGGGACCTCCCCTTGAGGGACTCACAGTGTATGGGGAGAAAGATGCAGAAATACAGGAGCCCAGGTAGGGAGCTGGGTAGGGTTTAGCTCAGAGGGACATGGTGTGGGTGGCAGACAGGGCTTGTGGTGAGAAGGCAAGGGATGTGTCACAGAGGAAGTGGCCAAGGGACGGGGAACAGCACACGCAGGGTGGCAAAGCATGAATGAGCACTGAGTCCCGTGTCACAGTGTGGTGGAGACCCTCAGCCCTCTGCCATTCACCCTCCAGCATTTACAAAACGCTCCGTGCCCGGGACCCACAGAGGACCCACACGGCTGGTTTCTCCCATCCTGCACCCACAGCCCAGGGGACAGCAGAGCCAGGGATTCCCCGCATGCATGGGCTCTGAGCAGATATAGGGCTCAGGGGAGGGCAGACGCCTCTTTCACTGCCCCGCTGTGACCCAGACTGCCCCAGGCCACAGTCAGGGTTGCCTGACTGGCTGACCCAGGGGGAACAAGCATCCTGGTTTGCCCAGGACTTTCCCTGTCTTTGCCCTGAAAGTCGTGTATCCCAGAAAATCCCTCAATCTAGGGCAAAGTGCATCCACCTTTCTTTCTCTCCCAAGGCCACCCCCTCCGACTCCTGACATCGCTGTCCCCACCCCAACCTCTCAGCCATTCACAGATGGGGGGCTGGGTTCCCAGCAGCCCACGTCCAGGTCCAGGCCAGGCCCTTCGTCCTCAGGTAACCACAAGGGAGAGGGAGATGCTCCAGGTTACAGACGGGCCAGCTGATTGGCGAGTCTAACGTCAGTGCATCCTCACTTCTCTGATGAAACCTTCAGACAAGTGCAAGGGGTGCAGGAGACCTCAGCTCGGCCCGCCTTCGCCAGCTCGGAGCCTGACCCACTGCACCCATCTCTTCTCTGCTTCCCTTGTCTGGGCTTTATCTCCAGAGGCCTCCACAGTCCAAGGCCAGGCTTCCTCCCCAGCCCTCTTTTGTGCATTCAGAGCAAGGCCCACTGCAGGTGCCTGACAAACACGTGCTCAGGCTACAGGCCACTAATTATGACATTTCCATCCCCACTTTACAGAAGGGAAAGCCAAGGCCTAACACCAATTAGGAACTCACTGCCAGTATTTGTTTCCTAAGACCCTGATGATTCCATTCTTCACATGCAGCTACCCTGAATCCAGTCTTCTAGAATCTTCTAGAGCCTTCCCCACAAACCCTGCAGAGACTCAGGCACCACAGATGTTCTCACTCATGGGGATCCAGGTAAACTTAAAAGACTTCCCCAGATGCCTGCTTCCAGGCTGGGACTTCTATACCAGGGCTCCCTGTAGAGTGACAAAGTTCTCCTTAAGATATTTACAAAAACCCTCAGCCTAGAGCCCCCATAAGCTGCTGGAAGTCTGGGAGGTTCCCCCAAATGATGCTCCTCCCCCAAAGAATTTAAGGCAGAATATAGGGATCCCTGGGTGGCGCAGCGGTTTGGCGCCTGCCTTTGGCCCAGGGCGTGATCCTGGAGTCCCGGGATCGAATCCCACGTCGGGCTCCCAGTGCATGGAGCCTGCTTCTCCCTCTGCCTATGTCTCTGCCTCTCTCTCTCTGTGTGTGTGACTATCATAAATAAATAAAAATTTAAAAAAAAAAAGGCAGAGTATAGAGGAGTTACAAGAGCCTGGCTGTAAAGGGAAAGATGCTGACTACATTAACCCCTTAGCAAGTATATAGCTGAATCAGATTTTTTTTTTTCTTAAAGATTTTATTTACTTATTTGAGACAGAGAGAGAAGCAGACTCTCTGCTGAGTGGGCAGCCCGATATAGGGCTGAATCCCAGAACCCTGGGATCATGACCTGAGCTGAAGGCAGATGCTTAACCGACAGAGCCACCCAGGCACCCCAGCTAAATTAGATTTAATCCCCACTCTGGTGCCCTGCAAGGGCATTGCATGGAAAGAGCTGGGTCCTTCAAGTTACACAGCCCTCTAGATCTACTATGTATTATCAGCTGTGACCTTGGACAAACTCTGTAACTTCTCTGGGCCTCCTTCTCTGTAAAGTGCTGCTGTGCCGAGCTGCTGGCTGCAGGGAGAAGGTACTCCCATCCACCTGCGCTCCTGAAGGAGGAGGGAGGCCATAGCTGGCCTTCCTGGAGAGGGTGCCTGGTACGTGATCAAATGCATTGATCATTTCACTGATGTGGCGGGCCCCACTATTCTTGCCTCTCCAGATGGATGAAGGGAGGCTCAGAGAGGCTGAGCCACCTGCCTAAGGTTACACAGCCAGCAGAGGACAAATGTTCTCCCTCCAGTTGCCTCTCCTCCTCGCCACTAGACTTAAGGTTTAGCTGAGTGCCGGACCTAAGTCATGGCTTAGCTCCTACTAACCAGTAGGCTTAAAAGATCGAGACCTGTTTCCGAACTAGTTTTCAGAACTGAAATGATTAGAACAGTGACTTAGCTCAAATCTGCAAGACCCGCGCAGCCTTGCAGAGGGGGCTTCTAGAACAGGTGCCTGCAAACCGTGACCTATTGCCGGTTTCAGTATACAGCTTTCCGGCTAAGAACGATGTTTCTGTTTTTAAATGGTTGGGAAAAAAAAGAAAATTGAAAGAGCAATATTTTATGATAGGTAAAAATGACCTGAAATTCTAATTCCAGTGTGCCTAAGCGAAGTTTTATAGGCACACAGCCACGGCAGCGTTAGCTACAACAGAAGAACTGAATAATGACAAGAGTCTGCGTGGCCCACAAGGCAAAGAGAGTTAGGATCTGTGCCTTCACAGAAAAGGTTTGCCGATGCTACTTATCCGCTCAAGAGAAATACTTCACCCACCCCCACCTATCAGCAGAGCATTCCTGAGACGTCTGGAAATCTAGAAGACTCCATACCATTCCTTTCAGCAACAAGTATGCAATCCACGATATCCGGAATGGGCTGACCAGTTAAAAGACAACAAGAACTTCATGCAATCCTAAAAGAAAGGCACTCAGGCCAGTTTGCCAGTGGTAACAGGTGGCTGCCACCAGACACAAGCAGAAAACACGGGCTGGGGCCGGGCTAGGTTGGTTCACCTGAAGTTGGGTTGCTACATCCCTCCTGGATAGTTTAAGCAGTAGGGTGCAGGGGTGAGAGCCCTTCTCCATCTGCGAAGTCAGGGCCTGGGGCCAGCATTGCTGGGGCAGTGGATTGCTCACTTTGCTCCATGACCTGGTTCACCTGTGTGCCAATGGGGGTGCCAGGGCCCTGTGCAGTCACATCTTGGTAACTCTGCCTTCACCAGGTTTATGCAGCAATGTCTCCGGAGGGGTGGGGGTGGGGGGGAAGCCCCAAGTGCTGCACAAGAGGATTCCCGAGATGCCACTATGATGCAGGAGAGGTAGAGACCCACTGCAATGGAGAGAACCAGCCGGCCTCTTTGGTGGGGGGGTCACTGCGTAAAGCGAGATGGAGAGACCTTATGCGCAATCAACCCTGAATCTGCTAACCAGGGCTCCCCTGGGTCCAGGTGGCTGGTGTGAACAGTCTGGGCTACCTGTCCATTTTGTCAGGCCGTCCACAGTGAGCAACCCTCAGATCCATCAGGATGTGGGGTCCAGAGGGGCCCTTTGAGGTCACCCAGTTACAGCTTTTACATTCTTCGGCCACCTGTGCATCACACCTATGATTTTGGCCACAGCTAGGGATGCCCGCTCTCATTATTTTTTTTCTCATTGTTTTTTTTTTTTTTAATTCTACCCATTTAAAGTTAAATTTCTTTCAAAAGGAGAATTTTTTATCTTGACATCAAATAGAAACCCAGAATGAGGATCAGTTACCATATACAGAACATCACAAGGGATAAATACAGTGCACATCAACACCATTTCTTTAACTCCATCTGAAGCTGTTGCTGGCTTGTGCCTGAGGCCTGTTCGTAGTTAGGGATGGGCAAGCATTAGTGCCAGACTGGCACCACCCAAAATCCAGTGGTTCTCAACCAGCCCCTCGCAGCAAGATCACCCAGGGAGCCTTTAAAAAACAGAGATAAGTAGCTCTGGGTCCAGAGATTTGTACCTTGGCCTACTGTGAAGCCCAGGTGATTAGAAAAACATTGCATAATCAGAAGGATAAAAGGAAAAAATCAAAGAGAATTGAGAGAGGAAGATGAGAAGGGAATTATTGTCACTCTGCTCTGAGCACATGCCACCACATTCATCCTCTCTGTGACCCGTCCAAACTCAGTCCAAGCTCAGACCTGGTTTACACTCCCTGTACTGTACTGAGGACCTCGAGGCTCGGCGCTGGGATGAGACTAGAGGGCCTAGTGGGGTGACTTTTTCCTATAGTCAGTTCTATAAAAGAAAGACATCACACTGGCCATTAGGGATGGTGGGGACCCTAGGAGGGAAATGAGTGATCAAGGTACATATGTGGCCTGCACCTGGTATGCCCCAAGAAGAGTCTTCCAACGTGGGGCAGGCTCTGCCCAGCACACCCTTGGGACCAGCCAGAGCAAGGGCCTCCGCCAAGGACACCTGAGCCAAGGGCTGACTCACCAGCAGCTGTGCGGATCCAACCACCGTGAGTGCCGGGCCAGAGGCAGGCGGAAGTGGCCAGCTCCCTCGCACGTGACCCACACTGCCACCAAAGTCACTTCCCCATCTAGTGAGCACCCCAGGAAACAGGGAGTGCTCAGAGAAGCTGGAAATGGAAGAGCCAGAGCCGCTGGGACCAAGCACTCCCTGGGAGCTGGGAACTAATTCCTCCTCTACAAGGTCCAAGCAGGAGGTCTGTCTTTGGGCACAGACGACAGTGACATTTTGGTCTGTGGGCTAAACTGGCAATATTAATGACCCCTTACTCCAAGTGGGGGGTTTCAGTTTGCAACACATGCCCAGACATACTCAGCATGGCGAAGAGTATAGCGTGTGTCCCCAGACCTCACAAAGAAGGGAGCTGAGGTCCCAAATGACCTTGCCCTCCAACAAAATAAAAGGGTCCCTGCTGGTGCACCTGCAGCCCCGGGGGCTTCTCTCTCTCTGAGCCGTGCACCCCCCCCACCCCGCTCCAGGATTGGACATTCTGTTTTAAGGGCCCACCTTACCCACCACATTGCTTCCAACCACAGGGCACAGATGTGCCTCTGGAGCCCTCCTCCCCCGTCCAGCTCAGTTGACATCAGCATGTTGAAGGAAGGCGGTTCCCAAGGCACATGGCTTCCAGAGCAGAGGGGCTACATCCCAGCCACAAACCTGTGCCTCTCTGGGTCCCAAACCAAAGTGGCTCCAGCAAGGAGCTGCATGACCAACCCCACTGCTACCTATGGGGGCCGGATGTATGTGGGGATGTACGGGCCCACCCTCTCACCTCGCCAAAGGAGCACATCAACAAGCAAAGCCTGCTGGGAGCATCTGCTCCCCGCCCCCCAGCCCCATCAGGTGGTTTTACCCAGAAGGAAGTGGGGACAAGAGATGCCACCAATGAAACTTTTATAAATCTATTTTCTAAAATTATTTCTGAGCCAAGTTGAATTTGAAATCAGCAGGAAAATTACATAAGCCAGACTCCACTGCCACCCAGTCCCTAATAAAGGAATTTAACAAAAAAATAAAATAAATAAAAATAAAGGAATTTAACCTGGCACCTCCACATGGCTCATGTCCAACCTACAACCGCCGGCTTGTGATCACCAAGTTCTCAACAGCGAGTGAGCAAGCCACAGGCGGAGTTCCCTGGGACCAAGGGAGAAAGGGTGTGGTCGTGGTGGTCAGGGTGGGGTGCTCCAGGGTGGGCCCCCACTCTGGAAAACCTGTGGCATTCCTGAACCCACATGATACTGGCCACACAGAAAGGATTTCCTCTGAGGAATGGCCTGTCGGCGTGCGAGCCACTGCGGGTTGCGGAGAAAGAACTAGATGCTCCGGGAGGAGGCCCCAAGTTCTAGATGTGACTCACCACGTCCTGCCCAAGGCACTCCCAGCAGGGAACATGGAAAGGCCAGTGAAGGCTGGGGGTTACCTGCATGAGCCGTGGGGTCTGATAATCGGACCTAAATTCTAACTCCGCTGCAAAGTAGCTGAGGGCAGGTCCTTTAACGTCTCTGTAAAATGGGACCCTCAGAGCCTGCCTCTCGGGCTGCTGGGAGGATAGAGAGGGGGAAAAGGCAGAGAGCACTCAGAGCTACGTGGCCACTCTGAAGTGTTGGGCAGATGCCAGCCATCAGGACCAAGCGTGCAAGGGCCCTCAGGCTGGCAGCCAGCGCCCCTTGTCAGTTTGTATTTCCATTCATTCCTTCTTCCATTTCATAAATAGGGATTGAGCAGCTACTCCTATGCCTAGGCCCTGGGGACAGAAAAAAAAATCCTTGCCCTCATGGAGTTGATGTGCTAGCAGAGGAGATGGACGATAAGCCCAAGAGCAAATATGAAAGATGATTTCAGGTAGTGATAAGTGCAAGTGCAAGAGATACTCAGAGAAGGAATGGACGTCAGACGTGAGTTCCAGAGGGGCCAAGAGATGTCAGATCCCAGATAGGCTCCAGGTCCAGCACCGGCCCCGGAGAGCCCAGGAAAATGGACAGCTCTCCAAGTGGCCAATCTCCAAACAGGGCCACAAAAGGGAGGTGTGGACCCTGGAGCCCACCATTCTCTTAAGTGCTCTGGAAATCACTAGGATCTGCCCCGTCCACTTCATTTGGGGGTGCTCATTAGGGTGGCATCAGCCCGCCTACAGTCTGAAAGATCTGATTAAAGAAAAAAAAGATCTGATTTTAAAGTGTAAAGTCTCTTAATTAAATCATAATAACGAGCCAAGGAAAAACCCCTATATCTCTGCCCTCAAGGAGGTCACAATCCTCGGGGAATGAACACGGGAGCTGAAATTTAAATACCAAATGGAAAGTGCACTGGGAACAGGTGAACAAATCACCAGCCCCACTGGGTGGCCTGAAGGCTTCCAGGAGGAGGAGGAGGTATCTAGCAGGTATTGATGGGGAGGACCCGGAGGGGGCAGGGTGGGGGCAGAGGTCACAGGGGAGTGCAAGTCAGGAGGTGGGAAAGTCTAGGATGGGTTTTCAGCCTTGGGGGACTAGGAGGTAGCCCAGATGGTAGAAAGCCTGAAATGCCAGCCGGGCAGCCTGGAGCCTGGGACTTAGTCCTCAGAGCAAGGGGTGCCACTGGCAGGGATAGGTGGCAGATTGTGATATGACTTCGAGTCCCCCGACACCCAATGGGGGGGAGCGCGATCCTTGGATGAGAGGACAGCCAGACTTCAAGGCCCCTTCGAGCTCTCCTAACTTCAGCCTCCCATTCTGAAGGGCAGGAAGGGCCCTTCGAAGAACTGGCCCAAGTGAAGGTCAACGTGCCTGGGGTCCGGCCGGTGTCACCCATCATCACAGTAGGGCCAGCGCTTTGAAACAAGGGAAAAGGCAACCGCAGTGAGTCAGCCTGCTGTATTATTTCAGCAAATGTCACTTGGGAGGGGCTCGGCCCTTTTCAGACCTCAAATAAAACTCTTGGTTTAATTAGAGTCCAGCCAGTGAGCCCAGGAGCCCACCTATTCTGTGCAGGCCTCGGTGATGAGCCGGAGGGCCTAAGCCCAAAGACAAGCCTCCCCGTTTACGTCGCACGACCAGCCCACGTTGGGTTGCAGCAAGAATGCAGACAAAAAGATGTTCAGGGGAGCTGGGAAGGGTGTCCAGGGGCCAGAAGACACCATCTCAGATCCCGGATCGGCCCCAAGGCACCAGAGGGACTTGGCCAGTCACTTCCACTCGCAGAGACTGTTTCCCCATGGGTAATGTTAGAGGCTCGGGGGAGATGAACCCAAGGCTCTGGCTGGCTGTGGCAGTCTCTCATTCTCCACTGCAGCTGTCACTTCTAAACACACACAATCTCCGCAGGCACATACAGGGAGGGCTTGTTCCCCAGCCTCTGAAAGCTGCCTGACTTGCGTAGTTCCGTCTCACATCAGCCCTGCCTGTGGGCAGGCACCACCAGCCCTGCCAGGCCCATGATGAATGGGGTCACAGTGCTGCAACTGGCCCCAGGACACAGAGCAGGGGAGGGGGGTACGGTCCCAGGTCTCTACTGCGCAGGTGGGCACATGTGCTGACACAACAGCTGCCTCTACACCCGCTGCACATCAGGAGAACCACCACCTAACATGTCAGTCCTGGGGCCCCTGGCGTCCTGAGCCCCACTGGTCATGACAGATCGCTCTGCACCAGGAAGGCCCGAAGAAGACTTTAGATTTGTGCAGAAGGAAGGTAGCCCGGAACGGAAGTGAGCGTTCAAAGCACAGGGCCAAAAATGGGATGGATTCCCCAAATCCCAGCACACTGCTGCCCTGCTCGATCAGAAGGAGGAAGGCGTGGCAGTGAGAGCCATCAGCCTCCAGAGCCTTCTGTGATCTGACGGTTGGCGGACACCACCCAACCAGGCTCGCCGAGGGCATGTCCCCACGACCTGCCAGCTAGGCTGGGCCACCGGGGATTGCAGCTTCTGGGGAGTGAAGGATGCGTTCGTGACACAGCACACGCGAAAAAGTTTCTCGTCTTTTCAGTTCTTCCTCTGGCGGGACTCGCGCTCCATCACTTACCTGCCCCGGGATTTAGGGCAAGGCATTCAACCTCTCTGAACCTGTTTCCCCAACTGAAAAAAATGCAGGGAACCATACCTATGGCAGTAGGTTGTTCTGATAACTGATGAATATATCAAGTGTGCAGGAAGGATGTGAGTGGCTGTCCTAAGAGAGTTTTCTAGCAAAAGGAAAGTGTGGGCACTGCTTAGGGATGTCCTTTGATGATGCTTGTGTTTGTGTTAAGTTCTAGAAGTGTGGGGTCACGGCACATCGTAGCTTTCTTCTGACTCTTCAGAATTAAAATGATCACACTAGTTTAATCTCAGATATGACACCTGTTTCCCTGTCTGTCCCGAGTAAGAGGCCATGGCCCTTGTCACAGTGGTGGCCTGGGTGTGGCAGGTGGTGTCCGATGAGAGTCACACAGGTGTGGCAGCCCAGAGCGAGCTGTCCTTCCTGCCCATGTGCCTAATGTTGACCTTGGCCGGGGCACTTCCATTAGCTGTAAAACCAGCAGGTTGGTCCAGGTGACCCGAGGTTCCTCCCAGCTCAAACATTTCAGGATTTTCTGATTCATCAGCATAAATCATTACCCTGAGACTTTAGAAACTCCTGTTGATAATCTGAGATTGCCGTATTCACACCGTCTTCCAGCTGTGTGACTTCAGAAGAGGGAGTCATTTCTCCAGAATTAGAAGTCAGGTGTCTGTCACACAATAGGATTTGTGTTTTATTTTTGAGATCCAGCCGGATTAATATTTGAATCCATGGGAAGAGTGTGATTTCCTAAGAGGGCTTTGTGAAATGTTTCACACTACTTCTAATTTTATTTGCGTGTAAGATTTGATAGAGACAATTTGATAGACATACAATTTGTATGTATATATGGAAACAAATACACATTTGTAAATGATGAAGCATAAAAAAATATTTTTAAATAGCACCCACGAGCGTGCCACTCGACAGAAGAAACAGCATAATGGATGCCACCAAGGGTTGGAGCTGGCTCCTTCCTGACCCTGTGCCCTCTTCTCCATCAAAGATAACCACCCTGACTTGGGGTCACTATTCCCCTGCCTTTTATAAAACCTACTTAAATCTATGGAACAGGATCTACATAGAGAAGTGTACATAAAACACACATGTCCTGACAAATAGTTACAAGGCGAAGTCCTTTGTCACAGATCCATGCCCCCCGCCCCAGTCTCCTCTTACCACCCCCCTCAGTGGTCATCTTTGACTCATTAAAGGTGATCACTTCTCACATTTTGCCATTGCTTTACTTCTCGTGTACTCATCGCTAAACAACTCGTAGTTAGTGTTTGTGTTTTGAGCTTCGTAATTAGCGCCTCTCTGCCCGGCCTTTCAAAGCCTTTCGGAGATGCTGGGATTCCCTGCCCAGCCAGAGGCTGCAGCCTAGAAATCCAGGCAAGAGGTGCAGGCCGCAGTACATTGTTACAGTTACATTAGGAGGATTACTAATAATAAAACCAGGGTGACTCCTCCTATGATGTGTTCCCACCCTGCAGGGCATTCTGCTGAGCCTTGCCCCCAATTGTCTCATTTATCCCCACAGCAACCCCACACGGAGGCATTGGGGCCTCTTATCTCTATTTTAGAGATGACAAAACTGAGGTTTTAGCTGCTGGGACTGTCATCCCCCACCCCCACCCCTTTTTACCTGCTCATTAGCTGCTCAGCCCCCAGAACGCCCTCCCCACATCCAGAGGCAATGATTCCCTGGGGGTGGAGAGGGTCAGCTGACAATTCCAAAACCTCCATCTCCTCTTCCCAGGGTCCTCTCTTGGTGACCTTGTTGAGCTACTTATTCAACATTACAGAGAGAAAAAGTTCAAAATCCACTCTTTCCCAGCAAATACCAATGTCTTATTGGTGACCAAAATCTTGCCTCGTCAATACTGTTCTCCTAATGATCACGATGCTGCTATTGTCTGAGACACGCTTGCGGGGTGTAAGCAAGAGCACCAAGTCAAGAGCCCAGAGTTCAACTCCTGGCCTCTGAATCTGTCTCATCTGTAAATGGGCCAGCAGTGGTGGCCTTGGCTGCTGTCAGGGCCATAGGAGAGACAGGAAATGCTTTCTAAGAGCCCACAGACACATGGGGTCCCATGGCAGGCCCCTCTCAAATCTCTCTGCCTGGGTCAAAGACCAGCTTTCAGGAGTACACAGCCACGTGCCACTGGACAGACATGGGGATTCAAGGTGGAGAGAAAAGGGCAGAGCTGAGGTGGGCAGGGCATACTCAGGTGTCCCTGCCAGGCTCCATCATCATAAACTGTGACAGCCGCTTGTATATGCTGTGTCTGGCCCCATACAAAACGCTGTTCATGGAGCACCCCATTGAATGCTCACAACCCCCCAGATGGGGACACTACCCCTGTCTCCTGGAGAAGAAAATCCAAGCTCAGAAAGGTGAAGTGACTTTTCCATGGCCAAGGCTGGACTGGACCCAGGTGGTCTAACATGCTCACCCCCATTCTTAACAGCTGGGCAACACGGAAGGCCCCGTCGCCTTCTTGGCTCTCGGGGGGCCCCCGGGTGTTTAGGGGGTTGTGTTGGACCTGTCCAGTCTTACCTCCCCAGAGCGGAAGTCACCCTGCAGCCAAGCCAGGATCCCCCAGCTGTCCGGGCCCCAGGTTTTGGCATCACAAGGCGCAGCGGCCACCCAGGCAAGGACAGGTTCACGGCAGCTACAGAACATGCAAAGCAGCTGTCCTAGAGGGTTGTTCCCATGGAGACAGGAGCTCAGCCTCACCCTGAAGGGTGCCTGCAGGGGGCCAGCCTGGACCCTGAAGCAGAAACCAGAGCCTGGATTCTCTCCCCTCCCCTCAGTGCCCTCGGCAAATCCTCAGGCCTCCTCGGGACCCCCAGCAAGACAGGAGTTCCAGAAATAAGCCTTCCCGGCCCACTCCCCCCTCCAGCTGCCCTCAGAGGGGCCTCTCTAGCTGAAAACAGCGCCCCGGGGCCAGCAGGCTTGGCACAGCTGTGGCTGTCGGGCAGCCCAGCCTGGTCCCTGCCTGAGGAATGTGCAGACCCACACGTGTCAGGGAGCCCCGCTGGGGCACGGTTACAGGAAACAGAGCAAAACAACCCATTGGCATCAACTCTGCCCTCGCGCCTCCCAGCTCCTGACCCCTGGGGCGGGCGGGGGGGTGCGGGGGGGGGGGGGGAGGCTGCTGGCTGTGCAGGAGGCAGGGCCCGACCCTTTGAGAGAGCCAGCTTCTGTTCTCGTCCAGCTCCGGGCAAGTCCCTCCCCACCTCTGGGCCTGTTTTCTCTCTCCTTGGTGGATGAAGGAGGCTGTCCCGCCAAGCTCAGGAGGGCAGTGATTTTGTGACAGGCTCCCTTTCCCAGGAGGACGGTCCCTTTGCCCCACTGCCTCCTCCTGCCCTCACTCACCAGGGATGGGGCAGGCTTCCAGGGTATGTCAGGCTCCCCCACTGGCATCCCCGAGCTGTAGCAGGTCCCTCATTGGTGCCAGGGGGAAGTTGACCCTTCAGAGGTGAAAGAGACCAGGAACCTAGGAGAGGGTCCCAGGGCAGCCTTGGGCCAGAGCTCGGGGGCCAAGGTGACCAAATAACAACGCTCATCATCACCGGGCAGCAGCCTTATAGTTCTGAGGCAGAGGTCAGCGGCCCTGCGTGGGGCACACTCACTACTTCTGAGTTGACCATCGGGTTACACCCACGGGGTCTGCTGCCTGGAGTCAAGATCTGAAGGCCCTAAGGGGAGTGGGCAATCATTTGGGGCTCGCTGGTGGGCCCTGCAAGAGATCTTTGGCCCCCTACAGCCGCCTAGAGGGATGAGGCTCAGAGAGGCCGAGGGGTTTGCCCAAAGCTGCACAGCGGGAGGCTCCGGGCTGTCCCAGGCACTGCGGGGCCGGGCGTGGGGGGGGGGGGGGTGCCCGGCCCGGGAGGACCGTCCTGGGCCCCGGCCCGCGGTGACAGGTCGCCGGCCCCCAGCGGAGGCTGCAGGCGGAGCCAAGCCCGGAGGGGACACGCTGCCCGGGATTTAGGGGCTTTCTCTTGGGGGCCGGGCCTCCGGGCTCGGGGACCCGAAAGGTTCGAGGACTTCGCGGGCTGCAGGGAGCCGTTGGGTTTAAACTAGAAATACCCGCCCCCCCGCCCGCCCGCAGCTGTCAGCCACGGCCCCCGCCCCGCGCCGGGCGCGCCTCCCCGGGACCCCCGACTTTCGGCGACCCCGAGCCTCCCGGGCCCGGCCCTGCCCCTGCCCCGGCCCTGCCCCTGCCCCGGCCCTGCCCCGGCCCCGGCCCCGGCCCCGGCCCCGGCCCCGCGCCACTCACCGGCCCGGAGCGTGCAGGAGCTGGCGCCGCGGGCAGCTCGGCCCCGCTCCCTCCTCCCTGCGTCCCGGGCGGCTCCGGGGCGGGGCCGACACTCGCCCCCAGCCCCGCCCAGTCCCTCGGGGTCAGGGTCCCGCCCCGGAGCCCTGCCCCCGGGGCCGGAGGAGGACGCGCCCTGCTCCGCGCGCCCCCGAGGTCCCCGGCGCGCCCCTCCCGCCCCGCGGGGCGCCCATCGCAGACCCCTCCCGGGGAGGCCGGGGTGCCCTGGGGCTCCCCTCCTCCCCCGCGGCCCCGCGCCCCCCGGGAGCGCCCGGATCCCCGGACCCCTGCCCGCCTCCGCCTGGGGGTCTCATCCTTGGGGATGGCGCGGAGCTGCCTCCCCCCCGCGGGGAAAGCTGGGTCTGGAGCGAGTTTCTCTGGCGTCCGGACTTGGGGAGAAGGCTGGGGGGAGCCCGCCAGGCCTTGCCCCTGGAGAGCCAAGGTGGGGCCAAATGCAAGGGTGCTCCTCCCGGAGGCGCGAAATCCAAGAAGGAAGTGACACCTATCAGCTGGCCTGACAGTGGGGGCGCCCCATCCGGTCCCTCCCACCCCACAGTGCTGCAGCCGCCAGCCATCTCCGGCCTGGGCTCAGGTGGGAGCCCCCCCCTCCTCCCAGGATGCCAGGGTACGTGAGCCACAAGCAACGTGAATTCTAAGCATCATCTGGACCTCCCACCAACGCAAGGCCCAGGAAAGTCTCCCAGCGCCACACTCCCACCCAAAAGACGCATCCTTCTCACCCTTCTCCTTCTCACCCTTGATCCGAGGCTCCACCAACTCTTAAACCTTGCAGCAGAATGTCTGAATCTTATCTGCGAACGTGCCTTTGGCTCCCAGCGCACTGGGGCCCTTTGAACTGTCCCTCCACCCCAGCCCTGATCTTTGTCAGAGTAATTACAGGTTTGCCTGATTGGTTGTCTCCTTTGGACTGCGAGGAGAGCCGCTAAGGACACAGCTCGTGGAACTGTGTACCTGCGGGGACTCCAGGCTTCGCAGTTCAGGCGTGGCTTCACCCATTTTGCAGATGAGACAATGGAGGCTGAGCTTGAGGAATTAGGGAGCTGGCCCAGATCTACTGCTTCCAAGGGGGCGTCTTCCGCTTCTGTTTCTTAGAGCGGTTGGCAGGTCCTCCATCCATATTTGTGGAATCAATCAGTGTCCTAAGACAAAGATTAAATTGTCAAACAGGGCCAGATAGTACTGGGGTGTGCATGGGGCAGGGGGGTGGAGGTGTGTGTGTCTTTTCCCAGCTGAGAGCAAAGCAGAAGCACGCCGCAGCCCAGAAGTCACACTGTAGACCTAGCTGGGGCTAGAATGCCAGTGTCAGCCACACCTCCTAACTCAGAACTCTCTGTTCATTAAGCTATAATTATTCACAGGGTCATAGGAGAGGCCCACATAGGGCCTTTCCCATGCTTCCCCTTGACCTGTTCTAGATGTCCTATTATGTTTCTCATTATCACCCAGACTCCATCTGAGGGGCTGTCACAGGGGTCACATTAGCCAAGCTGAAGGTACAGACAGCAATGAACCATTATGATCCTTGGCACTTGGATAATGCTCTTTGCCTTTCCAGACGCTTTCACAAGGATCTCCTCATTACCTCTCTGCCAGGGTTTCCCAGCTGGTTAGGAAAAGTTTAATTAGTTCTGTCTTAGGATGGAAACTAAGGCACACAGGTCAGGTGCTTGGCTCAAGGATTCAGATGGTCCCTTTGGCACTGCTGGAAAGAAGGAGAAGCGGGCCACCAGAAGTCCACTTCCTGTAGTGAGAGGTGGTTTGGCACAGTTGGGGTAAAGAGCTCGAGCTCTGGCGCCAAACTGCCCGAGTTGGCGACTTTCTGCTCATTACTCATCCTTGGTTTCCTCTTCTGTTAAGGGTGCCTCATCGTAAGAGTCCATCTTAAATGGTTTTGCGCCTGGTAGTGTGAGCACCCCGCTCATGTGAGCTGTTCTGGGCAGAGCGCGATCACGACCAGCTATATACCAGATTCTGGTATACAGCTATTCAGACATTTCCTGAGCACCTACTATGTGCTGATCCCTGGGGATACGGAGAGTGAGGCACAGGGTACTACTACTGCCAGAGGTCAAGGTCCCAGTGCAATGATTCTGTGTCCAGGGGGCTGTCTCTTGAACGGGACAGGGGTGTGCACAGAGATGCCCTGACCATCTCCCTGCTCATGCAGTCCAGAGCACCACCTCAAAGCTATGAGGCCCACATTCCGGGCCTTCCTCCCCACTCCTTCACCGAGAGACCCCTAGTAAGCCATGCAACCTCTTAGATCCTGGCTTCTCTCAACTCTTAAGTGGGGGGAGCAAGAATATTCCATAGGTGAAAACATATGTGATAAAAAATATGATATATGAAGATCTCAGTAGAGTTATTGTCACCGTTGTATTACCTTTGGCTTTAGAGGGCTTGGTGATTTGTGAGGACACTCTCCTGTTGCCCTTCTTAAGCCTGACATAAACACAGGGCCTGATTTTTTTTATTAATTCTGTGGCAGGCTCCTGCCACTCCAAAGTAGTCCACAGCGGAGCGGAAAATGTTGAGTAATCAGTGTGGGAGAAATTGGGGAGTTTGCAGCTAGGGAGACTCGAAACCTTCACCTCATCTTGGCATGACCCACGGCTACAGAAAGGAGTGGAAGCGAAAAGTGCTCTGGAAAGAAAATTCTGGCAAAGGACGGAGGGGAGAGCCCCCCCGCAGCATCTCTGGAATTGAACACAGGAAACCCCGCCCTGAGACCTCCCTTTCAGAAGTGGCCCAGAGAGGGAACCACAAGGAGGGCCCTAAAATTATGCTATTCGGAAATTCTGACTCATTTGCCAGTGGGGGCTGTTTGTGCAGCGTACAAAATGTCTCCCAAAAAAGTGAAATTTTGACTGCTCCTTCCCTACTCCCCCCTCTGCAGCCAGCATCTCCACCACCCTCCAGGGGGAAGCAGGGGCTGATTTAATGAGCCCGGGGAAATGATTCAGGTCTGTTACGCATTAGCAGTTGGGTAGCGATCTGGACAAGCCTTATTTCGCAAGCCTGCTTTTTAGTTGTTTGTGTGTTCAGTCCCCACAGGAAGCTTAGAACAAAAGCTGGAGCGGCTCTTCTGGGTAATCCAAACCCCTCGTTGTATGTATGGGTAAACTGAGTCAAGATGGCAGGAAGGAGGGCCCCTGCCCAGGGGTTTTCATTTTCCTGTCCCTAGCTTGACTTCCCCCTTCACGATGACTTAAATAAATGCTGTTGGCCACACAGCAACGAAAAGCTCACACCGGGGTGCTCGTTTCTGGGGTCCCTCGTCAGAGAAGCCCCAATGTGGGTGTGGAGGGCTGGTTCTCATCCTGGCTCTGCTCCCAGCTGCTTCTTTCTCTGTTCTTTCTAGCCAGTCCTCTGAGAGTAGTTTTGTCCTTTCCCACTCTGGTCCTATTTTTGTACCTGTAGGGAGAGGGGTCCACCAGCCTGGTTTGTTCTCAGGGTAAGTTTGTGTGCCCAGCAGCAGCAGCCACCCCATACCTGGGCAGGGGCGCCCCTGCTGGAGGGCAGTAAGTCATCTCGGGCTCTAAGCTTGGAAATGGAAGTAATTCAGGATATTCCTCTAGATACACTAATTGTACTGTGCTTTTATAAAATAAAAATCTAAAGTGATTGGAAGCAAGAACTCGATCCTGGGATGACCAGGTCCGGGTCCTGGTTAATGCTGCTGGTTAGCTGTGTAACTTTGGCTCACCTCTGAGTTTCTGAATCTGTGAAATGAGAGAATTGGAAAATATGATTTTTCAGTGACTCCTCCCAGCAGTTAAAAAAAAAAACACATGTGAATCTTGATGGCATTAGACAATAATGTTGTTTAGCATGATTGAACACTGCTGTTAGTACATCCCAAGGATTAAGTACTAATGGAAACAAAAATGTTAAGTACAATGGACAAACTGTATTCCTTTTTTTGTATATTTTTTATTGGAGTTCGATTTGCCAACATATGGTATAACACCCAGTGCTCATCCCGTCAAGTGTCCCCCTCAGTACCCGTCACCCAGCCACCCCATCCCCCGCCCACCTCCCCTTCCACGAGGACAAACTTTATTCCGTTGTTGTTGTTGTTGTTTTTTCAAACTTTATTCCTAAACAATAAAACCCTTCTGGAAGAGGCTTGCCATATTTCTCCCATCGATGGGCAACCCAATCTATTCTTTCTGCTTCTGCTGGGGATGCCATAAGCAGTTTTTAAAAATTAAACATTTGAAAAAAAATTAAACATTTGATTAGGAGACAATTGTAGATGATGCAGTTGTGGTAAATTATACGGAGAGACCCCTGTATATTTTACCCAGTTCCCTACCCCCACCCCCAATGTGATGTCTTATAAAACCATAGAGCATAATATCACGACCAGGATGTTGATGCTGCCACCATCATAATGCAGGTCTTCCCACCCTCCAAGGATCCCTCATGCTGCTCCTCTCCCCTGCTTTCATCCCCTCCTTAACCCCTGGCGACCATTAATCAGCTCCCATTTCTATAATTTTGCCATTTGATATTACATTTCTGTTACACAATAGTATATAAGTGGGATCATACAGTATGTAACTTTTGGGGACTGGCTACTTTCACTCAGCACAATTCACTGGCGATTCTTCCAGAGTGTTTCTGTATCAAAAGTTCCTACCCCTTCATTGCTGAGGAGTGTTCCATGGCTGGAGGGAGGACTGTTTGTCTAGCCATTTGCTCGTTGAAGGGTATCCGGGTTGTTTCCAGTTTGGGGGCTTATGGTGAGACAAGCAACCCTAAAGGTGAGCGTGTTAGCTAACTTAGCATGTTAGTGTTGGGGGTAGTAGCTGTATATAATGCCACACCACCGGATCTGTTCCTACTTGTTTATAGTGATGCACACACTCTAGGGATGTTTATGTGTCTGGCGGATACTCAGGACAGGGTTGTGCATCATAGGAATCCAACAAAAACAAACTACATGGTTCCCACCAGCAGGAACTTACAATCTCTGGAGGAAGCAACATTAAGACTCAAGCATCAAAATAATACTGAAATAACTAGACAACGCTGCATGTCATCAAATGCTAGGCTGTACGGTACAGAATTGAACCTTAGAGGAATCCAGAAATGGGAAGCGTGAAGGCCTAATTGTTTAGGGGTAGGCATTCTGGGTGGTAATGATATTTAACACTGATTAAGGGCTTACCAGTGCCAAGTACTGTACTAAGCCTTTACTTACATTAACTCATGTAATCCTAATTGACACCCTTCAGGGCAGCTACTATTATCCGATTTTACGAATGAAGGAACAGAGAAGGTAATGACTTGCCCATCATCACACAGCTATCATGGGACCGGGTACAAATTCAGGCATTCTGGCCTCAGGCCACGCTTAATCACTAGGCCTTCTGTCTCGTAGCAATAGGGGAGGACCATTTCCTGGTCATGATTCAATCTCCATCCATTTCTTTCTTTTCTTTTCTTTTTTTTTTTTTTCTCCATCCATTTCTTACACAGAGTTTGGTTGAAGCTGAAATGTGAATCTCTGGCCTCATCGGTGTGATGAGTTTCTTAGGGGCCAAGGTTATTGATGAAAAATTAATTGTACTTTGCAAAGAACTGCACCAGCTTTAGTAGCCGCCTGCATGTAATGTATGTGCCATGAGAGGGTGAGCAGCAGCCTGGAAGTCTGTCCTGGGGTAAGAGGAGGCAGTGGGGGGCAGTGTGGGTGTGTGTAAACAACAGGATCAAACCCTCGGGTTGTGTTGATTACCTGTGTATGCAGCAAGAAAAGCATCAAAGTTCTAAGCTTTATACCCTAAACCGCCCAGGTCTGGCTGAGTGCGTTTCAGATCATGAACGTGGCTTCGTGTCTTCTGAATTGCTGTATACCAGGAAGGCCACGTCCACGCTCAGCTCTCTCCGTGGCTGCTGACACAGGCTAAAAGTGTGGTTTCTCTCCAAATACAGCATCCCATGAACAGAAACTTCACCAAAGAAGACATAGACATGGCCAACCAGCATATGAGAAAATGCTCTGCATCGCTGGCCATCAGGGAAATACAAATCAACACCACAATGAGATACTACCTCACACCAGTGAGAATGTGGAATGGGGACAATTAACAAGACAGGAAACCACGAATGTTGGAGAGGATGCAGAGAAAGGGGAACCCTCTTGCAGTGTTGGTGGGAATGTGAACTGGTGCAGCCACTCTGGAAAACTGTGTGGAGGTTCCTCAAAGAGTCAAAAATAGACCTGCCCTATGACCCAGCAATTGCACTGCTGGGGATTTACCCCAAAGATACAGATGCAGTGAAATGACAGGATCCCTGCACCCCAATGTTGATAGCAGCAATGGCCACAATAGCCAAACTGTGGAAGGAGCCTTGGTGTCCATAGACAGATGAATGGATAAAGAAGCTGTGGTTTATGTACACAATGGAATATTCCTCAGCCATCAGAAAGGACAAATACCCACCATGTGCTTCAATGTGGATGGAACTGGAGGGCATTATGCTGAGTGAAGTAAGTCAATCGGAGAAGGACAAACATATGGTTTCACTCATACGGGGAATATAAGAAATAGTAAAAGGGATTATAAGGGAAAGGAGGGAAAGTAAGTGGGAAAAATTAGAGAGGGAGACAAACCATGAGAGACTCCTAACTCTGGGAAATGAATGAGGGGTGGTGGAAGGGTAGGTGGGCGGGGGGATGGGGTGACTGGGTGATGGGCACTGAGGTGGGCACTTGATGGGATGAGCACTGGGTGAAATGCTGTACGTTGGCAAATCGAACTCCAATAAAAAAAAAAAAATACAGCATCCCATGCCGCTCCCCCTTACAGCTTCATCCTTTTGGTTTAAACAACAGGATACCAGCAACCTGGCTTATTTGTTCTGTTTTGAAGTCTACATGCAGCCTTGAGAATATGGGTGTTGCCAGCCCTGGGGTGGGTGGGCAGGGTGAAAACCTCATTGGGTGAGAATCTCCTGGCTCTGCATCCCCCAGCTGACTGGGCCTGGAGGGCCACCTCTCCCTCTGCCCCCCATCTCTCCACATCGAGAGAGTGGGGCCAGTTTGGCCTTGTCTTCCCTATAGGAGCTGTCATGAGGATAAGGATGAAGAGAATGTGCTACAAACTCGCTCTGTGCAAATATGTGCTACCGTGGGAAATCTGATCTTGCAGTTACTATGCTTTGCAAACACAACTTCGGGCTAGAGGCCAACTCAGGAAGAGGCTGTGAGTAAGGAAGACTTCTCCACTGAGGAGGCAGAGGGATCTTTTATTCTTTTGCTCCCTGCAGACACGTTTTTGAAATCTGCTGAAGTGCTCTCTGCTTGCTTTCGGCAGGCTTGGCTGTTCTGGATCTCTGATAATGGGGAAGGGCTGTGTGACAGTCAACGTGCCCAGGAAGCCGGGAGGCCTCTGAGCCCCATCTGGCGGGCAGCGGAACTAGGGCAGGGCATTTGTGCCACCACCACCCCCACACACACACCCCAGCAGCACATGGGCATGCGGGGCTCTGCTCTTTGGGGAAGCCCACACTCAGGGCCCTGTGCTCCAGTGGCAGGGGCTTGTATCTAACAGGTCTGTGGTCTGTGTGACACCTGCTGCTCTTGAGGACAGTTTGACAGCCCAAGACGATTCCCCAGCAGAGGATCTTTCCCTGCAGGAGCCTCATCCACAAAGTCTTAGAATCTTGCTGCAAATGGATGAACCCAAACACACGGATCGAGTGGTCTCCAGATGGACTCTGCTGCAAGTCGAGGCAGGAGCTGCCCCTGGCCCAGGATTTTATTTTATTTATTTTCTTATTATTTAAAGGATTTTATTTATTTATTCACGAGAGACTCAGAGAGAAGCAGAGACACTGGCAGAGGGAGAAGCAGGCTCCCTGTGGGGAGCCCAATGCGGGACTTGATCCCAGGACCCCAGGATCATGACTTAAGCCAAAGGCAGACACTCAACTGCTGAGCCACACAGGTGACCCCCTGGCCCTGGATTTCATCTTATTTTTTTTTTAAGATTTTATTTATTTATGCATGAGAGACACACAGATAGAGAGAGAGAGAGAGAGAGGCAGAGACCCAGGCAGAGGGAGAAGCAGGTTCCATGCAGGGAGCCCAATGCAGGACTCGATTCTGGGTCTCTAGGATCAGGCTCTGGGCTGAAGGCGGTGCTAAACCACTGAGCCACCCGGGCTGCCCCCAGCCCTGGATTTTAAAGAACTTTCATCCTCGATTTCTTCCTTAATATTGTAGAGTCGGGATACAGAGAAGGACGGCAAGTGCCACTCATCGTGCCTCCTGGCTAATTAATAAGCCCTACTCAGCAGAGAGAAGCAGCCCTTCTCAGGCAGGAGAGAAGGCCACACACACATCTCAGTGTCCTTGGGTGTTTGAAAGATCCTTGCGGGCCGCGGGAGTCAAGGCTGTTCACCATCCCCACCGAAATGTTTGCTTGTTTGTGTCGCTGCTGAACCTGAGCAAAGGGACTGGACCCTGTGTGCTTGGCTTACGAACTCTGGGTTCGCATGTGGACACAGAGATGACAGCCGGAAGCCACCTTCCACATCCACTGGCCTGGCTCCTTTGTGCTCCAGAGGCCCTGACAGGTTCACGGAACACCCTGATCACCTCGGCCCACAACCGTGCTCACCGCAGTTGCCAGATCATCCAGGTGACACTCACTTGGGTCCTTTCTGGCCTCTGCACCTGTCTCCCTTCAGTCCCATGGCCCATCCTTCCCAACTGTACACATTCTGTTTCTTCTGTTGTTCCTTTGATCGCTTTTCCTCCCCAAATCTATAGCCCGACCTATAGAGGCAACAATCTGAGTATAATGTGCCCCTGTATTTTAGCTACAACCTAGTGATTTCAATTCCCCTTGGAATGTCCAAAAGCAATATGTGACTCGCCTTTCAATCCCTGCTCCCTTCTCACCAGCCTCCAAGCCAGGAACCTGGGGATCAGCCCAAGCTTTCCTTCCCAGCCCACTCCTCACCTCCTGACAGTCCTAAGGGAACCTCTCACACTGGTGCCCTCTGCTCACCCCAGTTCCTGCCTGGTCCCCCTCTGCCACTCTGCTGCCTCCCCTCCGTCCTCAACATGCCTGCCAGGGGCAGCTTTGCAGAGCTCTGCAGCTTACACTCTTCCTGTGACCTTCTCTCTGTGGGGAGGAGATCCCAAGGCCTTCAGCTACGTGCACATGTCATTATCTCCCTGGAGCACGTCTGGGCTTCTGAGCCTTCGCCCTGGACTGCCCTTCCCTTTCATTTTTAAACTTTTTTTTTTTTTTTTTTTAGATTTTATTTGACACACAGAGAGAAAGAGCACAAGCAGGGAGAGTGGCAGGGAGAGGGAGAGGAAGAGGCAGGCTCCCAGCTGAGCAGGGAGCTGAAGGTGGGCCTCCATCCCAGGACCCTGGGATCATGACCTGAGCCAAAGGCAGACAGTTAACTGACTGAGCCACCCAGGTGCCCTCATCCTTCCCTTTCAAACAGCAGCTCTTCACCCTTCTTTCGACACTCAGTCTGCTCTACCGAGCTTTCTCTGGTACCTGAGGCGCTGACTCGCTGTACTTGGGGCCCCCACTGGCCCTAGGACTGTGACATTCTTGCATCTGTCCCACCATATGACTGAGGCCCTTGGGAGCAGGAGTGTCTCACTGCGCTCTGTGTCCCCCTTAGCACATCCCCTGCTGGGATGTGTCTTCACATCCTGCGGGATCTGTGGGCGGTGTTAGGAGTTTTGTGCAATTTGGGGTTTCTGCGATACCGCCCTGGATTGCTCACCGTTGTATGTGTTCTTCTCTTGAGAATTATGCATGGAGCACGTACTAAGAGCCAGATATAGTGGTAAGGACCAGGGGCAAAATAATGAATTCTGTTTGCCTAGAAGCTCGTTGGGTGGGGGTGGGGCGGAAAAAAATAAAACTGTGATCCATACAAAACCTCTGAAGGGCTTGGCCCCCAACAGCAGGGAAATAGTGCTGGGCTGTAGGATATAATCTCCGATGCCTCTAAGTGTGCGTCCTGGATTGCACAATACAACACCATCCAAATGTCGTATGGACGTCCATACTGTTTATCTCCCATAATGATGGAAAAATGTATTCCTTTAAAGTTTGTTTGTTCGTTTATTTAGGGGCGAGAGAGAGTGCACACAGGGAGGAGGAACAGAGGGAGAGAGAGAATCCCAAGTTGACTCCCTGCCGTATGCAGAGCCAGACGCAGGGCCTGGTCCCGAGACTGTGAGATCATGACCTGAGCCAAAACCAAGAAGCGGACACTTAACCGACTGTGCCACTGGGCGCCCCTGAAGTTAACTTTTTAACACAACCCCTTTAATGAAGCCACGTGTGTATACTTTGTGTAGGCAATCTGATCTGTGCTATGTTTCCCTGACTTCTTAGCCAGAGCTCGTGGAATACAATGTCCCTTTTCTTGGTGACTTGGAATTCTTATACAGGGCTCTTAAGCTCAAGGCATAGGGACACGTGAGGGCTGTTTGCCCTGCTTACATCAAATGCTCCCAGAATGCTGCTTAAAAAAAAAAAAATTCCCAGAGTGTCGGCTGCTTCATTTGTAGAATCTCCTGTTCACCTGGGAGTCACTGCTTCTTCCTGCCCTTCGCGTTAGCCTTTCAGGTTTACTGCTTCTCCTGTGCTGCGACTTAGAAAAGTCAGCAAGTTAGCCCTTCCCTAAAACAACAGCACGCCTTGGAGGACTGGAGGACTCTTCCTGGAATCGGGCAAGCTGATGACTTCCCAGACACTGTGTGCAAGGACAAGGACAGCAGATGTTGGCACCTGCTGCCCTGGGTTCCTAAATAGACTAGTGCCCCCTACCTGCCTTGCGGGGAAAGGCAGACACTCAGGAAGTGAGTTTCACAGAAGACCATGATTTTCAAAGAAGTGCCTTACTTTTGAACAGGAGCAAAAATCCCTTCCAGTCAAAGGATCTTATTGGCCCTGTCCCTAGCCAGCAGGATGTGTGAGCTATCACAGGGCTGCAGCTGCCTGGGAGTCTCTCATCCGCCACCATACCCCCGTCCCTATGTGCTGTGCAGACAGGTCCCCGCAGAAAAGACAATGCCAGGTCACACTGCATACCTGCAAGGGGGAGAGGGCCTAAAATACATCTTCTCCTAAAGGGTTTTCATACACAATTCTCTTGCCCCCCCCCCAATTTTTGCAAAGCGCTTCCCTTTCCCTTTTTTCTTTTCCAGAGTAGAATTGGTTTATAATATAGTCTTTTGTTAAAACCCTGAAGCTCCAGCCGACAGAAATTTGGTAGCAATTAATTATATCTCAGTAGGCTACACTTTCAAATAGTATGAGGCTTAGAATTAATAAAAAGGGACTTTTCTGGCCATAAAAGAAAAACAATTATTTAAAATCCTGCAATTTCTCCCTGTCAGGGAAAACAAAGTTAATGTCTCCTCCCATTTCCAACCCGGCCCCGCTTCTCTGTCAAAGGGGCTGAATTTCCCCTCCTTGGCTGGATGGATTATTGCAGGAGGCTAAGCAACGGGGCCCCACAATAGCAAGATTTAATTGAGGGCATGAAATTATGCAGACTCAAAGGCTGAAGTACAAAGTGAAATTCTGACTCATCCTAAAGGATATTTATGGCCTTGGCAATACATCTTAGCAATCATTCAAAAGAAAACAATGAAAAATTTCCAAATGTTCCTCTGGCTGCAAACTTGGGTGATCATTAGAGAGAGATATAACCTTCTACTAACAGATAAATCTTCACAACAGGTTTGACACACAACAGCACTGGCTGCTTGCTTTTTTACATTCTGGGCTCTAGGCACCTTCTCAGAAGCCGGGATATAGTAACAGTTTCAGCTATGGAACCTATCTGCTGGTAAAACAAAAATAAAAAGCACATAATGCAAAACATGAAAAGTATCATTGAACAGAGAGCTGAGGAAAATTCAACATTTTATCACTTATTATTTTTATTTAAGATTTTATTTATTTGAGAGAGAGAGAAGGAGCACAAGCAGGGGGAGGGGCAAAGGAAGAGGGAGAAGCAGGGAGCCTGAAGCAGGACTCGATCCCAGGACCCTGGGATCATGACCTGAGCTGAAGGCAGATGCTTAACCCAATGAGCCACCCAGGTGCTGCTATTTTATCACTTTTAATCAAGTCTTAACATGGTTCCTGGTTACCACTTAATTCTAAATGTTACCGCGTCGGAGGTTATGATTGGGGTTCTCTTCCTCTGAATCAGATGAGGTTCGCAACAGAGCAAGATCCAGTGCATGCCTGACTTTAAGTGCCTACAGCCAAGTTCGTCCTTAATGTGGAAAAAACACATGGGAACAAGGGACCACAGAGCTCGTGAAGTGAAAAGCTACGTTGATATTTTTCTCATTGGAGTTTTGGATTGAAAGTGCTGCCATTTATTTCACAGAGCCTAAAAATCACATCTGTATCCAATACACACACAGCAGGATAATTCGGGAATATTTGATTTTCTGTGGGACTGGCTGGTGATGCTATGATTCAGCAGTTAAAAAAAAAAAAAAAAAAAAGCTTAGAAGGCAACAAAACACACGGAGGAACCCAAAGTGCTCCAGTCTGCCAAAAAGATGTTACAAATAAATACTGGAGAGAGAACATAATTTGGAGGCCGCTAGGGTTAATGAAAAGTTGAAATGAGGTCATGTGCAAGAACAAAATGGTAGGCTACACACGCAAGATGATATTCTTTGGGGGATGATTGTTTAGGAGAGGAATGGAATACAAATAGAATCCTTTCAAGTCTGCAGCCCTTATATAAAGACATCTTGGAGTCAACATAACCTTGGAATAGACATAAGCTAGACCTCACGAACAATTTTCACAGACTCAGGAAGAGGAAGACAGGAGGGGTGGAAAATCTCGAGGAGAAGGAGCTCAAGTCTGAGTGATGTCAGAACTAGAACCCAGGCCACACACCTCGAACATTCCAGATCCCGGGGCGGAATCAGGTGCTGGTGTGGCACCCAGGCTTCTCATAAAGGCTTCTTTGGCGAATCCGTTTCCACCTGCATCTCCCGAGGTTTGCTCCAGACCAAACTAACCCAATTTACAGCACAGCAGCTCTTCCCATTTCACCCAGGCAGGGAGAGCGGGACCAGTGGAAGTGGACGCTAATGAGGCCTGCCTTCTTGGCTCTAGGCTGAGCCCTCGTGAGGTGGGAAAGAGATTAGCAAAACTGAAGCCACTCCCATGGCCAGAGCAGTATTTATAAACCCAGCTGTCTTGTCAGATAGAGGTAGTTAAGAATCCCAAAGGCATTTCTATCTTGGCATTAGGGGTTGGCAAAAATGCTCTGAGGTCGGGGCATTGCCTTGGTTTCTCAAACATTACACTATTTTTAGGATGGCTGGGGAATCAAGCTAATTCCATGATTGTAGTGATGCTCTAAAATTACTGGAGAATAGTGAAGTGCACCACTGAGAAAGGGCTCGGGTTCCAGCTCACATCTGTGGAACTCTGGGTCTCAAATGCTATTTTAGCTCAGGAATGTTTGGTGGCTCAACCCCCTGTGCAGTCCAAGCAGGCACTTTTCTCTAAAAATGACACTTATAGAATGTGCTGCCTGGCTTGGACCTACCATGTCCCCATCACACGTGCTAGGCACAGAAACACACCCTCTTTGCAGGGATAGAGCAGGGACTTCAAGACTGAAGTCAGGGTATGGGAAAAAAATGATACTGAGCATCCGAATAATGTATCGTCTTAGGCTCAACAATCCTGACTCTTCATTGAGGGCTGATATAAAGAAAGTAGCTCAGATTTGTAAGGTTTTTAACCATAGGTTCAATGGTGAACTTGCTGTTAGAGGGGTGGGCAGAAAGGAGAAATTCTGCCAAATATAGTAAAACCTTATCTATAAATAAGCACAGGGAGAAAACATTTTTAGGATGCTTGAGTCAGCATGTGTACACACGGCGTGATGATTTGGTTTGCGGTCTAATTACACTTTGTGACCCAAATCCCAGGATTCAAAGAAGTTTCTGTGTACTTCCCACCCCCACCTCTCACTCATGTCTACATGAGAGAGATCATAAACTGATAAAGGTTCCTGACTTATGTGTTCAAAACAACCAAGTGCATTGGAGTCTAAGTGCGGATTTCTGACAACTGTTACTTAACAAGTATATTTTTGTCATGCCTTCATTATAGAATTTTTTCTTTTAATTCCGGTATACTTAACATGTAGTGTCAGATGTTTCAAGTGTACAACATAGTGATTCAGTCACTGTAGAATTTCTAAAGAGAAACCTCAAAACTAAAATGCCAAATCATACATAAGAGTTTGATGCTTTGGAAGAAATATTTTGAATACCAATGTTTTCACTTCTTTATTTAGAGTGTGCCATGATCAGGGGGACGGGCAGATAGAGGAGGAGAGAGGGAATCTCAGGCCGACTCCAAGTGGAGCCCAACTCGGGGCTCAGTCTCATGACCCTGAGATCATGACCTGAGCAGAAATCAAGAGACACTCAATGGACTGAGCCACCCACATGCTCTAAACCAGTGATGTTTGGTGCCAATACTCCAAGAGAGGTTTTAAGTCAAAAACAGAAAGGACTATATTTCACATACGTAATATTTCTTTTTTTAAAGATTTTCTTTATTCATGAGAGACACACAGAGAGAGGCAGAGACAGAGGCAGAGGGAGAAGCAGGATCCATGCAGCGAACCTGATGTGGGACTCGATCCCGGAACCCTGGGATCACGCCCTGAGCCGAAGGCAGATGCTCAACCACTGAGTCCCCAGACATCCCCCACATATGCAATGTTTTATATTTTTGGTTACTTTACTAAAAGCTTAAAATTGAGACCCACTGTTTCAATTTCCTTGGGCTAGCTACCTGATTTGTCTTCCTGCCCTTGATCATGCTATCAAAGCCGCCCCACTGCGCATCCTGAAAGAACAGCAACGTGCTTTCCCATATCCTGAGGTGTCATCTATGTTCTTACACTCTACTGCGTGCAGCAACTCTACTTACTGTAGAGTTCGAAAAAACAGGCTCTGTATTCTCTCTGGTCAGGGTTACTCGTAATCTTTAACCACAGCTCTGTTCTCAGTTTAATAAAATGTCTGACAACCAAGAAAGGCGACTCTGCTTCCAAGCCACGGTTACTCACTGTCGCACGTCTCCGCCTCTTCGGAATCTAAGTCTTGCGAGCTCGTCTCTCCATCCCAGTGAACAGAAAAACAGAGGAGTTTAGAGGAGGCAATGAACAGTTTTAGATTTTTCAGGAACAAATTATCAGCATTTATTAAAAGCAAACAAACAAGCAAACCCAAACTTACCGAGGAAAAGTTGGGCGGTTTGGGAAATCATATATTTTCTACGGTAAGTACACCAGATGCTGCTCTTCTGCAACAACGCCTGGACTTCAGCACCCCCATTTCCTATAGTATTTGTGCTCACGGTGCGTGTTGCTCGGATTTACCTTGAATCCATGAATCTGGTGGGGCAGGGGGTGAGGGAGGGAGGGAGAAAAAAAAAAGATTCTTTAAGAAGCCGATCAATGGGGAATCCCTGGGTGGCTCAGCGGTTTGGACCCTTTGGTCCGGGTGCGATCCTGGAGACCTGGGATCGAGTCCCGTGTTGGGCTCCCCGCACGGAGCCTGCTTCTCCCTCTACCTGTGTCTCTGCCTCTCTCTCTCTATCATGAATGAATTAAAAAAAAAAAAAATCTTAAAAAAAAAAAAGAAGCCGATCAATATAGGGTCCTCCATCAGAAAACCATCCCACAACCACAGCATCAACAGGATGCTATGATACAAGAGAGATACAAGAAATGTATTATACAGGAGAGGACACAATACATGTGTCGCCGAGGAGCACTTCCGAGTCTTGAGTTTATTCTCAATTTACTAAGGTTGGAGTCTTGTGCTGAACGGTGACTTGCTAACAGAACCCCCGGGGGGGCCGCTTTTCTGATTTTAAGCCGGAGAAGCTCCAAAAACAGAAGCAGGTCACCTGCAGCCACAATTTTTAAGACACTCTTCAAAATCCCTAAAGATTTTAATTATTCACGATAAGACACACACAGCGAGAGAGAGAGAGAGAGAGAGAGAGAGAGAGAGAGGGAGAGGGAGCAAGAAGCAGGCTCCCTGCAAGGGAGGCCGACGCAGGACTCGATCCCAGGACCCCGGGGTCACGCCCTGGGCCCGAGGCAGATGCTCAGCCGCTGAGCCACCCGGGTGCCCCCCCCCCCCCACACACACACTTTGTAAAACGAACTTGTAGCAGTGCTTAGTGTCCAACAGAAAGCGCTCCGTCTGTTGAACAATATCTTGCCTGCAGAGCTTCTCTTACTGTTGGTCGATAGATAACGACACTGCGCACAGTCATCATCACCGTGGCAACAGCACCCGGTAGCTATCGGAGGAACATTGCACATAGAGCCGCTGGCCTTGGGGCGGCCATGCCTCAGCTTCCTCCGGAGGATGCTCTTTCTGCGAGTCTGGTGTGCCCCCGGGTACCAGCCACCCAGCGCCGCGCCAGGACTGCAGACCGTGCGCCGCCCGCCTCCCGCGACCCGCCGCGACCCGCATCCCGAGCCCCGCTCCAGGCCCCGCGGGGCCACCCGGGTCGCAGGCCGAGGCTGCGGAGGGCCGCCCCGCCCCCACCCCTCCGGAGGCGGGACCGCGCGCCCGCTTACCGCGTTGCCACGGCAACGGAACCGGAACCGGAACCGGAACCTTCGCCTGGAGGTGCCTCCTTCCCGGCGACCCTCGGAGCCCGTCCGGCCTCGGGAGACAGGCAGCCACCCCGGAGTCTCCCGGCAGGCCCGTCCGCGCCCCGGAGGGAAGTCGCCTTCCGTCGCGTTCCGCCTCTGCGTGCCCGGCGTGACCCTGACGGACACCCGCTGTGTCCAATCAGCTGACAACGCGATGGCCGGCGGCCAATAGTGCGGCCGCAGGATGCGGCTCGGGTTTAAGGGCCGCCCCCAGCTTGTCGGGAGGCCGGATGAGCCGCCTGATTGGTGGGCTCCAGGAAGTGCGGGCTAGCGTTGTCCAATCACGGGGAGGAGCTCGGAGGCGGCCCAATGGGGTGCTCCGGGGGGCGGGCCCCGGGAAGGCTCCCCGGGGTGCGCGGGGGCGAGCCGAGGTCTCGGCGGCGGAGCGCGGCGGCGATGAGCGGGTCCCTGAGCCGGGCGGCGGCGGCGCTGCTCCGCTGGGGGCGCGGCGCGGGCGGCGGCCTGCGGGCCCCGGGCGTGCGGGCGGCGGGCTCGGGCGGCGACGGCGGGGGCCGCTCGGCGGCGCAGCTGGACACGCTGGTGAAGAAGGACAAGGTGGTGGTCTTCCTCAAGGGGACCCCGGAGCAGCCCCAGTGCGGCTTCAGCAACGCCGTGGTGCAGATCCTGCGGCTGCACGGCGTCCGCGACTACGCGGCCTACAACGTGCTGGACGACCCCCAGCTCCGGCAAGGTCAGGGCCCGCCGGGGGCGCGGCGCGGGGTCGGGGTCGGGGTCGGCGGGGGCACGGCCCACCCCGCACACCTGCCGGCCTGGGCGTTCGGAGGCCCCAGCGCTTCACCGGCCCCCAGGCTGCACCGAGAGATGGCTGAGACCGCCCAGGCCCGGTCCGGGGAGAGTGTGCCCCGCGGGGGGGGGGGGGGGGCACAGCCACCAGGAGGTCCAGGCGCCTTGGGGGGACGCGCTGAGGATGCTGGCCGGCCTCGTGGATACCGGGCTGGTGCTGTCGGTGGTAGCGAGGGAAGGCCGGAGTCGCTCTTGCTCTAGGCCTGCGGGGTCACTGACTCACCTGGTGCCTGAGGCTTGGGGTTGTTGCTGCAAGGAGGGGGTGGACCCAGCTCTGGGGCTGGTCTTAGTTGCGATCGCTTGCTGTGGGAGACAGAGGCAGGAGCTCTGGTGTTTTAAATTTTGCAGGCAGGGCGGGGTTTTGGGGGGGTTAGGGTTGGGAGAGGCTCGTGGGGAGCAGCAGCATGGGGAAACGACCCCTAGGTCCCAGCTAACTCAGGCTTGGAGCTGGAGGCATGAAGAGCCAGACAGGGTGTGGGAGCAGATGCAGCAGGTCTCACGGCTTTTCGCTGGCTCAGGGGAAGGAGGGGAGGCCCTGACAGATAATGAGTACCTCTTCTGCTGCTGAGCAGCATGCCAGGAACCCTACGTGCATTCTGCTCTTTATCCCAGTGGGGGAGGAGAAAAAGAGGGCAGAGGAGTCGGTGGATCTGCCCCTTGGTTGGCTGGAGTCCTTGATCAGAGCTGGTGGAGAAATGAGGCGGCTGTGCCTGCACCTCCTGGAGGGTGGCTTCGTATCCTGCATGCCAGTTAGAAACCTCCAGGGACAGAGGCCTGGCATCTCCCTGAGCCTGCTGCTATTCTTTAGTTACAGTGTTCTAAAAACAGTTTTAAGGCACCAGGTTCCCTGTTATTATCCTACAATAGAGTTCTGCATTTCGTTATTATGTACTTAGGACCGCTATTCCGAAGTTGAAATGATTGACCAAGGTCCTTCCTCCTTGATGGGACAGGCTGATGTGGTGGAAAGGCTTTGAGCTGGAATCCCACTGCAGTCAGTCAGCTGTGCAACCCTAAGTCGCACGATTGCATTTTCCCCTCTTGGCGATAGGAAGATACCGAAACCAAACTTGACAACGACTTTAGGAGGTAAAAAAGAGAGAGTAGAACATTTTAGAAAGTGCCCACCATTTTATCTGGCACACAGAATGGTAGTTGTTTTATCATTTGGACTTTAAGGTCTTCAGAGTATTTTTTTTTTTTTTCTCCCAGATTAATCCTTGGGAAAGTCTTGGTTTTCGTGGGTGGAAACTAGGAGGAGTGAAGGCAGATTAACATTACCAGCTCTGTGTGATAACTGCCCTGTATTAGGCTCCGGATCCTTGTTTTCCTGCTAGAACACCACCCTTTGCTAGGCCCTGGGGTGTTTTTTAAGGAGGGTGCTGCAGCCTTCGCCCAGCAGTGGCTGCTCTGCTTCAGAGATAAGATAGGAGAAGCTACTCTGCACTCTTTCAACCGGGTCCTCGCGACAGGTTCCCTGCAAATGGCTAGTATGGCTGTTAATAAACAAGTCGTGTCATTGATAGCTTGCTTAGTGCACGGTTTTGGGGATCTTTGGTTTGTGGTTTCTGTTCTGCTTATTTTTATTTTATTTTTTTAGTATTTATTTATTTTAGAGAGTGTGAGCACAAGGGGGAGGAGTGGAGGGAGAGAAATTAGGACTTGAACATATCTTTTGGGGGGACACAGCTCAACTCACAACACCAATCTTTTTTCTTTTTAACCATTTATTTATTTTAGAGCGCGGGGCAGCACGCACACAGGAGAGGGTGCAGAGGGAGAGGGAGAGAGAATCGCAAGCAGACTCCCTGCTGATTGGGAAGCCCCACACAGGGCTCCATCCCATGACCCTGAGATTGTGACCTGAGCCGAAATCAAGAGTTGGACGCTCAACTGACTAAGCCACCCAGGTGTCCCATGTTCCCCCACTTAATATAACTGGAGATGAGGTATACTGGAATATAAGAATAAAGTCGGAGCAGAAATAAGAAGATTTACGCATAGCACTTAGGTTCCTGTCTTATATTTCATGCATCTGCCTTACAGCCTCACGTTCAGGTGTTCAAACAACTGCAGTAGGAGTTTAGCTCTTAAATTTCTTGAGCGTTGAGTTTCATCATTTTCATGCCCAGTTTGTTTCATACCAGATTGTTATCTTGGTAAAATAAATGGGTTGCATATCTACTGAACATAAAAAGTACACTTCTTTTGTTGCTTAGAAAAGTAAACATGCGTGCAAGTCTTAAACTTCACACTGGGGCAGGGTAGTGTGAGCACATTCCCACAGTGGGGATGAGTTTAGCCAGGGTGAGACTTTATAAAACGTGAAGATTCTTCATCTCTTTGCTTTCTGCACTTTTGAGTTTTACCAAGAGAAGCTGACAGGCAGCCTGATGCTTTTGCTAGCCAACGGTACATCCCTGCACCTTTCCCAGACCCAAGGTCACTGCTTGTAACTGGAGAGGGGCTCCTGCAAAATTGCCTTTCCTTTGCCTTGTGCCAGAGCTTTACAAAGGGCCCAAAGCCTGAAGAACACAGACAGTCGCTGTCTTCCTCTTCTGGGCGCCAGGTCCCGGAATTTTGGTCCAGAGAGGTCTCAGCCTGTGACCCAGAGAACAAAGAGGACTATGAGGTCTTCCTCAGGTCTTTTATTTCTCCTGTTTATCTGGAATACACACGGAAGGTAGTCCCTCTGGGTCCCAGTAGAAAGATTTCAGCATTTCCTAATCCTTGTCTTCACAAAGAATATCTTTCATTTTCTGTTGTAAGCGTATCACACTCATTAAAGAAACTTGGAAACGCTGAAAGTAATAAAGAAAGGAAATTACCTGTAATTCCATATACACCATTGTCAACATTTGGATCTAGTTTCTAATCTTTTTCTTTTTTTTTTTAACCGCCTTTCAGATCATACATATCTGTGCATAGTATTTTGCCCTCCTCAGAGCAGGCAATATGTCTTATGCAACTGCCTAAGTACCCTGTATGTTGCTTATGTAGAGCGAGCTTTCGGTGATTTTTTTTTTTTTTTAAGATTTTATTTATTTTGATAGCATGTGTGCATGAGTAGCGGGAGGTGGTGAGGGAGAGCGGGAGAATCTCAAGCAGACTCTGTGCTGAGTTTGGAGCTCAACTCGGAGCTCGATTTTGCAACCCTGAGATCCTGACCTGAGCTGAAACCCAGGAGCCAGACGCTTACCCCACTGAGCCACCCAGGTGCCCCTCACTGATTGTTTTAATGGGTAAATAAACACTACTTATATTTGTTATATTGTAAACTCTGTTCCATGCTATTGAAAACATAAACACTCTTAAATTTTTGCCTGCACAGATCACCATTGTATTCCTTGAATGAGATGCTGTGTCTGTTGAATGAATCGCCATTATCCTATTGTTGAATGTTTATTAAGCATTTGAAAATATGCTCCGCCTTTTCAGTATCAGGGAGTTTAAGGCAACAGTAACAAATTTGTGACACTTGAAAAAGTTAAATGGTGTGTCTGGGCTTGTTTGGTGTTCCTGTTATATGCTGCAGATGAGAGTATACATTGGTACTAACACTGTGGAGGAGTAACTTTCAGTACCGGGTCAAGTTGAAGGTGAGCATAGCTGAAGACCCAGCTGCTTCACGCCTGGGTATACGGTATGGAGTGGGAGTTGGCAGGCCTCCTTCGTAGAGGGCCAGAGAGTAGACACTTCAATCTGTGTGGACCCCTGCGTCTCCCTTGCACACACTCCACTCTGCTATTGTGGCATGAAAATGGTCAGGGATGGTAGGTAAATGGATGGGTGTGGCTTGAGTCCCACTAAAATGTTATTTCCAAAAACAGGAAGTGGGCCACAGTTGGCCCAAAGACCATAGTTGCCATCCTTTTATCCAGAGAGGAAGACCCCCGCATTTGAGTTACAAGACAGATGGAAGGATATTCATCAAAGCACTGCTTTTGTAATACTGAAAAATTGGCAAGAGAAGATCTAGGTCTATTGGCCCAGATAAACAAACTGTAGTGTAGTCAGGTCCTAGAAAACTAAATTGTAGTTGAATTAGAGCTAGATGTATTCCATATGACTCTATCTCAAAAGAATACAATGTTTACTCATGAAGTAAGTTGCAAAAAATGTAATTATGGCACAATGCCATTGGTGTCCACAGATGTTAGAGGTGGCGAAACAGTCCCATGTATGGCGGATACACATGTAGTGCAAGTATAGTTCATGGCCACAAGCCAAAGGGCACCTCTGCCGATCTAGAACCTGGCCTTCGGACTCCCAGAAACCTGGATGGAAATCCAGGCTCCACCATCTACCAGCACTGTGACCTTGGTTAAATAACACCCCTGAGCCTTGGTTTCTTCATCTTTAAAACAGAGATAATTATGCACGTGTTGCAGGATTTGTGCAAAGTGAGGCTATGTGTGTAAAACCCTTAAAGGGTATGAAATGCAGTGTTTTCAGCAAATGAGTGTTTTTATGCTGCTCAGCAGGATTGATAGCTTTCTTGTGTTTTTCCCAGTTGTGTGTATTTCTCAGAGAAGGCTGGCTGAAGGGCGGCATAGGGGACATCACCGTGGAGAGAATATCCACCTTGTATCTGGAACTGTGGGAGTTGAATCCTGTCGCCAGTTACATCTCATTTTATCCTGATAATAAATCCTTGAGGCGTAGAGTTATTCCCACTTCGCAGGGAGGGAAACTGAGGCTAAGTAAGATGAGCAGATTGACCTGAGGCTGCATTCCCAACCTGGCAAGCCACATTCGGCTCACATTAAGCCAGTGAGTGCTCTGTTCCCTCTGTCACTGGCCTGTTGAGGGTCTGCCTCACTCTTGCTCTCAGCCCAGATGATCTCATGTGGTGCTGGTGTCATTCTCTCAGGTAGGAAGATGCGCTGACATCATTCTCAGGAAGGCAGGAGGCCAGGTGACTTGCCCAAGGCAGAATTAATCTGCATCAGACTCCGAAGCTCCTTTGGTGAAAATCTACCAGGAAGAAAGAAAACTCTGGTGCTCTTAAAATTTGTTCTCCAAACCAGGAACAAAGTCTGATGTTCTGGAATGTGATGAATTTTGAAAAGTCCCTTCTGAAAGTTCTAGAAGGGAACTTTCTAGTAACTTTTTTTCCCCCCACTCTGGTTTGATGCTTTGGAATATTAATTTTTTTCTGGTGGGGCAGTAGGTATATGTAGCACTGATTTTGCAAGATCACTTCCTTCCTAACTCCCAACCCCTAGTGTCACTCTGTTGGCAGTCAGTGGTTTTTTTTTGTTTGTTTTTTTTTTTTTTTTGGTCCCAAATTAAATCTTTTTGTCTATCATCTGTGAAATATAATTCCCATTAACATCCATTCTTGGATATGATTTCCTAATTTTCAAGAGTTTCTCTTTGATTCTGACTTGTTTGGAGTGAAATTTCTAAGAGCTGTCACTGTATATTGCAGTTTTTGAAGATTAAAAAGTAAGAGACGTTAGCCTTATTTAGACAATTGTGAATTGATGGGATTCAATTTCAACTTATGTCTTTTATTATTGGAAGTTAACTTGCTTCATGCTGTAGGAATCAGTTGGGTATCTGTTTAAATATTTAAACCTGTAATCAGACTTTTTTTTTTAAGATTTTATTTATTTATTCATGAGAGACACAGAGAGAGAGAGGCACAGGCAGAGGGAGAAGCAGGCTCCATGTAGAGAGCCTGATGTGGGACTCGATCCCAGGACTCTAGAATCACGTCCTGGGCCGAAGGCAGACATTAAACAGCTGAGCCACCCAGGGATCCCCTCTAATCAGACTTTTAAAAAAATGGAAAGCAGTATTTTTTTAAGGCCTTGATATCAGCTGCCTGTAACACTTATTACCCTAAAACCAAAGAAGCCGGTACATTTAATTTTGATACACTGCCAGCCAGTAGGCACCTTAGCCACTGTCACAATGTTATCCTGCACTCAAAGGCGGGGTTCTTCTGAGTTCTTGCAATATAAGTTATTAGGCAAGGTAGCATAGCCCTGGGGTTTGGAAGGAGTTCATCTCCCTCACATGTGACTGTGTGTGTCACATGTTCCAGGATGGTTGGAAAGCCCACTTGTTTAGTAGTTTTAATGGTAACAGTTGATTCTGGTGGCATGTCCTCTTACCCCTAGACTGGACATGTGATCTGCAGCAATAGGAAGTTTAATGAACGAGGCAAGCCTCAAGCTTTGATTGAATGTGGTACTACCCACATGATTGATGAGAACAAATTATTCTTTTACTTAGTACAGATTTTATTTTTATTTTTTAATTTTTAATTTTATTTTTTAAAAGATTTTATTTATCCATGAGAAACATAAGAGAGAGACAGAGACACAGGCAGAGGGAGAAGCAGGCTCCCTGCAGGGAGCTCCACGCGGGACTCCATCCTGGGACTCCAGGATCATACCCTGAGCTAAAGGCAGACGCTTAACCACTGAGCCACCCACACTTTCCCAGATTTGATTTTTAAAAAACTGCTTTTTAGGATTGGTTGTAGGTGGCTTGGGGTGGACCTCAGATGTCCAATTTATTTTCATTTTTGGTGTGTTTCAAAAATTGTAGGCACTCACTGAAAGTATCAGTAGATATTCGTTGTCTTGGAAGGCTTAACACAATATATCACTAGCTGAAAAATCACACAGATATAAAATCATGTACACAAATGGTTCATGTACACAGTATAGAAGATATTTAAGACAGTTCCAAAGAATTAAAAGAAATTCATATTTACTTTAAACATGTCTTAATCCCCACCCTCACCCTCAGTCACATAAAAGTAGAAAAAGATTTGAGGGTGTAACGTACAGCATTGTGACTGTAGTTAATAATACTGTATTGCATACTTGAAAGCTTTTAAGAGAAGAGATCTCAAAACTTCTCATCATAAGAAACCTTTGTAAGTGCATTCGGTGACAGATGTTAACTAGACTTACTGTGGTGATGATCATTTTGTAATATATACAAATATTGAATTACTGTGTTGTATACCTGAAATAAAATGTATGTCAATCATAACTCAAAAAAAAAGTTCCAAAAAAAAAAAAAAGAAGAAGAAGAAGTGTGCTGTTTTGGGCCTTTGAAATTGTAACCCTTTCTCCATTAGGGAAGTCTGGAGGAGAAAGATAAAGCCCCCAGTGAGGGGCCTTGTCTAGTGTTGTGGTTTAGAGCAAATTTGCCGTAGTTTTTTTAGAAGATAGTGACTTTTAAAAGAGAAAAAACACATCATATCTTAGGACTTGTGAAATAAATGAAATTGGTGATTTTCTTTGGAAAATAAATGTTTGATAGTAAATGATAGGATATCAAGGACCAGTTTTTGTATTTTTAGTTTGTTTGCATGAAAACCACCACTTGAGTAATTTTTATTTTGCATAGTATTGTATTTTGTTTGAAGAATCTGTTGACTCTTCTGTTTTATTTTGTCTGCTCCTTGTGACCATTTAAAAATACTTGCTTACTTATAGAAGTATAAAAATATCAAATATCCATAGTGAGTAATTATCACGGCATGATTTTGATCATCCTCTGTTCTTAATAGGACTAACAGGTATTTTATGGATGGATGTATTTTTAAAAGTGTATCTCATCTGTAGAAAGGAGTAGAATAGTATGAAGAATGTGAGGAAAGAATAATCTTTTATCTTAAAATTGAAACCACACCTTCTTCCTACTGTTTTGTGAAGCCCCATCAGCCTCGTGGTCCAGAACGGAACAGAATAATCACATGGCTGCACTGTCCTAGGAGGGGCCTCATCTCTGTGTGTTCAGAGCCTTTTGCACACAGGACTGATCACATGCATGCTGGTTGGTTTCTTGTCTGCTGTTCGCTCTTGAGAATGGGGGGCGGAGGGGGGATGTCTCGCACCCCGTGGCTCTGCACCCAGGACAGGGACTTAAACCGAGTTTTGGACCTTTCCTTGCTTTGACTCAGTCACCACGAGTTCTGTGCTGAGCCAAATTAACCTGCTCCATGGAGAGCCTATCTGAGGGTGACGAAAGAGATTTTTCTCTGGGCAAAAGAATGATTAAGCATAAAACTCAGTGACTCACCATTGATGGCATTCACCAGCCCAGACAGGCACTAGAAGCATAAGGTGGGGACTGCCTCATTTGGCCAACTTACATGATGGACCCATGTTAAGTCCATTTGGAAATGAAGTCATAGTGTTGTTTCACCAAATCCATGACTGGCAGATGAGTGGAGAAGGTGGCTTTGTCCATCTTGTGTGACTCCCAATCAGTCTGGTTTCTCCGCCATGGGTCCCTGTTGATGGCATGTCAGGCATCGTTTGAGAGCCTCACATACCCGATACTCATGAAAGCCTTGTGAGGTGGGAGTGGGAACAGGTGGATAGTCGAGTCACTGGTATGAGGCCTCACAGTTCGTAATCGGGACAGGTGGGCTTCAAGCAGTGATCCAGTTGACTCTAAGGCTTTTCTACTCCTGTGGCAGACACATCCCCCAAGGATGGGGGAAGCAAGGGAGGGACACCAGGTGTTCTAGCAGGGAGTAGAAAATGTATTCTGCTGTGAAAAGTTCAGCTTGGATCGCTTAAATGATACCTAAATGTTCTTTCCCCGTAGGCATTAAGGACTATTCCAACTGGCCCACCATCCCGCAGGTGTACCTCAATGGCGAGTTCGTGGGGGGCTGTGACATCCTGCTACAGATGCATCAGAATGGGGACCTGGTCGAAGAACTGAAAAAGCTGGGGATTCGCTCTGCCCTTTTGGATGAAAAGAAAGACCAAGACTCAAAGTGAGGGTGGCCCAGGGCCTCCCCAAGCAGCAGGGGGCTGTTGGTGCCAAGACTCACTTCCAGCAAAGCCTTACCGATTCTGGTTTTCGCTCTTCAGACAGCAGCTGCTTGCCTGGATTCCCCCCGTTTGTAAGCAGCTGGGTGGTTTTAGTGTGTCTAGGGTTGGGGCTGCGAATATTCTATTGTGAACTTAATTACAACCACTGCACTGGAATAATTCAATGTTGTATTATGATATTGTCATGAACAAAATATGTTCTTACGTTGTCATTTGCCCTTTGCCTGATTCAGGAGTAAAACAAGGAGCTCTGGAATCATCATTATTCATAAATCCTCTGCAAATGTGTCCGTCTGCAAAGATAACATGTCCCCCCAAATTTTTCATATCTACTTCTGTTAAGAAAAATGATGGACAAGGAAGAAGATTGGTAACTGGGGCGTTGTTTTTTAAAATAAACTGGCAACCCAGGGATACCGTGTGCGAGTTGTTAATTCTAAATAGCAGTAAGTCTGTACCTCAATCTGCTCGGGCTCCTGTAACAAAATCCCGCAGACTGAGTGCTTTATAAACAATACATGTTTATTTGTTATAGTTCTGGAAGCCGGAAGTCCAAGCTCAAGGCTCTAGCAGATTAGGTGTCTGGCAAAGGCTATGCCTTGGTGCATAGATGACCTTTCTCACTGTGTCTTCACAAGGAAGCTCTCTGGGCTCCCTCTTAGAAGGGCACAAATCCCGTTCATGATGACCCTGGCCTCATCTCCCCTCCCCATTTCCCCCCCACCCAAGACCACCATTCTAGGGGGTATGTGTCAACATAGGAATGTTGAGATACAGACATTTAGTCTGTAGCAGTCTAAGGATGTTTAGTGCCTGTGACCTTTCATTTGTAGAAGTTAAGAGTGATTCTCATGCTCTTCTATTAAATTTGACATAGAAATTGCCATCAAGCTAGGGTCTAATTTCTTGAGGGGAGGTAAGCGTTGTGAACGTTCAATGGTGGGGACAGTCCAGTTGGAGGCCTGAGTGTGGTGCCCAGAAGTGAAGTGGCTGAGGCAAGGGGAGGCAGCCCCGCTCGCCCACCTCTGAAATCTGGTGCTCAGCAAGCTGCACTGCTGTCATATAGGGAGAAGTCACTGGCAGTCTTCCAAAGAAAGGAATCCACTGAGCATTTTATTTCTTAAAAAGTACAGTCTTTACACGGTCCTATGTAGAGAAAATCCTAGATTCCACCAAAAAAACTACTAGAACTTATAGAGGGATTCAGTAAGGTCAGAGTATACAAAGTCCATTGCATTTCTATGCACTAATAGTGAAGCAGCAGAAAGAGACGTTATGAAAACAGTCCCATGTACAATTGCACCAAAAATAATAAAGTACCTAGGAATAACACTTAAGCAGGTAAGTGAAAGATTTGTGACCTGAAAATTCTAAAACATTGATGAAAGAAATTGAAAACTCAAACAAATGGAAAGACGTGTGCTTACAGATTGGAAGAAGAAATATTGTCAAAATGCCTACGCTACCCAAAGCAATCTATAGGTTTAAAGCAATCCCTGTCAAACTAATAGAATTTTTCACAGAATTATAATAAACAATCCTAAAATTTGTTTGGAACCACAGAAGACTGAATAACCAAAGCAATCTTGAAAAAAAAAAAAAAAAAAAAACCCTGGAGGTATCACAATTCCAGATTTCAAGTTATATTACAAAGCTGTAGTAATCAAAACAGCATGGTACTGGTATAAAAATACACATAGATCAATGGACAGAATAGAAAACCCAGAAATAAACTCAAGATTTTATGGTCAGTTAATCTTCAACAAAGCAGGGAGGAATATGCAATGGGGAAGAGTCTCTTCAAAACAGTGTTAAGAAAACTAGACAGCCACATGAAAAGAATGAAATTGGACTACTTTCACCATATGCAAAAACTCAAAATGGATTAAGCATCCAAATATGAGACCCAAACCATAAGGATTATAGAAGAGAGCTCAGGGAGTAATTTCTCTGACATCGGCCATAGCAATATCTTTCTAGATACATCTCCTGAGGCAAGGGAAACAAAAGCAAAAATAAACTGTTGGGACTACATCAAATTCTGCATAGCAAAGGAAACGAGAACTAAAAATCCTGAATGGGAGAAGATATTTGCAAATGACATCTGATAAATGGTTGGTATTCACAATATATAAAGAACTGATACAACTCAACACCCAATAAACAAACAATTCAATAAAAAATGGGCAGAAGTCATAGATGTGTTTCCAATGAAGACATCCAGATGACCAACAGACACATAAAAAGATGCTCAACATCATTCATCATCAGGGAAGTGCTAATCAAAACCACAGTGTGCTGTCGCCTCACACCTGTCACAATGGCTAAAATCAACAACACAGGAAACAAATGTTGGTGAAGATGAGAAGAAAAAGGAACCCTCTTGCACTGCTGAGAATGCAAACTGGTGTAGCCTCTCTGGGAAACAGTATGGAGGTTCCTCTAGTTAAAGATAGAACTCCCCTATGATAATTATACCACTGGGTATTTACCCAAAATATACAGAAGCACTAATTTGAAAGGATATATGTACCTCTGTGTCTACGGCAGCATTATTTCCAATAGCCAAATATGGAAGCAGCCTATGTCCATCGATAGATGGAGAAAGACGAATATATATACAAGGGGAATATTACATAGTCATAAAAAATGAAATCTTGCCATTTGTTACAACGTGGGTGAATCTAGAGAGCGTAATGCTAAGCGAAATAGAGAAATACCATATGATTTCAGTAAGATGTGGAATTTAAGGAACAAAGGAACAAAGTGGGGGGAGGTTCGGAAAGAGAGAAACCAAAAAAAAAAGCACAACAAACCAGACTCTTAACTATAAAGAACAAACAGATGGTTGCCAGAGGGGAGGCAGGTGGGGTGTGTGTGAAACAGGTGAAGGGGATGAAAAGCAAAGAGCCCTTCAGTCAGCTCAGGGCCTTGAGCAGAATGTCTATTGGAATTGAAGCTTTCCAATGGCAGACGTGGGAGGAAGAACGTAGTTACTAATGAACAGGCCAAGAGTGACCAGGAAGGACGGGAGCCTCACTCCCCAGTGCTGTTCAGAGGCCTGTTCTGTGTACTTAGTCTACTTGAGCACCTCTTGAAAAAGCTCAGAGAACAGACTGACGTAGGTAGGATTGACCTTCTGGGCTACTGCCACCATCCCTGCCCCAGAGGCTTGGGGATTCCAGAAGAAAAGAAGGGAAAGGGGTAGCTCCACCTCCACTTCGCTGAAGACTGTCCCACCGGGTGAGAGGTCTACTCCTGGCCTGGCACAGAGCTCAGGGCTTCAGGGAAAGAGAAGCAGATCGGTTTCACAAAAAGGTTTTTTATGACCTGAATTTTTTTTCTCTCTCCTTTTTTAAAAAGTTTTTATTTATTTTATTTATTTTATTTTTTTTCCTTTTTAAAAATTTAAATTCAGTTCGCCAACACGTAGTATAACACCCATCAACGCTGTGGTGTTGGCTCTAAGCTATGAGTTTCCGTAGACCCCTAGAGGAGATTGGAACTCAGCCAGGTGGCCCTTCTTGCTTTGCAAGTGCAAGTGTGGACAGTAGAAGGAAGGCTCAAGGTCTCCCCCTCCACTGGGCTGCCCTGAGGAGGTGAGGAGCAAGGTCGTGTGCGCCCTTAGCCTTTGCAGAGAATATCCTTGACAAATCACTTCATACGGTCCCTGGATGAGCACCTGGCCATGGGGCACACACAGCTGCAAAACTGTTCCTCGCCTTCACACCTGGCGCGTAGGTGGTACTTTAACGTGTTCTTGCCTTTTTTGGCTTTTGCCGAGATGCACCTACGTACCCTGGGGGTTCATCAGAAAAATCAAACGATGGGAAGATCAGCAGGGGAGACATCAGGGTGAGAAAGCTCCCCAGACCAGTAGGATGGGGTTAGGGCTGCCAACTGAAGCATCTCACTCATGCTCATGAGTCACGGTGACATCCTATCCGTCGCCAGAGAGCTTCAATGTTTAAGGGATCACTGAGCTCTACAGAAACAAATGTTCTTTCCAGAAGTTTTAATTAATACTTTTTTTTTTCTATATGCTTCACGAGTCTTTACCAAGTGGAAAATGGAAGATGCTGTCTTCTGCCGGTCTGAATAACTGTGATGATCTGCATAATTAGAATTCACTGTGATAATTAGAACAGTGACACCAAAGTTCCTTGTACAAACAGCGGCATCGCACGCCATCTATTTTCAAATGCGAGGTCCGCTTCACAGCTTTCCAGCACAGCAGGTTTGGCTTGTATCGTTGTGATTTATTGGCTTATTGTCACAACTTCAAAGTGCCGTGTTAATAGGCCCTTTAGAAATAGCAGAAGTTATTTTAGAAACTTAAACGTTTGCATGATTTCAGGGGGTTTTTGTTTCCTGGGTTGGTAGTTACATAAATGTCATCGCACTTCATTTAAGCGATGACTGTTAGAGGTGCTTTAGGACCGAAGGTAAATTTTAAGAGGTCTCATGGGCTTGGGGCACCTGGGTGGCTCAGTTGAGGATCTGACTCCTGATTTCAGCTCAGGTCATGATCTCAGGGTCATGAGATTGAGCCACAAGTGGGGCTCTGCGCTGAGTGCGGAGCCTGCTGGGGATTCTCTCTCTCTCTCTCTGCCCCTTCCTATCACCCTATCCAATTGGCCCTATCCAATTAATTATGCAGAACCTGAGACGTGAAGCTTTCCTATAATTAATAAAGCCATAGCGGCTAGCTTGAGAGAGAATTCTTGGAAATGTATTCAGTATAGCTTATTTAGATGTTTAGAGATAAATTCTATCTTGAGAGTGCCGGGTCCCAGGAGAGATTGTGCTCAGAGTTCAGAGGGAACCACCCCTGTGTTAGTGAGGTTTTGTTGAAGTAAATTTAAACCAGAGGCAAGGAAGCTTCCGTGTTTGTTCCTGAGAGTCACTGACAGGAAAAAATAGATATTGATGGACAGTCAGACAAAAAGCTGATTTGATAGATTGAAAAAAAGATTTTATATTCCACTTAAGAATTGTCTAGTGAGCCTAAAAATAGCTTTACGTTGTACCTAGGGAGTTATGAGAGCCAACTGGAGGGATAGCGGAGGGGTGGTAAAGGAGAAGCGCTGATTGTGAGCCCAGGAGGGGATGCTCGAGGTGACCGAGGGGTGCTGGTCTCCCTTCCTGAGAGTAGCATCTCTGCAGCTCCGGGCCACGGCCAGTTGGGCTGGGAGCAGATCTGGCCTGGATCGCAGGCAGGAAATCCTACAGAAAGTGCACCCTGCCTCAGAGATCTTGTCCCAGCCTCAGCAGAGTGGTGGCCTTCCACAGACACCTCCCTGGCCACTTCGCTCCCCTGCCTATGAACCTACTGGGGACACTGCCCAGAAAGCCTCCCCTGACATCCCACTTCCTTCCCCCAGCTCCTTTGGTCCGTCACACTGGGTTGTAATGGCCTTTCTCTTAGCTTCGCTCAGGGACCCCCATATCTGGCATATGGAGTGCTCAAAAAACGTGTAAAACATGAGGGAAGGATTCCCTGTCTCCATTCCTTTTGGACTGGTCACAAGAAGCATTAGGTTATTTATTGGTTTACCAGCCCAGCACTGGGCACCAGTAAGGTCATGCTTCTGGAATCCCATCTCAACGCTTCAGACACAAGAATAACCTCTCTTTCCCGCTCAATTGAAGGGGAAAGTAGCCAACGCCACCTACATCAGGCTGGGTAAGAGGCTCAGATGGGAGAGTCCCCAGCAGGAGCCTGGCCCACAATGAGCTCTCAGGACACGATAACCCCTACGGCGACCTTGGACCACATCAAGACTCGGTATTGTGGTGTGCTCTTCACCAGCATTTTAAGGCCAAAGGGAGGAGAGATAAGTCCATATCAGTCAACAGACCCTGTTAACGGTTAGTTGCCCCGGGAGCATGGAGACTCCCCTTCGAAGGTAAATGACAAGATCTAACACTTGTGACCATCTGCTCAGCGGAGCGCATTTACCCCGCTGCTCTTGGGGATGGCAGAGCCTCAGACAAAAAATTCCAAGTTACTTTCCTAAGATTATGGTTTCACTGATTGCTGCAGAATTTTTTTTTTTTTGAATACTACTTTCATCTAGTGGGAAGTCTTAATTGATAGATTATGCTTTTACAGTGTGGAGTGATGCTTGAAAGAACACACTTGAACCTTGAGTTAATTCTGATTTATTTTTTAAATTTTATTTTAAAGATTTTATATATTTATTCATGAGAGACACACAGAGAGGCAGAGACACAGGCAGAGGGAGAACCAGGCTCGCTGCGGGGAGCCCAGTATGGGACTCGATCCCAGGACCCCAGGATCACACCCTGGGCTGAAGGCAGATGCTCAGCCGCTCAACCACCCAGGCGTCCCGAGTTAGTTCTAATTTCCCAGGAGCCAGGATTGTGATCCTGGATTGTCCTGCACCGAATTAAGTTTTCACAGGGATATGTTCTGCCAAAAAAAGAAAAAAAAAAAAAAAAAAAGAGGTAGCAATAAGCCTGGTTGATAGGAACTTAGGTGTTAAGTGTGGACAGTACTTCCAGGTGATGTGTCTGTCACTAGTCCCGAGCAGGCAGGGGCTTTGGTGATCAGCAAGCTTGGGGGCACCAGCCCCCGGGGGAGTCCAAGCTGAGCCCCCAACTCTGCAGGGGGACATCTTCCTGCCCCAGACCCAGGCTGGCTGGGGCGAGCTTTCCCCTGGGGGTCAGTGGAGGCAGGGCTGGGGTCCGACATGGGTGTCACAATCCTCGGAAGCAGTCGGAGAACTGCGCCAGGGTTCAGTACTTGGACAGTTCCCGACCCTGGGTGACCTGGGTGGGCGCCCTGCAGGCAGGTGAGTCCTCCACGAGGGGAGCAGGATCGCAGTCACAGAGGAGCTGTGACGTCAGCGACAGTGCCTGGAGCCAAGGGCCTTGCAGACAGGGAGGGGACCACGAGCCACGGAGGCAAGTGGCCCCAGCAGCAGGGAAAGCCGGGGAAACGGCTTCTCCCCCGGGGCCTCCGTGAGGGTCCCTTGCCCTGGGGTTGGCCTGGTGAGACTGATTTTGGACGTCTGACCTCCAGGACCACAAGAGAAAAAGCTCAGGTCGTTTTAGGCCATCGAGGTTGTGGTTATTTGCTACAGCAGCAACAGGAAACCAATACAGTTTTCTGGATCTTTATGAGAGGGGCCCCTTGATCTAAGTGGACAGGGGGCGGGGGACAATCGTTTAGTGAACCCCTACCCTCTGAAAGGCATTTATTTTTTAAATTTTTATTTTTTTTTTTTATGATAGTCACACAGAGAGAGAGAGAGAGAGAGAGAGAGGCTGAGACACAGGCAGAGGGAGAAGCAGGCTTCATGCACCGGGAGCCCGATGTGGGATTCGATCCCGGGTCTCCAGGATCGCGCCCTGGGCCAAAGGCAGGCGCTAAACCGCTGCGCCACCCAGGGATCCCTGAAAGGCATTTAGATCTCTAAAGTACCCATCGCAAAAGGTCTGCGAATGTGGGATATTATCTCTGCCTCGGTGTCAAACCAGACTCGGGCAGGTCGGGTGACTCGTCCAAGGTCCCTACCTCCTGAGTAGCAGGGCTGGGGCTTGAGCGGAGGTCCTCACACTGATCACCCTTCAGAGGCCTGGCCCTATAACTGCATCCTCGGCTGGTGCCGGCTGGATCTAGAGCACAGCCCTAAGAGGGAGATGCCCCTGCTGCCACTGAATTCTGCCTTCATATCCCAATGAAGCCCGTGGCTGGGGATGCCGGGGCTTCGGGGAGACACCCCCCTGGCCATCCACTATTAAGTTTGTGGGTATTTGGACATCTCTCGGGCCACGCACCTCGAGGCTGTGAGCCTGTCTTCTGATATACCCCAGGGCAGACCCTCGGGGTCTACTTACTGATGGACAGACAGGGGGGCAGGGGCCCAGTTCTGAGTAAGACAGCTCCTCGCCGCAGTCTAGTGGCAACAGTAGCTGAGTCCATAGAAAATTCTAACGTGCCAGCGGAGCTTGCTTGGGTGCCTGGGAAGTACAGAGCAGCTCTCTTCCTGGGCTGAGGTCATTGAAGAGGGGGACCCGCTGCTGAGTCTCAGAGGATGATGACCCCGGTGGCTACCAGGCATCCTCAGACAGTGCTCCTCTGTAGGTCATCTTTGCTGCCACCCTAGTCCCATCGAGGCTGGGTCCTGGTGGGGGGTGGCCAGGGTCCCCGCAGAGTACTGTGTCATGTTCAGCAGTGACTGCATTGGCAGGATGTATGCTTCAGCCCTGAGTGTGCGCCAGGGCCTGATGCGCTGCACCACTGGAGAGGCAGGCAGCCACCCTCAGACCCTGCATCAGGGCCCCCTACTCTGGGCCCACTCTGGCTCCCTCCAGTTGCCCCCCCATCCATTCAGGGCAGTCGATCAGGAGGGCCGAAGGGCCATGCCTACCTGGAACCCTGTTCTCTTCCTCCCCAGACTATACTACAGGTAACTGAAATCGGGGAGCTCCCTGCCTTGATGCCCAGCATCTGCTTCCGGGGCCTGCAAGCTTCTTAGTCCACGTCCCCAAGACAGGACAGTGCCATCACACCAGGTGGGGGGCCGTTCTGCCCGGAGTTCACGGGCAGTGTTGGATAGAGCCTGAACGCCCAGCTCAGCGTCCACATTCAGATGCCCATGCCCAGACAGGTGCTGGATGACGTAGCTGGACCGAGGAGGGGTGCCGAGGGCTGGTCTGCACTCTGGCCGTGCACCTGTCAGAGGTGGCCCGAGCTGCCCCATGCGTGGTGACATTTAGCAGGTCAACTGGGCATTCTACATTTAGCCAGAAGCTTCCTACCTGATGCGGCCTGTGTCTCATCCAGGATGTTCCAGCTGCACCTGTGATGATCATAATGACATGGTGTAGTGACTGTCCAGGTGTCTCGGGACTCACCACCCAGGGGGCATCCAGAAAGCAGGCTGCGGCCAGGCTGAGGGGGGTGGGGCCCTCTGGTGATTGGTGCATGGGGAGTGAAGATCGAGGGGTGAAGTGGGGAGGTGTGGGACACCAGCCCCAAGGGGGTCCCAGGAGCAGCCTTCATGGCCATACACGACTGTCGACCTTTCATGGGGGAGCAGAGGGGAGCTGTGGGGAGGCCGAAGGAGAGGCTCCAGCCTGAGTTGGGAAGGCTGGCCTGGAAGCCAGCAGAGCCGTTCTACAGCCCAGGACACCCTAGGGGTGCTGAGGAGGCCGTGTGCGATGAACCGCACCAATGGGAGCTGTCTGGCCCAGGGTCCTGTGGTTCCAAGCCGACTCTTCGAGAAACAGATGTGCTCACCCTCCACCTGCTTGGAGATGAGACCTGGGGCGTCTCTCGCTCACTTGGTGCACTGGTTTTTACTTCCTACCTTGGGATTCCTCTCCCTGTTTCCGAGGACAAGACTTGCAGGAACTTTGCTCAGTTTGGATTTCAGACTAACTAAAAGGGACCCCACGGCACCGTGGGAACCACTGGCGTGGAACACTCTGGGTCAAGGTTTCAAAAAAAAAAAAACAAAAAACCATTCCTTTTGCTCTAACTGGGCATGCGTCCTTCTGGAGATTGCATGCGAAGGGCAAGCCTCCACACTACTGAGGGCTGCTCCGGAGCTCTTTGGGGGGGTGGGGGGCCTGGACCCAGCAGCACCTGGGGCCGATGTCTGCAGGTGCATCTGCAGTGTCTGCAGGCTCACGTCGGGGCTGGGGCACCAGTTTGGTGCTGGCCACACTGACCAGTCATTCTTCTCCCCCCGCCTCCTGCCAGCCAGCACGGTGTGGGCCTGTGTGCAGCCATCTGCCACCTTCCTCCGTGAAGGGAAAGGGGAACCCTTGAGTTTGGCCTGGGGAGAGGGACCTGTGCAGTGAAGGTTGCTCAACACCCTGCATGTTTCAGAGACAGGACTGGCCTTTGACCGGTTCTTGGGAGACAACCCCCAGCCCCTGGGACATCTCTGGGGCCCCTGGAGGTTGGAGTAGCTGAGGAATAAGCACTCACACCACTGACCTCCGGTAAAAACCCTGGAAGCCGGCTCAGGGGAGTTCGCCTCGTCGGCAACACGTGGTACATGTCGTACTGTTGCAGGAAGAAACAAATAGGTGCTGTCGCCGCAGCTCCCCTGGGGAGGGCCACTGGCAGCTCCTGCCCGGTCTCACACGGGCTCTGTCCTGTGCACCTTTTACCTTCGCTTTAAAAATGACTTGTATGCCTTTGCTGTATGAACCACATAACAGCTTCCCTAAGTCCCGGGAATCCTGTGAGGTGGTCTTAGGGACCCCTGACAATGGGGAGGAGCTCCCGCTGGCTGGGCGGGGAAGCCCCAACACTTCTCTCTAAGAGTGACTGCGTCTCATGAGCTCATTACAAATTACCTGCACCATTACCAGGCTGACCTCGGGACTCAAGGATCCATGACCCTTCCATGTGCCCCTCAGCATAGCTGGGCTAAGACTGGGATATTCAGGCAGAGACTACGACTTGGGGAAGGGGCCCCTGGGTGGCTCAGTGGTTGAGCGTCTGCCTTCGGCTCAGGGTGTGATCCCAGGTCCTCGGATCGAGTCCCGCATTGGGCTCCCTCTGGGAAATCTGCTTCTTCCTCTGCCTGTGTCACCGCCTCTCCCCCTTGTCTCTCATTGATAAATAAATAAAATCTAAAAAAAAAATAAAGACTTGGGGGACAGGCACACTCAGAGTAGACAGGCTGGCTCATGGGTTCAGCCTCTGCGCTTGGCCTCGGTCAGTGGGGTCCCTCTTTCTGGGTCAGACCCCTGATGGGCCCTAACACCAGACTCTCACACTGGCTCTCTGCACCTTTCAAGGTCCAGGCCAAGAGGGAAACTGTTCTAAGCCCTCTCTTTCATCGACTTGGAGCCAGTCCCTGAGCTGGGGTTTCCTGTCTGGGTTCTATCCTCCTGCATGCTAGGTGTCCCCGGCAAGTACCTCTGACCTCTATGCCACGTGCTGACACAGGCCCATTATCTGCTCTGGTGAAGGGTGCTGCGGGAGATGACAGTAGAATGACCTCGGGCAACCTGCAACTTTCCTGTGCTTTTCAAAGTCACCTGGGTTTTCTTCTATTCACTTAATGGATTGTTTACACTTGAAGACTTTACCCAAGTATTTATTGAGGTTAGCAGAGTGCGTGGGTCAACATAAAAACCGCTTGAAAGCAGAGACTTAGGCTGAATCCAGCTAAGGACCGTGAACTGAGAAGCACCTGGGTGGCTGAGTGGTTGAGCATCTGCTTTGGCTCAGGTCATGACTCCGGGGTCCTGGGATAGAGTCCCACATCGGGATCCCCTCAGGGAGTCCTGCTTCTCCCTCTGCCTATGTCTCTGCCTGTTTCTCATGAATAAATTAAAAAAATAAATCTTTAAAAAAAAAAGAAAGAAACACGAATTGAAATGGGCGACACAGGCCAGATAGATCCCAATGCAAATGGAATCACTTTGTTTCCAAACACACAAATATCTTAACTATACCTACAGGACAACTATTTTCATTTTAATATTGGTCTTAAATTTACTGATGAGAGTGGGGCGCCTGGGTGGCCCAGTCGGAAGAGCATCTCCCTTCAGCTCAGATCATGATCCTGGGGTCCTGGGATCGAGTCCCACATTAGGCTCCCTGCTCAGTGGGGACTCTGCTTCTCCTCTGCTCCTCCCCCTACTTGTGCTCATGCTCTCTCTCTCTCTCTCTCTCATATAAATAAATAATTTAATAAAGTAAAAGTAAATTTACCAACAAGAGCCCTGAGGTATAGGGAAATCGAGTGGCCCAGGAAACTACAGTTGAAAAAAAAAAAAAAAAAGAAAGAAAGAATTGGGTAATAAGCCGAAGCAAGCAGCTCCATGGCCACAATGATAACTGCTAATTTAGTTACATGTAATGGATTATAAAACACATTTATTTAGGAATATTGCTTTCCCCCAACTGTTTATGACACCCTATCAAAACACTCCATCTGCATTTTCAATATTGATGTCTCTGTCATCACTAGAGCACATTTGGAGCCCTGTACCCACTTCTCACGCTTAGTGGAGCACATCAACCACCTGTTCAAATGCAGGCTCTGGTTCCAAACGTCTAACAAGCTCCTGGGCCCATGCAGCTGCTGCTGGCCTGAAGACCATGGAGCGAGAAGAAGGTCCCAGGAGCGCATTCCCTTGCCTTTTATTTAAGTTGTCTGCAATGGAGCAGTTTTGAATCTGTGCAAGACCACTTCCGCAGGAATCTTGGCTTAAGTATAGTAGGGCGCTTGAACTTCTCCTGTTGTCCTGCAGGTCTTTGCTCCTGGTCTCTCCGGTGTAACCTGCCTACTGTTTTGCTCTTTAAAGTGATCTTTGAAGGATGTGGTTATAATGACGCTCACCATTCCAGCTGGGACTATCGATTGCCTCCTGTTTAAATACTTTGGCCACACTAGAAGTGAGGTCATTTTGGGCTCTCCAGATGGGAGGTAGATATTACAACCAAAGTAATTCCAAGAATGCCCTCTAGTGCGCTGTTTTGGGAACAGTCACTCTAAGGACTGTCTTCTTTTTCAAGAGATAATGTTGAGAAAAATCAACCTCACTAATTCAGGTCTTCTGCATATGGAACTCAGCTGGGGGAAGCAGTCATTATGCCCCGGTCACCGTGGCTGCCTGCTGTCCCTCACACTTGTCATGCTTATACCCAGCCTATACTTGTTGTCCCTTCTGCTTAAAACATTCTTCCTCCCTGCATGGCTGCTGCCTTCTCGGGGCTCAGGTCTATTCAGAGAAGCCACCTCTACCACTGTGGCTGGGGGGCAAATGCTACTTCACCTCCCTAGAACCCTGGGAGGTTGAACATGCCCCAGTGAACATCAGTGTCATTTTTTTAAAGAATTTATTTATTTATTTATTTATTTATTTATTTATTTATTTATTTATTTATTTATGAGGGAGACAGGCAGACACACAGGCAGAGGGAGAAGCAGGTTCCCTGCAGGGAGCCCGACGCGGGACTCCATCCCAGGACCCCGGGATCACGCCCTGAGCTGAAGGCAGGTGCTCAACCGCTGAGCCACCCAAGTGCCCCTCATTTTGCATTTGTTTTAAATGCTCAGCGGATAAAACCCCTGAAACATCTCAAATTCAACTCCAAAGAGTAAAATACCGAGTTAGCTTCTTACGTGTCTCCCCGATGGTACTTCCTCCGTGTTCCTGGCCTGTCACAGGGAGCGTCACACACCGGAGATCCAGCAGGTGGCGCCCGTTCCCTGGGACTGTGACTCGGCTTACCCAAGCAGAGTCAGGCCCCCATCATCCGAGGAAGCCTCTGTGTGCAAAGCAAATCAGGTAGATTTATGCCTGTGCTCAGGAGCCTGTGCTCAGGAAGCTGGGCGGCTCCCCCACATGCCCCATCCCTCCCACTGAAGGGGTCTCCCGCCTTCCCTGGGCCTTTCAGGGGTGCCAGGGAGTGTATATGGGCCCCAGGCAGCCCCATCCTTTAGGAAGCCCAGGTGTGTGTCGAGTCTGTTCTTTCCCCTCCTGGAAAGGCCTCCTGCAACAGGCCAGGACCGGTGGTCGGTGGTTGGCGTTCTCAGGCTGCGAGCCATCCAGGTGGGGGAGAGGGCAGGAGGGGGATCTGGGGACCGAAGCCCAGGAGCAGGATCCTGGCTCCCACTGAACTCGGACAAGCCTCCTCCGCTCTCCCTTGGTTTCCTCCTCTGCAAACTGAAATAATCCCCGCGCCTCCTGTCAAAGAAGAAATCAGCCACAGGTGACAACTGGCTCATGAACCTGCTCCTCCCCGGGGAAGCCAGCCGGGGGTGGGTGCCCCTGCGGCCACGGGGAGCTGTGGTCTATGTGTCATCGGCGAGATGCTGGGAGGGTGGCGTTGCAGAGGGCCAGCCGGGGGTTCAGCCCTCGGCCCGCAGGCAGGTCATCCAGGAAGCAGGCTGACTTGCCCATGGACCCCCAGAAAAACAGGGGGCTTTAACCCTGTCACGTTCAGGACAGGCTGTCCCTGCATCTGTCTGCTGGGGCCGATGTTCCGCCCTAGCAACATTTTCCTTCTCAGGAGGGCTCTGGCCTCCTCCCAGGGTGGCCATGAGGCCGGGAGGATAGGCGTGACGGTGTGCTGGAGGATGTGACACACACACACACACACACACACACACGTTACACGTTACGACGATGAGGCCTGTTGTCTGAATCCACCTTCCAGCCAGTTGCTCAGACCAGACACTATGCCTCTGTCCCCTCCAGAGAGGCTGGGGCCTGACCGCCCCAAATACCTCTTGAGTCAGTTCTCATCTCTCCGCCCCCATTACTGGGTCCTCATGGTACGTAACCCACCCTGCCTGCCCATTGTCCACACTTAGAGAGCCGCACGCCCGTGGAGAGTAGTTGCCCAGACACCTAGAAAGCTCCTCACAGGGACTTCTGAGTCCTCCTGGCCCCAGGGCCCTCTGGCCGGGCCTCCATCCCGCCTCATCCTGTGGTCTGAGCAATGCTGTCCTCTTGGGAGCTGGATAAAGTCCTCACCCCACTGGCCTCATCCTGTCTTCTTTCTGGGAGAAGCCACCCCTCCTGCCCCGCCGTCCCAGCTGGTGCCTCCGGGGACCCTTGCTTCCTGCCTGCCAGCTCCCGGGTTCTTACTTTGCCTCCACCACTGAACATAAGCTCCCAGGGGGCGGGCACACATCTCCTGTCTTCCCTGCAGCCCCTCCACTACCCAGCACGGTGCTGAGAACATAGTAGGTGCTCAGTAAATACCGACCTTAGTGGGAGAGTCCTCTGCACCACGCTTCCTTAAAGGAGGGCCCCTCTTTCTCGAGTCAGAATCCTGGGCATTTGTGAATGGAAGGGCAATCCCAGTATTTTAGAAAGGTGCTTTCTGGGTGGAGGGGTACCTGGGTGGCTCAGTGGTTGAGAGTCTGCCTTCGGCTCAGGTCGTGATCCCCAGGGTCCTGGGATCGAGTCCCACATCAGGCTCCCTGCATGGAGCCTGCCTCTCCCTCTGCCTGTGTCCCTGCCTCTCTCTCTTAAAAAAAAAGAAAATAGAAGGGTGCTGGGTGGGAAGCCAGTTGGAAATTATGGTTAAACTTGTTTGGAGAAGTAGAAAAGAGGTGTTTTTTTTTCTTTTTTAAATAAGACCCCAGATGGGGAGGCACCGTCCCATGTATGGTGGGAGAGCACAGGGCCGGGACTCAGAAGGCCTGGCTTCTAGTCCTGGGTCTGCTACTCTGAGGCTGTGCGGCTTTAGGAGAATCACCTTTCCTCTCTGGACCTCAGTTGCCCAGACTGTACATATGAGCAGCTGGGCTGCATGGGTTCCCTGGTGCTCGCTGTGTCTCATGCTCCAGAGGTTTATAACTCAGAAATTGTCTTCTGATCAATAATCAGAATAATCAGAATAATCAGGGGCTGATCAGTAATCATAGCGGCAGGCCAAAGTCTTTCAAGCTGCACGTTCTCTTACGTAAGATGACTAACCACACCCTGGTCAATTTTAGTTCCAAGCTGCCTTCTCCGGGGCTGCCAAAGTAAAGCTCACCGACCTCAGACGGCATAATTCCAAGTCTTTGGTGAATGTGTCCACGCTCTCTCCTTGTGGCCTTGTCCCTCGATGAGCATTTCTGACAAGTTGTCACATCTGTGTGTACGTCAGTCTGTGTGTATGTAACAATTTTCAACTGGGGAGGGTGTTACTTACACAATAACAATATTTCCCAAATAGTGCATGTCTCCTAATCAACCATTTTTTTAAAAAGATTGTTTGTATTTATTTGAGAGAAAAAGCCTGAGCGTGAGTAGGGAGAGGGGCACAGAGAGAGAATCCCAAGCAGACTCTGCGCTGAGCTCGGAGCCCAATGTGGGGCTCGATCCCATGAACCTGAGATCAAGACCTGAGCTGAAATGAAGAATCCGACACTCAGGCAGCCCCAGTGGCCCAGCGGTTTAGCGCCGCCTTCAGCCCAGGGCCTGACCCTAGAGACCCGGGATCAAGTCCCACGTCAGGTTCCCTGCATGGAGCCTGCTTCTCCCTCTGCCTCTGCCTGTGTCCTGCCTCTCTCTGTGTGTGTGTGTGTCTCTCATGAATAAATAAATAAAATCTTAAAAAAAAAAAAAAGAATCAGGCACTCAACCGACTGAGCCACTGATAGAGATCACAGTTCCCCCAGCAGCAAGACAGGTGTTCTCAGCAATCTGGGACAGTTGCTAATCCCTCGCATAGCATTTCCCAGGGGCCTGGGGTTTCTGTGACAGCTTTGGGGCATCAGGGGGATGCACAGTGTCTAGGATCTGCTGGAAAACCCTTCCACTCAAATGCCTTCTCTGACCGTTTATACGGGCACAGCCGCAGGTGGAGGCATGTGCATAGATAAGGTGCATGTAGGTCTCTCCTCCTCGGACGACCTTTGTGACCTCTGAACTCGGCAGTCTCATCCCCCCAAAAAGGGGCCAACCACAGTCTCCACCTCCTGGAGCTGTGTGAGGAGGAAGGGAGGTAGGATGATCTAAAACTCCCTGCAGGCCATCTCTCCTCTTCTATCTCTCATCTTTTCTCTCTTCCAAACTTTTCTTGGATAGTTTTCTGGCTTCATCTTCCCAGTAGACCTCAGAATCATTTTGTCAACAGATTCTCTTTTTAACTTTTGCTCACCTACACACATTCGGGGCAGCGAGGAAGAGCTGCAATCTCAGCCTGTCCCCAGCCCAGCAGAGAGCAGGCTCCCTTTGGCAAGAGGTGGTTCCTCCTCCACTTTCCTGACCTCACCTCTGCTGCCGGCCAGCCGAGAGGTTCCTGCTCACGGTGGGAGGGCTTGCTCATCTCCCAGCCAGCCTCGCCTCCGCACCTGCACCCACACCTGCACTGGGATTTGGGCTCCTCCTTCGGAGGGCAGCCTGGCGAAATCCTGCTACTGATTCTGTCCTGATGCGGATGGCGATCCCAATCCCAATCCTGATAGTATCAGCTGTAACCACAACCAGCAACACAATTACTAGTTTTCGGGGATTCTTGGTCTCAAACCATGCCAATCATTTTTTGTGCTTCATCTTTTTAGAGGCACTCCACACAGTGCAGGGGGTGGGCCACTTTTTTGGTAAAGGGTAAATATTTTCGGCTTTGCCAGCCACATGGTCTCTGTTGCAACTAGCCACCCCTGGTGTCCTGGTGCAAAGCAGCCTCAGTCAAACACTTGACTGTGCACCAAGTGGACTCGGTTTACAAAGACACGCGGTGGGCTGGATTTGGCCATCCCAGAGTGGAATGGCTAGGAGGGCAGACTCTGAACTCGGCTGCTTGGACTTGATTCCAAGCTCTGCCACTTTTTATCTCCATAGTCTCAGGTGGGTTACTGACCGTCTCTGTGGCTTAGTCCTTGTGATGGTTCATTTCCACGTGGCTGGGCTAAGGGATGCCCCGTAGCTGGAAAGATGCTATTTCTGGGTGTGTCTGTGAGTGTGTCTCTGGACGAGGTTTGCATTTAAATCAGTAGACTAGGGATCCCTGGGTGGCGCAGCGGTTTAACGCCTGCCTTTGGCCCAGGGCGCGATCCTGGAGACCCGGGATTGAATCCCACATCGGGCTCCCGGTGCATGGAGCCTGCTTCTCCCTCTGCCTGTGTCTCTGCCTCTCTCTCTCTCTCTGTGTGACTATCATAAATAAATTAAAAAATTAAAAAAATTAAAAATAAATCAGTAGACTGAGGGGAGCAGAGGAGCCTCCCCAACCCGGATGGTCAATCGTCACATCTCCTGAAGGCCTGAAGAGGATAAAAAGGCAGAAGAAGGACAAATGCATTCTCTCTGCTTGAGCGGAGACCTCCGTCTTCTGCCCTGAGACATCAGCGCTCCTTGTTCTCCAGCATTTCAGGCTCAGGCTGGGATTTAACATCATCGCCCCCTGGTCCGCAGGCCTTCAGACTCCAACGGAATCACATCACCCGCTTTCTTGAGTCTCCAGCTTGCAGATGGCAGATTGTGGGACTTGTCAGCCTTTATCCCCATCATAAATTTCTTCTTATGGTTCTGCTTCAGACAATCCTGACTAATCCAGTGGCCCAACATCCATCCTCCCCCTTTTCATAGCAGGTGAGTTTTCAGCTGGGAAGATGGCATTCAGGAAGAAAGCAACATTTCCCAGCTCTCTTGCAGCTAGATGTGGCCGTATTGTGCCTATATTCTGGCCAACACGATCTAAGCCAGAATGTCATGTGTTTGTTTCTGGGAAGTCTTCCTCCAGAGACAGCCCCTCTCTCTCGTTTTTCAAAATCCCTCCCATCATGCTGCCTGCATTGTGGTGCCACCAGCGTGGACCTGAGGGCGAGGCCACCGTCCAGAGGCAGCAGTGTGGTGACCTACGAAGTCATCCTGGAGCAGAGCCTCCAGACATGTCCAGGGTCCCCTGGCCGCTGTGCTGTGACACGAGAGAAACACCATTGTCATCCTTCACCAGGGTTTCTGACACTCACAGCTGATCCTGAATTAACTAATGCCTTCTTTGAGCCTCGGGTTCCTTTATGTAAATAGTAACAACAATAATATTCCCTGCCTCCCTGCCCCTGAGGGTTCATTTTGAGGGTTTAATGTGTTAACACATGTAAAGTGCTCAGAAAAGTGCTTGGTATGTAGTAGGTGCTCAATAAGTGTTAGCAACCATTTAACCCACCTATGACTCCATGGTGTGGCTTGTACTACCCACATACTCTGGAGAGGACACTGAAGTTCAAGGAGATAAAGTATGACAGGATTATATTCAGCTACATTTATTATTTATTTATTTATTTATTTATTTATTTATTTATTTATTTATGACTTTAAAAATTTATTCATGAGAGACACAGAGAGAGAGACACAGACATAGGCAGAGGGAGAAGCAGGCTCCCTCATGTGGGAAGCCCCATGTGGGAAGCCCCATGTGGGACTCGATCTCAGGACCCTGGGATCACACCCTGAGCCAAAGGCAGATGCTCAACCACTGAAACACCCAGGTGTCCCTATTCAGCTGCTTTTAAAAGAAATATGTAATTAGTGGTTAAAACAAGATGGAAGTTTATTTTTCCCCTGTGCAAAAAATCTGGGGCTTGTGTGGGAGGTCCTCAAAGCTCTCTGTGCTGTCTGAGCCCCAGGGTCTTAGGTCTAGTCTTGTTCCTCATGTTTCAAAGCGGCTGCCAATGCCCCCATCTTCACATCTACCTTCCAACAGGAGAATGGAAGAAGGTACCCAGAGGGGTGAACCCTATTGTCTTAAAAGAACTGATGGAGGCACAAGTCTCCCTCCACAGTCTGTCTGCTTCTCATGAGCCACTTTATAGTTATACAGGTGCATTCAGAGGCTAGGAGACTGGGCATGGGGAAGCCCGGGTGGCTCAGCGGTTGAGCATCTGCCTTCGGCCTGGGGTGTGATCCTGGAGTACCAGGATCGAGTCCCACTTCTGGTTCCCTACATGGAGCTGTTTCTCCTTCTGCCTGTGTCTCTGTCCCTCTCTCTGTGTCTCTCGTGAATAAATAAATAAAATCTTAAAAAAAAGTTGTGTTTTTTTTTTTAAAGGAGACTGGGCATGCATCATCTTTTAGACACTCTATTGCAATGAGTGGCAGACTCAGGATTTGACTCCAGGACCCACTAGTTCCAAAGCCCATGCTTTAAACCATGGCTTCCCATTGCTTCTACCTTTATTTGTCCTGTAGATTTGTTATGGAAAGAGCCAGCATGAGCTGCCTGGCAAATCCAGGTGTTAACCCTTACCGGTCGTGTGATCGTGGACAGGTCACTGGAATTCTTTGCCCCTCATCAAAAGGCAGAGATCCCACATACTTCCTTCTGGGCTGTCGTAGGATTATGTGAGGTGGTAAATGTCAGAGGCCAAGAAATGAGGGGCCACTCTCTTCCTGCTCCTTTCTGAGTACCCACGATGTGCCTGGTTTCCACTGGTCCCCAGAGATGGACAAATAACAGGCAACAAAGGTGAAGTAGTAAGGGACATGCAAATAGGAGTAATTACCTTTGACTTTGTCTCTTCTTCCTCCCACCTGGCTTCCCTTGACGGCTGACCTCGTACAGACTCCTCTCTGTGGCCAATTCCAAGGCCTAAGGCCGGTCACGGAGACGTGGTTGTGGATGCAGGGGGCAGGGGTGAGGCTGAGTGAGGAGCGCCTTGGCAACCCTCATTGGCTCCCTGTGCACAGTGGGGTGGGGTGGTGATGACAGGGTGAGCAGCACCCCAAGCAGGAGCCCAGCCATCCCATTGCAGTGGCTCCCAGAGGTGACCTGAATTAGCTGGTGGGGAGAAGTGCTGACACACACAGGGGCATCCCTCTGGGCAGGTGCAGTGGCAGGGAGCTTTCTTCTTTGCTCAGGCATCACATCTCTCTGCAGAGTGTGGGATCCAAACCACAGAGACAGAAAAATATGTGTCCAAGGTTGCTTGACACTTAGATTCGGATTCAGATTACAAGAGGTCAAATTCTTCCACTCGTGTCTTTAATGTTTCACGGTAAATATAGACATGGTGTGCTCTCCAAAAGATATTCCTACCGAACAGTCCAGAGCAGGGGTTGGCAACCTTTGTCCTTAAAGGGCCAGAGTGCAAACACTATTTAGTCTTTGTGGGTCAGGTGGCCACTGTTGCCACAGACCACACGGTAACGAATGAGTAATGTGTTCCTGTAAAACTTTATTCTTGGTTACTGGAATTTGAAGTTTAGAAAAGTTTCACTCATCATGAAATTGCATTTTTCAAAAAATTGTTCCAACATTATTCTTCAAAAAATTTTTCCAACATTAAAAAACATGAAAGCGTTCTTAGCTTGTGGATCGTACGCATGCAGGCAGGGAGCTGGGTCTGGTTCTCAGGCTGCAGTTTGCACTGCTTTAGAGCATGATAAGGACGACTCACATTTTCTGCACCACCCCAAGCACTTGTGGTTTACATCTGGCAGGATGGCTGGTGAGATGACTGCCTGTGTCACTTGGGACATAAAAACGATACTTGATGAACGTATGGATCGGGCTAAGGAGGTTTGCAGGTGGGATGCTAAAGGCGCCAGCTTTCTCCTCTTCGCTGAGGACTCAGGGCAGGGGGAAAGAGAAGTAGTGGTGACCATCTTTGAGGCAAGCTACCACCATCCAGTCTATACTCACTACAGTTCGTGTCCCTTTCACAAGCAAAATTCATTCATCTCTTTCTCCCTGTGTGCACACGCTGTTTTCCCATTGGTTAGTAGAGTCTATTCTTCTAACCCTTGAGTCTCATCTGTGCTTTGACCAGTAGAGAAAGTGGAAATGGGGCCTACGACTTGGTCATAAGGAGCCTACACCTGCTGCTGGACCTTCTGGAAAGCTTGCTCTTGGTATACTCCTTTTGGGAACCCAGCCCTTATGCTGTGAGCCATCCCCAAAGCCATAGAATGGCCATATGAAGGAATTCTGGTTGAACTATGAGTGTGTCTCTTGGACACCTAGCCTGATTCGGCCTTTAGGTGACTGCAGCCCAGCTACCATCTGACTGAAACTGCATGAGGGAGCCTAAGTGGCAACTTCTCAGCTGAGCTAAATCAACGCCCCAAAGCATGAGCGATAATAAGTTTTAAGTCCCCAAGTTTTGTGGTGGTTTGATAGAGCAATAGATGACTAGATCGTCTGCTTTGTTTGATATCATGTAGAATTAAATTTCCTAAGCTCTCCTGCCATTTGGGTTCTTGGCAGTTTGGGCCAATGGGAGGCACTGGTGGAAGATGGAAGATGGGAGGAAGGGAGGAGCCAGGTATTTTCTTTCCCTCTCTCTGGACTTTGGGTGGCATCTCCTACAATGGCAACATCTCCTCCTTGCCTCTGTCTCTTGTCAGAGAGCCCCATCTGTCTGTGGTTCTGGATGCCAGTAGGCAGCTCTCACTACACTAACTCCTGCCAGCCTGCCCCAGCTTGTGGCATCTGGGGCATACCTGTTAGCCCTCTGCCCCCAAGTGTGGTAGCAGCTCCCCACTATTGCTACACCATCTCTGATTCAGCTTCTTGGTATTTTCATCACCTGTGTAGACAATTCCCATACTAAAATTCCTTCCATTTGAAATACCTGGAGTGGTCTCTGTTTCCCAAGTGAACCTTAAGGGATACAGCATGAAGGAGGATGACGTGATCCAGCCTTACAGGTTGGGAAGGCTTCCTTGGGGAGGGACAGGTCAAACCGAGGTCTGATGAGTGAAGAGGATTTCTGGGCATCAGAGATGAGCAAGTACAAGTGGTCTGAGGGGAAGGCAAGGACTGATGAGAGGTGCTAGGGACACGAACAGTGTGCTGTGCCACAAAGACACTGAGAGGGGGTGGGAGTGGCATGAGATGAGGTTGGAGACCTTGGCAGGGCCAAATCAGGGGTTCTGGATCCTCACTGCACTCCGAACCACCCCACCCCAGCTTTCACTGAGTCAGAATCTCCTGGGATGGGGCCAGCAGGTGTCTGACCTGCAATGTTGACCTGAAAATAAAAAGCCACAATGAGAGGCCAACCAGTGTTTATTTGGGATCAAAGAATTGCAATCCAGAGAGCAGAGATTCAGGGAGAAACTCAACTGGTGTCTGGCCTGTGGGGTGGGAGCTAGGGGTGTTTATGAGAAAGAGGAAGGGGGTATTCCCTTGGATAAAAGGGAAAAACCAGTCAATTAGTACTAAAAAGCTGAGCTGCTCTGTTTCCATACTGACTGTTCTATCAGTGAGGCAAACAAAACTATTCCTGGTATGTGAGTTAGCTTTCTGTCCTCAGAAAGTTCACAGTTTTATGGTCTCGGGGTGCCAGTTGTCCTGTTGGCTTATGAACAGCTGTTTGCAGACAGTTGCCACTTCTGGCCCAGCCCAAAGGTCTTTTTTGGCCAGTTGAAGAGCTCCTGAGCCATTGGTTCTCTTGCAGCCAGGGTCTGCCCTCATGTCCACCTGTCTCTGAGCTCACCCCTCTTCCTCCCGGTCAGATGGACCAGCCATCCTGAAGCCCTGCCAGGAACCAACTTTGGCAGAGCCCAGGAGCCTACCTCCTTAAGCACCCCCAAATTTTTATTGATTTTGGCAGCTTCAATCAAAATGTGCAAGTACATGGAATTAGAACCTCTGGTTAGAGCACCTCTGAGTTTAAAGGCCCTGGAGGTCATCTCTTCCGAGCCTTGAATTTCATCATCAGAGGGGATGCTGAGCTCCTGAGAGCTCAGCAGGGTGGGGGGGGGGAGCGATGGGGGGCAGCTCTGGACTTCTCTCTCCCAGGACTTCGCTTCATATCTCGATTTTTTAAGGATTTTACCACGAATAGGTGAATGCGGTGCTCTGCCAGTCGTTCATTCTGGAGCGCTGAGACCTCACCTCCACTCCCCAGGCCAGAATTATCATAAGAATGCCCCAAGGATAATCTTTTTGTAAATTTAATGCAATGCATTGTCACTTTCTCCTCTCAGTTCTGTTTCCCTACAGCCGCTCGCTCCAGGGGAGCCAGAAGGCTCATTGCTCCCAGGCAGGAGAGGGTTTGCAACCCGGTTTTGCAAGCTTAGAGCAGAGAGGATGTGCTAGGATTCCTTTATCTCCCTCGTTAGCATACCAAGGGCAAAGCCAGGAGCCTGTGGGTCCCGGTGGTCTGTGTGGGAGGGCCAGGCCCGCCTGGCGACTGCAGTCGGGGAGCCCGGTGGGACAATGAAGGCGGCCAGCCCTGGAGGACCCAGGGAGAGAAGGAGGGAGGAGGCTGGGCTAAGGGCCAAGGGGTCAGAAGCCGCTTCTCTGAGTGTAATTCCTGGGCCCAAGCTGGGCAGATGGGGAAGGGTGTTGGATCCACGAGGATGTCAGAAAGGGGAGACAGATCACTATTCCCCTGGTGCCCACCTTCAGAAAGGTGTCAAGAGGGTCAGTTGGGGGGCGGCCTGAGTTTTAGCTTTCTCCTGAGTGGCACCACCAGGGGGCCTTTCCTGGGCAAGGCGAGGTGACACTCAGGGGTGACACTCACTTCAGGAGACTGGCTGGAGGATGGTGGCCAAGGGCGATGCAGGAGCAACTCCAGAGGTTGAGCAAGCCCTGGCCTCCAGAGGCTTTGATGTTAGAGACCCTTGGAGGCCCATGAATGCCGGGGCAGGGGCGGGGGGGACATCCATGGGCTCTGGACAGGCCAGGGCCTCTACTCCCCCATCTCAGTCCACTCGGGACACTAGGACAAAATACTCGAGGGCTTATAAGCAACAGAACTGTGTTTCTCATGGATCAAAGCACCAGCAGGTTGGGTGTTCAGAGAGCCCACTTCCTCGTTCATCGTCTGCTGTCCTCTTGCTGTCTCCTCACGTGGTAGAAGGGGCCAGAGATCTCTCTGGGGCCCTTTTATAAGGGCACTAATCCCATTCTTGACAGCTCTACCCTTAGGAACTCATCAGCTCCCCCAAGGACCCCACCTCCAAAGCCATCCCATTGGGGATTAGGTTTCAGCACGTAACTTTGAGGGGACACAAGCATTCAGTCTAAAACACCCCAACACTTCAGGGGTAGCATGCTCCTCTCACCCACTCACCAGACATCACCTTAGGGAGTCTCCAGGGGAAGTAAGAGGCCGGCTGAGAGAACAGGCACCTGGGAAAGACTGGGACACTACTTGAAGGCTCAGATCTGGGACAACTCTAAATAGGATCTGAATACTATTTTGGCCTGCTAACCAGGAGGTGGGGAGAGCTCAGGAGAAAAAATTCAATTCATTCCACATTAAATAAGTAAAAGCATTTTTTTCCCCCTGCACAGACTGCTCACGGTAAAAATTACATTTGTGACTCTAATTCAACAGCTACTGAAAGGGAGCAAAATCCACCCCAAAATATGCTTCTTAGGCTTAAGGGTTGTTGTTTTTTGTTTTTGTTTTTGTTTTTGTTTGGAGCTGATTATTTTTGAGAACAGCAGACATAGAAAAAGTTCTGAAAACCGGATGCAAATTACCCTTTTGTGCGGGGCATTTTTATCTCTCAAGGAAATCTGAAAACTCTGTCTCCCTTTCTGTACCAGGAAGAGAAGATGACTCTAAATCATGAGAAACTTGTCGGACCTGAATCGGCATCACAACCTCACCCGTGTTTACCAGGCTTTTTAATTTTTTTTTTAACCTCCCATAACTGTCCCCTACTCCATCCAGCCCCCTCGTATCTATCTTTTGTCTTTAGCTGCTGATGGTATTTAAGATGGGGTCCCTGGATATCTCCTCCAGATACACGAGGTATACAAGTTAATTAAGTCCTGTTTGTTCTTCTCTTGTTAATCTGTCTTTTATTACAAGAGGTTTCAGGCAAGAACTAAGAAAAGTAGAGGGGAAATTGTTTTTCCTCCCCTACACTACCACTTACTGAGCATCTGTCTTTGGCCGGACTCAGTGCTAGTATTTGCCTGAGAAGTAGACACACTGGCCTAAATGTCACCATTACTGACATTGTCATTATCATTATGATGATGCTTTAGCCCTCCTGGCAGCTTTGCACAGTGAATATTGACGAGGAAAATATGCTCCTAGTGACTTAACCAAGGTCACACATTTTAATCAAAGTCAGGGTTAAGAATGTTTATTTCCCCAACTTTTTTTCAATTCAAAGATATATCATTATTTTATGTACCACTAAGAAAGGAAAGCAGCTAGCAACTGAACTGTGACACAGGATTTCTGTAGCATTGAGAACTTTTTGGTAAACTTACCATAAAAGCTCTTTTAAATTTGTTTAGATGTATATTTGACCATTTGTTACCCTTTTGCATACATAGAAAATAAAATATACATGAAATAAATTGATTAAGTACTTCTAAAATGCCTTTATGCTCAGGCTCTAATTCCTTTAAATCACTTTTCAACTCAGAGGATCAGAGGATCTTCTCCGTGCAAAGTGTGTTAGTGAGGCAATATTTCTGTTTCCACAAAACTTTGTATTTTGAAATAATTTCAAACGTAGAGAAGAGATGTCAGAAAAATACATAGAATTCCTCTATGCACTTTGCCCAGATCCCCAAATGTTTACATTTTGTCACATTCTGTTTACCATTACCCACATGTGTGCACATGTGTGTGTGTGTCTTTCTGTTACGGATGGTCCCTGAATTACGATGGTTCATCTTAATGATTTTTCAACTTTATGATGACGCACATTCAGTAGGAGCCATACTTGGATTGATTTGATTGGATTTGGCCTGCTATTTGGCTTTGAATTTGATCTTTTCCCAGGCTAGGGATATATAGGGGGTATAATCCTACATAGGGGTATAATCCTAGATAGGGGTATAATCCTCTCTCATGATGCTGGGCGAGGCCGGCGAGCCACAACCCCCTGTCACAGGGTCAACAATGATCTACCGACAACCATTCTGCACCCCCACAACCATTCTGTTGTTCACTGTCAGTATAGTGTCCAACAAACGACATGAGATATTCAACACTTTATTCCAAAATAGACTTTGTGTTGTATGATTTTGTCCAACTGTAGGCTAATGTAAGTGTTCTGAGCAGGTGTAAGCGAGCCTAGGCTAGGTTGTGATGCTCTGTAGGTTTAGGTGTATTGAATACATTTTTGACTTAATGATATTTTGAACTTAACAGCAGGTTTATTGGGAGGTAACATCATCGTAAATTGAGGAAGATCCATTTATTATATTTTTCTGAATCAGTTGAGATTAAGTCACAGATATGATGTCCCTTTGTCTTTAAATTCTTTAGCATATATTCGCCCAAAAGACAGGATGTCTTCTAATTTAACCACAGGAATGACAAAACAATGAATAAAGGAAATTAACATCGATACAATTCTATTACCTAATCTACAGACCTTACTCATATTTCCCCATTTTATAAATAGTCTTTTACCACAAAAGAATATATATGTATATATAAAAATATATATGTAAATATATATGTAATAAATATATATGTAAATATATATGTAATATAAATGTATTTATATATATAAAATACAAAATAAAATACTTATTTTTAAAAAATATGTATTTTTTGGTCCAGAATTCGATTCAGAATCATGCACTACACCTAGCCGCTGTGCCTCTTTGAACTCTTAATCTGGAACATTCCTCGGACTTTCTGTGCCTTCCACCATCTTGATATTGTTGAAGAGTACAGACCAGGCATTTTGTATAATGTCCTTCAATTTACATTTGTCTGGTATTTCTTCATGATTAGATTAGGTTATGCATTTTTGGCATGGAAACCACACAAGTGTTGGTATAGTCTTTTCAGCACATTGTAGTAGGAGATACACAAGGTCCATTTGTCCCACTTAGGGTAATGCTAACTTTGATCACATGCCAAGGTGATGTCTGCTTCTGCTGTGAAGTAATTATTTTCCCCTCTGTAATTAGCCTTGTGGGAAGGTACCTGGAGACACCGTTTTCCTTCAAATGTTTACCTCTTAGTTTTATCTTCCATTGATGAGCCTTACCTGAATCCACTGTAACTGTGATGGTTGGTGAATGGTGAGATGCGCCATATTGGTTTCTTAAGATGCTATAACAAACTACCACAAACTCAGTGGCCTAAACAAAACGAATTTATCATCTTACAGCTCTGGAGGTCAGAAGTCTGAAAACAGTCTCACAGGGCTAGCTAGCTTCAAGGTGTCAGCAGGGCTGTGTTCCTTCGGGTAGCTCTAGGAAGAAATCTGTTACTTTGCTTTTTCCTATTCTAGAGACTGGCCTTATTCCTTGACTCATGGTCACATCACCCCAGCCTCTGCTTCTGTGGTCATAACTGCTTCTCCCATTCTAAACTTTCTGCCTCCCTTTTATAATTAAGGTCCCCTGTGATTATACTGGACTCAACCAGACCATCCAGGTAATCTTCCCATCTCAAGATCTTTAGCTTAGTCCCATCTGCGAAGTTCCTTTTGACACAGAAGGTTACATATTCTCAGGTTCCAGAGGTTCACGCGTGTACATCTTTGGTGCTGGTGGTGGTGGTGGGGTCATTCTTCTGCCTACCATATGTCAGTATTTCTTAAGAGTGCTAAGGGATTTGCTTCTGAGCCGCTCATCCACATTCCATAAGCTTTGACCTGCACAAGCAGGAGTGGCAAAGGCCACTGGCCATGGGGATTATGAGATGCATCTTGATCTCAGAGATACTAAAACGTAAAGAGAGTGCCTGGCCCATGTACGGAGGATGCTGTGAATCTATCTCCCACTGATATCTTGAATGCCATGATTTGTTAAACCTTCAGCAATGTGTCTGAGCACCTTCTAGTCAGCAATTGTCCTGCCTGTTGGGTGTGCAGAGATGAGACACACGGCCCCTGTCTTTGGGGAGGGATGGGGGCCATCTGTCCTCCACTGGGAGAGACAAGGATATAAGTCAAATTAGAAGTGATTCAGCGAAGGGGAATGGCCTGGGAAGAATGAACCTCAAATATCTTTATTGGGTTGGAGTGGGAGGTGCTCACCTGGGAGGGGCTCTACAAATTTTTAGACAGGTGGGCAGAGTCAGAGGAGCCCCAGATGGGTCAGTGTTCAAATTCCAGTTTAAACGGCAGAGCCCCAAGCTTGGCTACCAAACAGCTATCCTGTTTGGTGAAACTGATGTAGAGGAGATTCTTGCGAATATAAAGTGATCTCTCTTTCTTTTTAAAAAGAGTTTACTTATTTATTTGAGAGAGAGAGAGGGGGAGCATAAGAGGAGTTAGGGGTCAAGGAAGAGGAAGAGGAAGAGGAAGAAGCAGACTCCTTGCTGAGTGGGGAGCCTGATTGGGGCTCGATCCCAGGATCCTGAGATTATGATCTTAGCGGAAGGCAGCTTAATTGATGGAGCCACCCAGGAACCCCTAAAGAGTTCTCTATTGGTTCCTTTCAACCCTCAGGATCTTCTGTGAGTCTCTTTCCTCTTGCTAAAAACAATTCAAATTAATTACTAATAAATAACAATAATACTCCCAGTGTACTAACCCCCCAACGACCAGTCCCCTGACCATAGCCATCTCTGCTAACCCGGGACATCTCCTGGACTGGGTGTTTTGTGTGTTTGTGTGTATATATGTTTTATGCAAGGCTCCACTTCCCAGTCATTTGCCAACTGCTGCTTTGTGCTTGGCAGGGTGACTAGTGATTGGGGGCAAGACATAGTCTCAGGGCCAGTAAACACTTTTACTTTCTTAGCCTTGGGAGCCAGTTTGCTCTAGTCCACATCCTGCCTTTCCCACATTCTGCATGGGCCTCAGTTTCCTCGTCCTGTAACTAGGGGTAGTGTGATACCTTACCTCATTGTGTGGTAAAGAGGAGCAAGTGAGATGATTCTTGTCAAGAGCCCAGCATGGTTTCCACTGTTTGCACCACTGGTGTAGCTGAGTCTCTGTTTCTCCCCTCAGCCCCCTTCCCCTTGCAGTTCCTCTCTTCCCAGGGAATGCAGGCACCTTCCCACTGCTTGGCCTGGGATGAGCCTTCTTCACGCTGGGCCCTACTGCCTTGTTCCTAATCAGATTTTTAGAAACCCACCTCTCGTGCTTAACTCCTATTTTAAACTGGCCCCTTGAGAGTCCTTCCCAACACATCCCACATCCTTTCTCCCAACATAGTTGGATGCATGGATCCTCGGAAGCAAGCAAAGGTGAGGTCTCGTTCATATAAAATATTCAACCAAAGAGCCAGGAAAAACCCACACAACAGAAACGGATAGAGCCTGACACCCTAGGCCTCACCAGCTCATAACTATAAAACAAGGACAGATGCAGTTTCCCACCCAATTGTTAGGGATGGGCCTGGTCTGGAGTGCCCCAGCACCATGGCTGAGGGGGTCCTACTTCATGGCACTAGGAATAGGTGCCTTATCTCCTCTAGGTACTCATCCTCCCTGCCTGCTGCCACCAGGGGCTCTCAGGAGAATCCCCTTCTGCTGTCAAGGTCTCTTTAATGACACCCGATGTGGCCTTGAGAATGGACATGGCTCTGCCAAGTTAGGAGCAGGACAGATCCTTCCTTAACCCCCACTGTTCAATGAAGCCTGCCTAGGGTCTTAAATAGGACTCCAAATAGGCCCCATCTGAAGACATGGAATTATTGGAGATACAACACAGGTGTTACGATTGCCAGGAGAGTCCCTTCCTGGAAGCCACGGCTCAGATCTGACCTCAGAGGCTAACTTCCCACCCTGGCCCTTGATGAGCTCCTCCCAGCCAGGTCAGCCCCTCGCCCAACACCAGGCCCCTGGCATCTCTAGCAGCTCTGTCCTAGGGCTGCTCCCCTCCCAGTCCAGAGCCCCCTCATTGCTTCCCTGGGAACACTGCTTCCTCCAGGGAATATCCCATGTCCACCTCCAGGAGATCTGCCTTCCTCGCTCCTCCTGTTCCAGGTCTGGGTAATCCAGGCAACCCCAAGTGCAGGCACAGGTACATTTAAAAGCAGTTCTGCATGAGAGATCCTAACTCTGGGAAACGAACAAGGGGTGATGGAAAGGGAGGTGGGTGGGGGGTGGGGGTGACTGGGTGACGGGCACTGAGGGGGGCACTTAATGGGATGAGCACTGGGTGTTATGCTATATGTTGGCAAATTGAACTCTAATTTAAAAATATGTAAAAACAAACAAACAAACAAATAAATAAAATCTTAAAAAATTCAAAAAAAAATTAAAAAAAAAAAGCAGTTCTGATAGAAACCATCCAGGACCGGTTGAAGCAGCTGCATCTGGGCTATATCCCTTCAGGTCTGTCCCAGAACAGTGGGGACAGCTCATCTTAGACCCAAGTTTGGAGGCCCAGTGCACAGCTTCCCTGGCCATGGCAAGGCCCAGCCTCCACTCCAAACTCTCTTTCCAAGTTTTAGAAGGATGGCATATCCTGCTGCAAAAGTTATTCTAAAGAGGGGCCTGGTTGGCTCAGACAGTTAAGCATCTGCCTTCAGCTCAGCTCATGATCCCGGAGTCCTGGGATGGAGCCCCAAGTTGGGGGAGGGTGTCCCTGCTCAGCTCAGTCTGCTTCTCCCTCTGCCTCTGCCCCCCCCCACTTGTGTTCTCTCTCTTTCTCCCTCTCAAATAAATAAATACAATCTTTTTAAAAAGACCAGTTTCCTTTGGACACCCTATTATATTTTGGGGGTATCTCTGTGTCAGGATCTTGCAGAAGGAGACAGAAATGAGAATACCAAGGGGTCTGGTTACTTGTCCTGGGTTAGCACATGACACAGCGATCCCAGTGCCTTTCTCACCTACGTCCCTAGCAGCTCCTTCATCTTTTCATTTGCCACCCCCTATTACAGGTCACCCAGGGCCTGGAGTCCAGGTCTCCTGACCCCAAATCACAGGCTGCTTCCCCTCCTCCCAGAGGAGTCTTACAACCCATTCCTGGCCCAAGGGGGGGTGAGGAAAGCTGAGGTGCAGATGTATACAGTCACTCCCCCAGATTTTCAGGGCCTGCTATGTGTCAAAGTCCGCAATGCATTTAGAATATCGGGGTAAATAAAACACAACCTGTCCTGCCTTTGCGGAGCTCCGGGTGGGAGGAGGTCAGAGAGTGAGGCAGGAAGGCCTTCAAAGATCTGTGGGTACAGAAAGAGCTGGCTGGCCTCCAGAGGCAACCTAAGGGTGGAGAAATTGAGACCCTCAACTACCTTGGTCTGCTAATGAGAGGAGTAAATCGCCGCTAATAAACGAGTCACAGTTCTGTAATAGTGTTCTGCACGGGGAACCACAACCAGAAAAACCCACGGCAGCCTAAGGGAGTTTGGCACCTGGTGGGGTCCCGGAGGCACCTGAGCATGTGTGGATGGAGCACCCCCTAGAGGCCGAGTGGGGTGCAGGCCCCAGGACAGGGAGGACCAGGAGTAGGACCAGGAGGGGCTGATTCCTGGGACCCTTAGAAGCCAGCGCCCTGGGGGTGACTGGGTGACGGGCACTGAGGGCGGCCCTTGATGGGATGAGCACTGGGTGTTATGCTATATGTTGCCAAATTGAACTCCAATTAAAAAAATATGTAAAAAAAAATAAAAAAAAAAGAAGCCAGCCATTCGCTTCCATGTGGATGGAACTGGAGGGTGTTATGCTGAGTGAAGTAAATCAGTTGGAGAAGGACAAACATTATATGGTTTCACTCATATGGGAAATATAAAAAATA